>NW_023494802.1:26383862-26791362 GCF_904425465.1 Colossoma macropomum | reverse complement strand
ATGGACTAACCATCCAAGAGTCCAGACCTCAACTGATTACTGATTTACATCAGCAAATGTGTTTGAGATTAACTGGAGGTTCAACTGCAGGTGTGGAAAAATATTCTTGCAGATTACACTGAAAAACTGGAAGTAAGACTCTCAAAAAGAATGGAAGCTATGATAAAGTCAAAGGGTTAGTTGTTGAGGCTTCTGCACAATTGTCTACTATAGATATGTTATTTGCTTTTAGAGCAGCAGCTCTATCTTATTCTTTATTCTGCTTCTTTTGGTAGAGTGAGAACCCAAAAGCAGCATTTTGAATTGATAATCCTGAAAATCTGGAAGAAAATAAAATAATAAAAGAAGAACGATGAAAAAATACAAACTGTTGAGTAAAACTATGGTTCTTCTTAGGCTGGTGGCTGGGCCTCCCAGCGCTGGAGGATTACTGTATTATGTTCCTAATGATGACCGATAATGAAAGAGATGGCCGCGCCTGTCACGTTAAATAACAGCATAATCCATGTTTTTCGCTTCTGCTGCTAAGATCTATGTGCGTGCATATATTTTCTCCGACTATTAATGAGCAGCCTCGCATTGCAAAACACACTAACAAATTAAACTATCAAGAAGGGGAGGAGAGTGGGGGGGTGAAATAAAAGAGAGAGATAGAGAGGTAGGAAGATTATTTCAAAGATAATTTGTAGTTCATTTTATTTATTTATTTCATGCTCAAATTCTTCAACTTTGTTGTTTCGTACTAATTGTTGTTTGTTACTAATTATTGTTCTTTCACAGAATGTCATACAAATGAACAATGACTACATTTTGAACTCCTTTTAAATTAAAATTTATAAACTTAGGCATTTGTCTCAGAGACAGAGAGAGAGAGAGAAACACAAAAAGAGAAACACAGACATGGGCCTTTAGCATTGAGTGCTTGTTAAGATTCCAGTGATTCAGTACTGCTACACAAATGGTGTAACCAGAAGCAATTCTATTCAAGCTCAAAGCACAATGCACTCAACCCTCATTCAAAGCGGTACTACAAGACTGGACAATGGCGTCTGGGCCTTTGGGGGCCTCAATTAACCCATCCGTATAACTTTATAGTCAGCACTAGAGAAGCTAAGCTAGAAAAACTAGGTCTGGCTTGACTGACACTTCAACCTGGCCCCTATGAAAAACAAGCAGAATGTGGAGACAGAGTGAAAGTTAGAAGCCAGGGAGCAGAGAGAGAGAGAAAGAGAGAGAGAGAGAGAGATGGGGAAAAGGAACGGAGAGAGAATGAGAGACAGGACCGAAGCCCAGCTGCTTTTAAATGTTTTATGAGTCGGCAGAACAGCGACAATAAATTACACTGACAACCGCACTGCATTCTGAGCATGGAGAGAGAGAGGGGACAAGAGAGAGAGAGAGTGGGGAAAAGAGTGAAGGAATGAGAGAGAGAGAAAGTGAAAGAGAGAGACATAAAGAGGACATCCTAACACTGCTATGCTCCTCATTACTTCCCATAATGTTACAAGCCATAAGCTGGAGTGAGATAATGGGACAATGTGCCCTTTGGTCAATTTGGTCAACTTCAGTTCCATTTCAGCATGTGCATCTACATTTTAAGTAGAGTGTGCAAAAGTGTGACTATGTGTTCTCTCTGAACAGTGGATCTGATGTTAAAATTTCACAATTCATATGACAGTACATAAACAGTTTGGGGTGATTCATATGCAATCTGAATTTTAAAAATTCTTTTATCTGTCTTTTAAAGCTGTTAATGGACCAGCACCTTCTTACATGTCAGAATGTCTAAGGGACTACGCTGCACTACGATGTCTAACATTACTTTTACCAGAAAAAGAAGAATTACATTTATGTTTAAATAACTTTGAAACACACGTCAAGCAAGTCAGTTAGTAATTTAAAACAGCAGCTTTAAACATAATTATAACCAGCTCCAAACTGCTGTGAGAAATGCAAGTGAAAACGGTATTTTGTTAGGAACAGAAACACAACCATAATCATTCTTTACTGTTCTGGAATGAAAACATTAATTTCAAACAAACTGTTGTTGCTATTTTTTGTTCTGTGTGGCCCACAAGCGCGTTATTTATGTGTACCCTCCAAAACTCCCTAATGTTTTAAGATGAAAATAAAGACTTGCGTGATTTCATTCAGTATACCATTTTAAGGACTTTTACGGGATGTATACATTATTTGTGTGTTGGGGTATGAATTTATTCAAATAATCACGACCTGTAAGCAGACAAAAGCTGTAAATATTGTCTGTGCTTTTCGCTACACTCTCAAAGGATTTTGTTAAAAACCATTTAGCCAGCTAGCATGCCTATGCATTTGGGGAACTCTATTAGCGACACTGCTTACTCTGAACAACCTCCAGTAAATTATTATGGGCTATTTCACAGTTATACGTTTGAGGGATGCACCGAAATTTTGGCGACTGAAAAGAGAAAATCGGGCAAAAATTTTGACAAAAAAAACGATATATTTATACAGGCCCACAATGTAAAAATCTTAGACTTTACAAATAATTTTAATGGAAAGTGAGAAACAGTGATTTATAAATCACTGTTTCTCACTTTCTGCTCCTTCTTTACAAAGCTCTTGGAGCAATTGTCAAAGGTGCTATAAGTCATTACTATTATTGCGGTGTGTGTGTGTACTGTGGTGTACCTGCGCAGCAACAGTTTGGGGTGGTTCTTGCTCTCCAGGTTTTTGTCAATGAGGTCTGAGAGAAGGTGTTTGAGCACATCTGTGGCGTACTCCAGCCTGCCCTGCAGAGCAGTCATGATGAGGGAGGCCACGTTGCCACGGTCGCGCATGGAGAAGGAGCGCTGCAGCTCCAGCGTGCGGATAAACGTCAACAAAAACACCTTGTTGTTGATCAGCTGCGCAAACAACTTCAGAGCCTTCTCCACGTTTTGCTGCCCATTACCAGACACCTGCATTATACAGAGAAACACGCACACACACACACACACACACAAACACACAGACACAGGTACTGTATAAGCTTAAAGCAAAAGGTCAGCAAAATCTGATTTACACAAATTTCCCCTTACTACAAATATACAGAAAAATACATGGCACAGCTGAAAACAAAAGTAGCAGTCATCGTGGAGCCTGTACATATATACTTTTGATACATAACAGTATATCATACAGTGTCATAAAAAAAACAAAGAAAAACAAGTATCTCCAAAATGGTTCATTTACAGGAGAAGTCAAAAACATTTGTAAATTAATGTAAAGATTAATGCAAAAATAATGAAAGATTTAATTCATAGTGATTTAAGAGCATTTCTATCAATGTTCAGACAATGTACAGAACAGCTGCTGTGTTAAATGATGTAGAGAAATAAATATTGACAAAAATGGAGATTTTTTGGACTGCAACAGAGATTACTCCAAGTCAGATGAGGCCAGTGTGAAAAGATTTAGAGATGTAGTTTGATGGGGAACATGCTTTCCTTACTTGTTAGCTTCATTAGCCTCATAGCTATAGTGTAAAACCAAACAAGCTTTCTGTACATTTTCTAAGTAAAATGTAAGGCTTTTTATTTCATTTTCAAGACCTCAACAAAAGCACAAGGACACACAGTGTCACTGATGCAAAGCACCAAATGTCGTAATGATGCATAAGGTGCAAGTGTGGGGGGGTGAGTTGATCATTGTGTGTACACACACAGTGGGAATGTCTGTGCTGTCACTTTTTTTCAAGTTTCTATTGCTAACTATTTGATGATCAAGATCTCCACATTGAATTGTGTACATGTCAGCTTCTGTTCTGAAATACAACTGGGAGAGGATATTAATTCCACTCTGAAATTAAACACGAGGGCCTAAACTTCTCAACAGCACTGATAAACATATGCATATTGCTGCTGTTGCGACAAAACCTTGGATCACCAATGTGGTAACTTTAAAGGAAAAGGAAAAACGTTCTTAGCTTTGAATAGATGTTAATAGAGCAAGATTTATATGTACCTCCAGCTCTCGGAGAACTGGGTGATCCTCAATTCCAGGGAAGAGCACTCTCATAGCGTAGGTGCGGTAGTCCAGGTGAGGGATGCCAGCTCTATCCAAATCACTGGTAAGCTCATTAATGTCGGTCTGCAACTCTGCAAAGGCTGGGGAGGGAGAGAGTTTTTAATGTATTTGAAGGAAACAGAAGCAACAGCTCATTGGTTTCTACTATAAGTATGTTTGAGTGAATGGGTTTTCCTTTTTTAACTAAGCACAAAGAAGCACGTTGAAACAGTTGTTGTAAGGGGTAATTGACCGTATGCTGCAGATGTGACATTATAAGCTAAACCTTGTACCATGCCATTGTCTTTGCTTGACAGAAGACCAACAGCTGGGCTATGGCCGAACAGGGTAAGAAGACGTGAGTCAAATGTGTAGGTGTGGAAAACAGTACAGTTCTTATTGTTTGGTGTAGCAACCTTGCATGCTTAAAATCCCTACTGTTTAGCAACTGGTAAATGTAGTTTCACTAGTATTGTGACAATTTTCAAACTGTACAAAAAAAAATGATATTTTTGTCCAGAGGAGTTAACATGGTCAATGTCATAAATTTGCTTAGATTTGAAAAGTGAGCTTAAAATGCCATAGATTCTTTAATATTTATTAAAGCAATAGGCCATGAGAGGCCACGTGTGCCAGTGATTTTATTGTTAGTAAGGATGTTACTTCAAATGGCTCAAATGGCTACCTTCTCCCTGTCTAACAAATAGCCACTTAGGATTCAGCCACTTGCGCAAAAATTCTAAACTAAACAAACAGTGCACTATTTTGGTGTAGAAGCCAGAATTCCATAACTTACTTAGCATCTTATATAGGAAGGAGGAAGCCATTTGAAATTCAGCCTGGGTCTGATGCTGCTTCAGGCAGATCTGACTAAAACTGATCATGTAGTAAGGACTTTCAAAGCCTGTGATATTAATGGAAGAGTTGTTGAGCATCTTTTAGTCTGTTAGTTATCTAATCAGCCTAGTTCTACTTAAGAAAATAAGTTATCAGCCCCTCAGTTTAAACAACTCTGGGTTCTTCATCAATACACTTGGAGGTATTTCATTAACAGCACAAGGGTTTTTCAAGACTTGGTGAAGTAATACAGAATTTGAATTCCCTTACTGTGAGGCGATCACATGTGTTTTAGGACTGAAATTACCCATTTTGTAATCTTCATTTTACTTGTTCTCTGTGTTTTATTTCAAAAATCTGAAATGTTCTGTTGCTTATTTCCAGGTTTAAACGAAAATAAAATAATAAAATCGGATTTTCAGTGTGGTCTCAGACTCAGACTAGTAGACTCCATGTTATACACACACACAGAAGCACACACACACACACACATGTGCACCGTTAATAAATTGACTGTGTGCTGTAGTGTGTGTCCCCTGCTGATGGAGACCAGAGGTGAGGCGGCTTTAATTGGGTCCATTCTGACTGAGCAGCACTCTACCCTCAGGGAGTCTCTCTCTCTCATGCTCTCTTTTTCTTCCTTTTTCTCAAAGCACACACGCTTACACAAACACAAACTTTCACTCTGTCTCTCAAACACACACATACACATAAAAACTCTCCATCACCGATCCAGGCATACACATCTGCCCTAAGCATGGCACACTGTAATTTGGATTCCTCTCACAGCACTAGTCACAGACTTCACAAAATACAGAATGGTTTATTGGTCCACTACAGGTCATCAGTGCTACACACTGGTTCAGCCTGACCTCATGATAAAGCTCACTTCAATACAAACAGAGCTCAATGAGCAGCTTGCGTGTGCATTACATCACCCATGGCTGAAGGCTCAATATGTGTCATTTAGCTACATCATTAGCCGCAGAAGACTACTGTAAGTGAGGTGAAATTGAGCGTCTGAAAATAGGGCCAAACGGAGCGGCACTGTGATTCGGGAGGACATTTCAGGTGAGTGCTTGAAAGAGGTGGTACTAAAGAAAGTGAAAGATGCTGAATTTATGTCTGGAATATGATGCACACTTGTGTAAGTTCAGATTAGTGTAAGTTTAGAATAATGCTGCACTTATGTTTATGAACATGTGTGTAATCAGTCTTCTCACCTTCTTTGCACTCCAGCGCGACCCTGGACTCCAGGTTGTCCATCTGCATCTGCAGCCGTTTGAGTGTGAGGTCGTTTTCTCTGGATTTGCGTTTGTAGGCAATGAGGACGAGGATGACAATGATGAGGAGAAGGCCACCACCTGCTGCGATGCTCACGATGGCGGGCAGAGTCAGGAGACTGTCTGACAGGATGTTTACGGAGCCAGGAGAGACATGAAGACCACCCACCTGCACCTGAGACAGTAAACACACAGAAAGATACAAACTGTCAGAATGTAGCCTACATTCAAAAATAGATTAAAAACTGTCACCCACAGAATACAAACACCATAATAAATTAACCTATCGACTATTATTCACTTATCTGACTAATTATGTTTTAATTATTAGCAATGTTGCTTTATGTTTTTGATTGTTTCCAACTAACTGTTATTAGTCAGTAATTCAATAATAGAGTGAGGCAAAAACGAATGTTGGTTGAAATGCAACATGGACATTTAATGTAGTTAAACAGGTCCAAGAAGAAGGTACTTTTTAGATTCCTTCTCATATTCCCACAGAAATGTCAACTGTGAATTTTCATAATAATCAGACAGATATTTTATGTCTTTTTCCGTTTCTAAATATACTGTACAAGTTACAGAATTCACACCTATATTATCGTCAGCCTCTTCTTGTTTGTAATATTTACTCGTTTGAAGTACCTAACTTACAGTGAGAGCTGGCCATGTTTAAGCACAGGCTCCACATGGCAGGGCTTAGTTGTAACGAAGTGGTACACAGCTCCCATCGGGTATATATAGAGAGCTATGGACTCTCTACAGGAAATCAATAGCTCCCTATATATATTCAAAACAAGTTATTCTTTTTAAGTTTTTATGCACACCCATTCATCAGAACCTATAGATGTCTTGTGAATATAATGAATTTCAATTTTATTTTGCTGATATTTGCTGATGTTTGACACAGACTCTTTTCACTAATCATTTAGAGACACGTAATTCATCCAGCAGTTTAATGACTATTATTGCTCTACTGTAGAATTAGCCCATCAGTCTGTTATATTTCACTTCAATTATGGAGCAAGTTGTAACATTTTCACTCCTGTCGCTTTCACAAATTCCGTCTGAAACAAAGTTTATGGTTTAATTGGTAGCAGAGATGTGTAAGTTGCTCATATAAAAACGGATCTTGCTTAATGATAACTATTATGTCTAATAATTGCTTTCTGCTCTTCATTAAGCCTTAAAAGCTGTGTAGTTGTGATGCAGGTCTGACCCACTTCATCCGGCCGACTGAACCATAACATATGCAGCAAGAAACGACTTTACACTTTTGATTACTCAATACACAGTCTTCACACTTTACAAAACAAGCAAGAACTATAACTACAAAGAAAACTGTGCGCAGCAGCTACAGTAGTAGTAAACTCTCTTACCATGACTTTGTACTGGCCAGTAAGGTTGGGGGGCTCACAGAGCAGCTGGGTGTCTGAGATAGTGACTGAGCAGGGGGTCTCTCCTAGAAGCACCGTGTAGTTCAGCTTCACTCCACCTGATGCTGGGGGAACCAGGTTTTTCCCCTGAGACACACACACAGATGTTGGGTTATTTTAAAAGATATATAACAATATCTCAAGGTCTATCTCCACCATCACAATAGTCAGTAAACGTGCAGTAAAAATGTCTCACACATTAGTTTTTACACTGATTGTAGGTCACCAGAAGGGCTACACAATATGGTTTGTTAATAATTTTTCACAATAACATTTTTGCAACAATATCAAAATACTAATATTGCAAAGTAGGAGGTCACACTGTTTATACAGACTTTTTTCTTGAGGGTTCACATTGCATTTTTTTCCAATATATATCTACAGGCAAAGAGTTAATTACAAATATTAACTAGCAAGTGTGGTGCTGCTAGTAAAAACAAGCTAAACTTTTTGCTTTTTGTTTATGTCATGCTAATTTTGACCCAACTCAACTCAATGACTGTAGCCAACGGTGAAGGCCTGCTTTTCTATTGATATGATTGGTATAAAAAAGTGTTTTTATGAGCAGACTAACATGCATGATAATTAGCATGTTAGTAAGATCGCTTGCTTCAGACAGATATTTACAAGGATTATGTTGTGATCTATTTAAACCCAAGGAATTAATTGAGATGGTAATGTGCTAAATATACACAAAATAATACTTACATTAATTTTTTCAATGTTTTTTAAAGACTTTTTAAAATTACTTTAATCTTGTCAATTTTTTAGAATTTCTTTTAAAGTGAAGCCCCACTTTTTCATGTAACTACCAAAACACAAAAAAGTTTTAGTCCATGGGTGGACGAAAAGTAACCACATCCCTGCTTTTTAGAGCAGGCCATAGACTAAAACTAGCCACACCCCTGCTTTTTAGAATAGGAAGTGGGACTGCAGTCCTGTCCCTTACTGCAGTTAGATCCCACTGTTATGAAGTAAATGTGTCCCAGAGTCTGTAAATCAGTGTGTAAACTTCAGAATTGTCACTACTGAAATACATATTCGCCGCAATTAGGTAAACGTTTTTAAGTTTTAATAAAGTTTATTATGATTTTATGCACGTACAACTATTCAAAGATGAATCTGGTAGTCACATACACATTTTTGAGTTCAAAATAAGCTAAAATTGTCACTAACAAAACAGTCACTACTGAAGCATTTGGTAAAATTTCAGAGGTGTGTATTAACAGTGACGAAATGGAATGTGCAATTACTAATATTAATAAAATGAACTTAATTAAGTCATAGAGTCACTCAAAGCAAAATGCTTTTAGTCTAAAGTCAAGGTCACTTAAAAGTCCAAAATGTATTTTCAATTCTGACTCTGATCTATTTAGTCGATATTTTCTCCAGAATGTGCAAACCTAGTCACTACCGACATACTATTTATCATGGACGCAAGCTCATATCCACACAAAAGCTACACTATGCTGTACTGCAGGAGCTGGACTCTTGCTGATATGATCGCACTGTTAAAAGGACATAATTCACATCAAGTGTGATGAATATAGTGCTACCTTCAAGATAATGGGCGAGCCTGGCTTCTGCTCCAGAATCCCGTTGGTGCTGAGAGGCTCGAAGTAGGGGTTGGGGTAGTACAGGAAGTTGGTGTTGTTGTACACCAGCAGAGCCTGCACATTATTGAAGATGAAGCCAAACTCGTCTGCGTGTTTTACTGAGTCCAGCCCAGGTCTGTACTCTGCTGTCAGAGATGGAGCAAAACAGCTCATAGTGGTAGTGTTCAGAACCTTACACACCTGAAAGAGACAAGACGAGAGGAAGAGGGAAATTGCAATTATTATTACTACTATTATTATTATGAACACAGTTACTATTATTTTGGTAAAACTGTACTTGATACAATCAAGCCAATTAATATTGAATTTAATTGGTAAAATATACAGTTGAATGCCACAGTAAAATTACATTTTTTTTTTCATTTTCTTTTTGTTGATTTCCGAAAAGAAAGTTAGTTAAAACATCCTCATAAGATAAAACATAAAATGTGCCATGACATTTGCACAGGTGACGTTTTGTATTTTATTTTTTTCCCCAAATATTAAATTAAGCAAGTAAACAGGAATTATGCATTAAAATGTGCAGAGGTGTGCTCTCTGTAAAGGATATATACCTATTTTCAATTAGGAAAAACAGAACAGTAACTTGACCAGGTCTGCCCTAACTTTTACATATGACTGTGTGTGTGTGTGTGTGTGTGTGTGTGTGTGTGTGTGTGCGCGTGTGTAACTCTCACATTTCTGAACTATCTACACTGCATCTACTTGCTGTCCACTTATTCTTTTAACTCTTATTAAAAGCAGGTTCTTATGATACCTTTATTTCTTTTGAGGGTTTGAAGTGTATTCATCTGCTAATGGGAACAGCTCTTAACAGCATTTTTCCTTTCTGAAATTGTCGGCAGAACCAAAGAAATCAAGAGATGCCTCCTAAAATAGTCAAATGGATGTACAGCACAAAAACAAGAGCAGACCCACAGCGCTGTACCGTCCTCATGCTCTATTTCTCAAAGCTCCTGATATCAAACATGAAGGAGCCGCAATTCGGACGACTGAAGAACCAGCAAAGCATCTCTTTGTGCCCTTGTTATTTTAAACAACAGTAAAAAAAAAACATGGCCAAGCACTCCTGACTGTACAGAACTGGAGAAGGGCGTACTGCTGGACTGGTAACACGTACAGGGCAAGAACATGTAAAACTGATCCTTACCCCAAATTACCTTACTTAGCAGCCAGTGCACAAGTGCTCAAATAAAAGTTGCAGGTTACCCCCTAATGTCATTACCATGTTCATTCAGTGAAAGAAAGGATACAGAAGTCTTCCACTCACTGCATAGGGAGCTCAGTATGCATTCCTTACCCTGCTATACCCCATTTACAACCTAGATATGTGACAGAGGGTGCACTACTGAAGCCACTGTTTAAATAAACAGACATTGTGCACTAACATTTGCAGAAAATACCCTATTTAAGTTTGTACCCTGTAGAGGACGTGTTATTTTCGCTTATCAACAAAATATGTAATTCGGGGTGTTTCAACTTCATCAACAAGGCACTGCATTAAAACAAAGATACAAGATATCACATAATCTTTCTTCAAATCAGTACTTTTTGGAAACACGTTCACATTGTGTCCATAGACAACCGTTCATTTAACAGCACAGAGAGAGCTAATAGTCTGGCAGCTAACTGGCCTCATGATCAGCTATCTATGCTCTACAATAATCTTCATAGCAAATAAGTCAAACTTTTCTCTTCCCCACACAACAAACGCAAAAAGATGTCACATACGCACACCCACACTCATTTACACCCAGGCACTGAGCTTTCCCCTCCGTGCTCCAGAGAGCGCCACTAACTCTCGAACAACAAAATTGATTGCTGTGAATCTCTCACTGTGCCGTGAGGTTTTCATCTCATCTCCCTCTCTTCTCCCGCTCTCCAGGGGTAAACTTAATTAGAGCTAAATATCTTCAAAGCACAGCGATTGCCACGCCCCATACCTGTGCGCGAGGGGAACGATCGATGCAAAACTCATTTTGGCCATGCAAACTTGATTTTGCAGATATGAAAAATCAAACATACACAAGCCTCTAGATTCAGATGTCTGTGTGTCAGGGAGACTTGGTCTGTATGTCATTTCAGTGGATTTGGCCTTTGTTTCCAAACTCTTTCCGTTATGGAGATGGATATATGGCAAGCTTGTAATGTACTGTCTACACTAGTAAAAAAAAGCATGAGACCTAAAAAACTGTAAATAAGGCTTAAAGACATGGCCTAAATCAACTTTTTTTTTCCAAATTGACTCATCTTATATTGTTTAAAAGACAAAAGTCTTGTTTACCTATAATCTTTGATTGAAGTGTAGTGACTTTTGCCTGCCTCTAAAACTTCTTTTGAGTTTGGATTGTGTCACTGTACACCAGCAGGCTGATAGCAGGCAGACCAATAATATCACACTGTGTTTCACTTAGACCTCAAATGAACCCTAGGAGTCTGACAAGGTACAGTAGGGTATTTCTTTATACTAGTCAGTGATGCATTACTCGGGTTTAGAGCTGTAAAAAAAATATAAGTAATTAAATTCATGTGAATCTATCGACTAATTTATTAATCAGCTTGAATGTGGCCTGTAAACATGAAGAGCTATAACAATAAAATGTCTGCCAATGTTCTGACAAACTGAGGTACTGTTCACCAAGAGCTAAATCATTCCTCCATGGATTAAAATGTGGCGCTTTGTTTAAGCCTGCCCATAAACCACACTAAACTAAACTAACTAAACTAATAAACAATAACTAAAAATAAGTGACATAATATTTAATATGTAAATTAACGTTGTAGCTCTTCAGGCTGCAGCATCATTTAACCGGTTTAACACTTTTACAAGCTAATTCACTAGATTAACTGTGTATTAAAAGGTTTCCAGTATGAGGGGATGGCGTTTTTTTCATGTGAAAACTTTGTTTATAAAACAAGTTGTATTTTAAGCTAATTAACCAGTTGCACATAGTTAGCTAGCTAATGTATGTAATGCTATAATGGGACGAGCTGCAGAATGTTTCGTATTTTTTTAAAGTAGCCTGCTAAATACATCTAATTACTAGAAACATACACAGCTTAGAATATTCCAGTGACTAATGTTAGAATTGTAAAATGATAAGCTTTAATGATTTTTGTAAGGGTAATGTTAGCTCATTTTGATGAATTACTTACAGTGCGAACTGTGCATCCTCACAGAGTAGTCTGGTTTGTCAAAACACCAACGTTTTCTTATGGTATGTTTTATGGTATGTCTTATGCTTGTTTTAAGCATGTTTTCTTATGGTAAGGTAATGTTGCGCATCCGTGGACAGCTAAGTCAAACTAGCATACGTTGGACTATTTTAGAATTCATTTTACGGCAATGCTCCCAGATTTGACTTCTTATTTAACTTTTGGCCATAATTGTTCTTTTTCTTTTTCTATCTCCTCAGCTCACGTTGGTACAACACTATAAGTGAATTGGTGCCCTCTTCAGGTTAACTCATTAACTCACTCTAGGTCGGACGTTACTTTGAAAATGTAAAAGGAAAATGGCAGATAATTCAGCACCGCTAAGTTTTAAATGTCTTGTTTTTGAAATCCTTACTGGTTACTAGTAGGGCTGTACAATATATTGTTTGTAAATCCTTATTGCAACATTGACTTTTGCAATACTAATATCACAAAACCTTCAAAGCATCTTAAACAGTTTCAGACATTTGGGAAAAAAATGGAGCCATTGCTTATGGGGCGGAGTTTTTCTGGAGGCAGATGTTGTGGTAAGGTTTCTTGAGTAAATGGTCTCATACATAAGAGACCAAAACTGAAAGCATTCTCTGCTTTCATAAGAATGTGAGGTCCAGTTGGGAGGTCATGTTAATGGAAACACAGTTCCAACATTACTGCAGCATGTAGACATTCAACATTATAGTAATTCTGCTGTGATTCCGCTGAAGACTTTCATCAAGACAGTCTGTTTAAAAATGAATGTGACTCAATAACTCTGGCACCATGATATTGTCCTACTGCGCAAGTTCTCTAAGCAGCCAAAGCCATCAGGAGCCTCTGGCCTACTGTCAAGCAGAGGTCACACTGGGGGCAACACAGCTAGAAAAAAGGAGACCCTTTAGCTAAACTGTTGGTCATGCCATAGTGTTAATAGATTTCTCATTAAAAAGCATCAAAGGACAATAACATGCAAGACTCCACATATAATGAACATGCTATGATTTTCTTTTGCTGAATACCACTTAATTGCAGAAAACTTGAACATATGCAGACTAATTCCATATGAAAAATTCTCTTGCATTCTACCTCATGGACCAGGAGAGCATTCTCAGCTACTCTCAATGTCTCGGAGGGATGCTCAAGGCTCTGCTGTTGAATTTAGATCTATTCGTTCTTCCTCCCTCAGTGGAAGTGTCATGTGAGAGAGAGCAGGGACAGATGCTACCACAGCAACGCGCCTCATGCTGCCTGGAACAGCACCCGCACTAGCAATTTAGTGCTGGCTCACAATACCATCTGGTCCAAACTGGCTGGATGCTGCTTGGTTTTCTACCACAATTGAGCTTTTTTCACCATGCCAGCTTTTCCCTCTCCCCACTACGAACAACCATCTTTACAGCACATACAATCATAAAAAATAATTCAACTGGTCCTATAATAAGTAGCTATGTGATGTAGTTTTAAAGGCCTGTATCTTAGAAAAACAATATTTCCTTACTTATTTAAACTGTGTGTAAATACTGTTAATACATTTTACCTGTATCATTAATTTCTTGGTACATACAGTCCATCTCTAGAACCTAAACTGCAAACTACATCAATCTTAAAAGCACAGTGACAAAAATAGCATGTTTAATTCTATACATACAACCTACAAAGAGGTTCAAAATGGTCACATTAAAAGATTTATGGCTCTTTTTGGTACATAAAACCACACAAACATCAATAAGCAGACCTCAGAAGAAAAAAAAGAAATACAAGAAAAATGTAAGCTATGGTCTGTTTAAGATGGGTGGACCTAATAGACTACATGCTATGGAAATGGCAGAAATTTCAGTATTACTCTCACGGCCTATGCAAGATAAATGGCTTGGAAAACCCCATTTCTTACAGTATGTGAACACTATGCTTGCTGTAGCTCCAGCTTCTTCGTTGTGAAGCTAATTGGGATCTTTTCTGCCCTTCGAAAATAACTGGATTCTTCTCTGACTCACCAGGATCCTCCAGAATGAGTCAGCAGAAGCCACCTGCCTGACATCTTTAACAGGACAATCTCAGCTTCACCCTCTCTGGTTTTAATTACTGGGCTAAAAAAGAAGAGGTCCTGTAAGGTGACAGGCCACCTACACTAAAGCTTGCAGGGTCATCCCGGCCAACAGCAGGATTGAAACCAGCTTCAGACCTCAAGATAAACCTTCACACAGACGTGTGCGTTCTGCATTAAAAAATCCAGCCTTGCAGCTCTGGCTCAGCTGGAGGCTGAGACAAAGGCAAAGATGGAAAGTGAGAATAAGAGCAGCTTATGGGATTTCTGCATGGAGGAGGCTGTTAACGTAAGACTCTGCTGAGGCTCCATGCTGGAAGATGAGGGTCAGGGCACTCCATTAAAAACGAGGAGCTCAGAGGAAGCAGCGGCACTTGAGGCATACGCTGAATAATGCCCTTTGTTTCTCTCCAGCTATACACCCATGCAACAGGACTTTGGCCAGGTGAGTAACTGACCAACTGAAGAGACTGCTGAATTATTAAGCTGTATGAGTTGCCAGTTTATTAGGTACCATAGCCAGTACTGTGCAGTCAGAGACCATCATTTATTTAACTTCCAGTCGAGAAGACCATTAAGTACAAGTTATTCATTTTAGCGTCAGGACAAAAAGCAAAAAAACATATTTAACAGAAAATTACAATGACTAAATATCATATCATATACAATTTCAACATTTAGTGTGTCCACCTTACAACTTCCATTCTGTTCGGTAGACTTGCTTTCAGTTTTATATATTTTCAAAGTTCAGTTCTAGAAGTTGGCTGCATTTGTATTTCTCACAATCCAAGCAATCTCAAACACATGATGTGGTCTGGGTTCTGCAGTGGCCAGTCCATTGTTATGAGAACACTAGCAGCTTCTTTGTTTGCAAATTTTCTTTCTTTTTTTTTTTTACCAATACCTTTTCTCTGTCTTTTTGAAAACATTATTTCAGACCCATAGTATTGAGCTGTCTTCTCACAGTGGAAGGATGGACAGAAACTGCAGCCCATCTGTTGCTGCACAACTTATTAACAACCCTTGACCCCATTGATAAACAGAAAGGGATTATGACCAATATTATTTTGTTATGGACCATTCTCAGCAAAGCAGTAATACTGACATGGTAGTGGCACGTTAGTGTGCCAACCAAAAATACCCAGCCAACAGTGATCCTGTGGTCAGAAACTAAGCATAGATGACTAATACAAATTGTGCATGGAAAAAGAAAAGTTGCTGTGGTGGTCCTATGTTGGTCACTTTGCATTGTGCAGATTGTGTTGCAACCGCTTTAGTCAGTAATTGTAAGCCTACATTGTGCATCTGTATGGAAGGCTTTTCTGGTAAAACGGCCAATGAGAGTAGATACAGGGTATGTGTACCTTATAAACTGGCAACTCAATTCTCTGTTTAAGTGGTGGAGGGATACATGTATAAAGCAGGCTTTTATCATCTGTTTAAGTTTGGCATTCTCTTAAAAGCGGTGTCTGGGGAGGTCTTCGACACTGATTGCTGGGAACATCATCTGATTGCATGTGTTTCTGAAGTGCTTCACTTCAGATCCATGCTGAAGTGGCTTTCTGATCAGCTAGGATAGCAGCTGATAATGCTTTAGGAATCCATCTCATCTCGTCATTATTGCCTCTGCCTGCCATTCTATGTGCTAGACACTGTTTTTTTCCCCATCCACAGAAATAAAATGGAGGCAGGAAAAAAAAAATCTTTTCACCATAATCAGGACGATGATTAATGTCTCAATTGTAGGCTGGTGACAGGTACTGCGGGATTCACAAAGGCAATTGTCTCCGTTTTCGCATCACTTTTGAGAATCCTGCCAGGTAAAGCGAGGTGGGGAGGGGAAAGAGGAGGCGAGGCAATTTGGGGAGGAGGCAGATGACAATTTGAAGGCCGCACTGACACGCTCCCCGGCTCTGACTGCCAGGATATTCCGCTGTTTGCCTCTCACCGACGACAAAGGCAAGAGGGAGGGGATGAAGAGATGTGTAATTGTAACCTCGGCGGTTAATAAAAATTCACCCATTCCCTTTCAGGGTGCGAATCAAAGCTCACTCTGCTCTTTGGTGAGCGTTCTGATTGGAGAGAGGGAGGGGGGGTTAGAGGGAATAGACTGTGCTTGAAAGGAGGAAGCTCTGGTGTCTCTTTTTTGTCTTTTCCTCTTGCAGTTGTAGGCGGAGAGAGAGACAGAGACAGAGAAAGAGGGAACCTGACAAATCAGGCAGCGCCCACACAACTTCAACCATATTTCAGCAGTCCTCTAAGAACTGGCGGCTCTGTGAAGCATGCTGCAGCGTGAAGCTGCTGTCATTCCTCATCATGTTCCGGATTTCCTTTCTTTTTTAGAAGAAGGCTTTCGGGGAACGTGCCTGCGTACAGGTACATGTGTAGAACTCGGGCCCAAAGCAAAGCTACAGACACAGAGCGATTCCTTTCCCAGTACTTGGATTTTCACGCTCCTTAATAAAAAAATCCTAAAAAGCAGAAGGCATTTCACAAAACTAAAGTATGATCAACATACCTTATTACAGCACAGTGTGACTTCACCGATTTTACAGTGTGACTATCTGGAAGATATTCAGAAGTCTGAGACCACTTATGAAAATACTCCAATTTTGCCTCAAAAACAAAACTCAAAAACAAAAATCCTAACCTTTTTGTACAAAGTTGTTAACAGTCAGTGTCACAAATGTACTTAAATTTGAAGAGTAACGTAAAAATACTGCAGAATATTTCTTTGTTTTCTTTGTATCTCCAAATACTGATCGCAAATCACTCCACGTTGTTATCTACAATGAGGACCAATAGAATGTTTAATGGAACTGAAGTACATGTCCAACATTTCTTCTAAAACCAAGGGTATTGTTAAGGTTCTTGTCCCCCTGGCTGCAGTAACAGTCTCTAATATTCCGTGAAAGCTTTGCACTAGATGTTGGATAATTAGTTCTGGATCACACACTCCACTTTAACTCATTCCAAAGGTACTAGGTAAGTCGATGCTTGGCACTGAGCATGGTAACCTTAGTCTCATGTGCGGCTGCTCCAGAGTGTCCCATACTATTGGCAATGCTATCTATGGAGATATGTATATATACATATATATAATATATGTATATATATTATAATCTTGCAGATTATACAAGCTGTGTGTCCAGAATTGAACACCTGTCAGCAATGAGTTCACCTTAAAGTAGCTGAATTAATTAAATGAAAGGGGTATCTTTGGATATGTGTTCTTTGTCACTTTTTTGTTGATCAGTGTTTGTGTCATCGTTGTTTCATATTAAATATCTATAGTGAAACTGTGGTATAACTGCAACACTGCAACATACTCGAGATCATGCTATACTGTGACGTACTGGCACTTTCATGCTGGCCAATATCTCACAGTAAAGCACCCTTTCATGTGTCATTGTGTAAATGTAAATGGTCTTTGCCAGAAAAATGATTTGTCTTGTTGTTTTAATCCTTTCCTGTGTATGTTATGGATTTGTTTCTCATCCAAAACATAAGCATTTAAATGCTTTCTTCACATGTGATGAATGCTTAAAATAGTGTTCTTTCTGCCTAGTTTCAAGATGATCAGACCATATCAAGTTTGAAAATCATTTTTAGATGAATTTTGGACATTTTGAAAAAGAAAACTAACTGCACAAACTAGGCTCAATTTCTGAACCATTTCATGGCACATAGGGAAGGGAAGGAGTTGAAGCACTGACATAAATAAATGATAGCATAGTACATTAATTCTAAATCTCCTCTACTTCTTTACCCAAAATTGACACACTTGATATCCAACACTGGATAGGAAAAGCAAGGAATAGAGTGAATGAGAGAGCGAAAGGGACTATTCGAAACAAATGGGGCAAAAAGCTCTTTTGTTCTGACTGTTCTAACCCTTAGTCAACATTCTAAGGGATGTAATTTATATGGTTTTGAAATATGACTGTATCTGTGTTTCTCGCCTAGTGTTGTGTGCTTTGTAGATGTCTGAGGGATGCTAATCTATTTGAGCTCATGCCTGATTGATGAAGAGATTACTGTTGTTTTCGATGAAGAAGGATTTTTGCATCCCATTAGGGCTCCTCATGCTCTATTATATCCATGTTGTATGTAACCGTGACCAAGAGATTTTTTGCTCTTATTTTTCTTTAGATTTTTTGAGATTAAATCAAACTGGCTTGAATGTGATACTGATAAAAGGGATTTTTACTGTGTATATTGCAAATATTCCTTAATATTAGGGAGCTGGGTAGGCTGCTTGTATTTTTTTGTATTTTTTTTTGTTGTTGTTGTGGAATTTCATCTGCCTTCTACAGTGTTTTATGGTTTTGCTTATTGTTTTTGCCTCATTAGTCTTTGGAGCCTTGCTAGTAATTGCAACAACATCTTGAAGATAAAACAGCATATTGATTATTGACCTACACTTTGTGTTTTGGTCTGAAGGTAACATCAGCATCAAACTTGAGTTTGGATTGTAAAATTGGTACAAACTCATACCCATCCTGCATAAAATCATTTGTTGTTTTGTTATTATACAACAGTTCACTCCAATGTCTGATGGGGTGAGAAGTGCTCTACCCATGCTGTGAGTTGTGATAGCATTTTTTGCAAAACAATCACTCCACTGAGCACCAGTTGCAATGCAACAACTTTAGTAACAGCTTTACACTGCGGCTAACCATTACTAAGTTTCAACTTTAGCACATACAAAAAAAAACAGAAAATGGACATATCAGGTAACTTGTATGCAATAATATTTGATCTGCAAATGCTTGGTCAGGTTCTATGGAAGAGTGTAACAAAAGCCTACAACAAATTCTGAACTTGGCTTTTTGGCCAGCAGAACAAACTTAAATGCCAGAAATGAACAGAAAGAATACAATTCGGCTAAAAGACGGGCTGTAAAATGCTTTACAGACTGCCTGGAACAAAACAACATTCAGGTTAAACCTGACAATAAATATTGAAAAAGCTGAGCTAAATCTGATACTGCAAGGCTACTACTTTTTTGGTGGAAGGAATTGCCAATATTAAACCACACTTAAAATACAATGTTCAGGGCTTCTTCACTTTACAGAACTGTTGCATAAAAGCAATAGAACACTCAAGGCCATGTGTTACCACAAATAATAACAGGGCTGTGAAGATCTCCAGGACTTGCCTTTGGTACAGTCATGATGTCATTCGCAATAGCGCACAGCCTCTCGTGGTTTGTGCTGGAGCATTCAGACCACTCAGATGTTTCTCTGAGTGGCGAATCAAGGAATAATGTAGGCCAATTAGGCAAGATCACATTTTGTTGAGTGCTAACAGTGAAAGAATCATATTATAAATAGACATATCATATCAGCTGGGTATCGGTATCAGAATGATATCAGCAGAAAATGATGGATCAGATATTGGAGGGAAAAAAAAGACTCTGATGTAAACTTGTAACAGATATAGCCTGAAATAGCACACATATCAGCAAAGAAAAACTGGTATCATGCCATCTCTAATTACAAAATCATGTTTAGAAAAATATTGTATAATGTTATAGAGGGAAAACTGTATGACATTTTGTTCAGCATTAGTCCAGTGCTGTATCTGCCTGCCACTTTCAGAGACCACCCATTGCCATCTCTTGCTCTTCTCCCCTGACCAGCCCAGACATTCCCTTAATTAAACTTTGGACCCCCAGGACTAAAAAAACAAATGCAAATTGTAACGATTCCTCAAGCACAGTTTGATTATAGCAGGCCCTTATTATGGTGACGAAGGCTTCTGACAGTAGTTAATCTTCCACTGACACCCATCAAGGCAAACCCCCCTCTGTCGTTCTCTGTCCACCAACCTCCACCTTGCTCCCTTTCACACTCAGAATTCCACAAAACTCCCAGCGTGCAGTATGCTTCAACTCATGCAGAACATTTATACCCACAACAACAACAACAACAAGCAGCCAAGGCAATCCCGCTCAGCACTGGTGACTTGAGCTGGTTAAAATGCTCCAATTAAACACTTCAAGCAAACCACTTTATGGGCACTGAATTATTCAGAGGGGTAGTTATCTCAGTTTAGAGATACGTACCCCTGAAGGAGGTTGTGCAGTGGCTTGTGAGTAATGGAGGTTTGTAATTTTTGGAGCCAAGATGGTGACTCAGAGCCCATCTAGCCTACACAGGTCAACAGAAAGGACAAAAATGATTCTAATGCAGTCTAAAGACAGGCTTTGTCATGCTCTTTCCCTGCTGGAAGTCACTGATAATTAACTTCAACCTGCAGACAAAGCAAAGACAAGGTTGTGCATCTCTGAGGTCGAACTGATACGATTTTGGTTTTATTAGCCTGAGATATCAACACATATAAAAGAGCCATTCTCCTAAAAGCCTGGCACACGGTTAAGTGAGGTCATTTTGAAAAAGGAGAGTAAAGAATTAAAGAAGAATTAATAACTTAGAGGCTGAAGCCCGTCAATTTGATAGTACTTACGTTTACAGACTCGCGTCCCCCATACTTCACTCGTATCCTGGGTTCCTGCACAACGTCCAAGTTGGTTCCGGTCACCACCAGAGGAGTGTGTCCACTATAAACGAAATAAAAATATCCACCTTTAAGTTAACCTGCTCTGCACGTATCACTCTACAATGAATGTTTTTGTTTTTAAATATGTTTTACGCCAAAATCTAATATCAAAATTACTGAAAAACAATGTCTCAACCATTAGACAATGTTTTCAAAGACATTTTGTAGCCATTTCATATAAAACTTTTTGTGATGTAACTTGTTGAGGTATTAAACATTTTAAACGTCTAGTTCTTCTAGATCAACGTCTAGATCATTACCGCTGTGAACATTTACAATTTGGGAACATTTCTAATAGAGCATTTTTAAATCTTAACCATTTAAAATAAAAAAATAAAAAATGTACAATTCCCATGAAGCACGGTCAACCCCATCATCCTTTTTTGGTGTTTTTTCATAACCTTCAATCAAAATGTAATTTTGCCAACCTTTAATTCATCTTCAGATTTTTCACTGTATAATTTAATATAAAAAATTTGTATAATTTAAGTAATATTTCACTTCTGTCTTCACTTCCACATCAAATACTGCATGCAGCAATATCATTTTTGGTTCATCACCAAAACCCTTGTTTCCCTTCCCCAAAATGGCCTGATTATTTAATTTTTTACATTTTGTAGAAGGTGTGGACATTAGACTAGTGTCTGGTAGTGACTTTATGTTCACTTTGGAATAACTATCTTTGGTAACACTTAGTTGAACCATGCTACATAACACTGACGTAACCATGCCATGAACATGTTAGGAAAGACGTCATATCCTCTCATTGTTGTTATGACAGGTTCTGTTCAGTAATATAACAGTGTCATGTTGCCATTACAGTACCTAACAATGCCATAATCATGTCATAACAAAAGTCATAAGCTGTCATTTGTTGTTTTGTTCATTTGTTACCTTTACTGGCAATGGTCATGACATATATCGTAAAGTCTGATGTTATGCCAGATTACTTCACTGTATATTATATTACAGTTATACTACACAAACGTTGTTATATAACTGAACAAAATCTGTCATAAAGGCTCATGACAGTATAGGACATCTGCCATGGCTTGTTTCTGACATCGTCAGTGTTATGTAGCAGGGTTTAAGCAAAGTGTTCCCCAACTTTTCACTATCCAGTCAAATCCTGATTGATAAGATCAGCTCCTGGCCATATATACTTTTCCACCTCATTTTCCTGTTTCACTTGAAAGTCTGTCACATTATGGAAGAAAAATGCATCCTGATTTCCATTTCATAAACACTTCACACATGAGAAAACTAACTCCAGGACTTCCTGTACTTTTGCACAAAGAAACTTTTTGCTCAACTCACCAGCCTTCACAACTTGCTCTTTTTGTCAAACGGAGCTCTGAAGATAATAGGCTTGTGAGAAGGTAATGATTAAAGATGCTTTTAACTAACTTCAGTAGATGCAATCAAACGCGGCAGGCGTGCCTTTGAAAACACCAAAAGAATGGAGCTGCGGTGATCCTAGTTAACATTCAGGGGTCATCTGCAGCTCAATAATATAAAACAAAAACATGCATAGAGACATGGACTGGAGAGTAGGCCTCCCTCCAGTTGTTCCTACTGCTACAATCACTGCCAGTAAAGTGTTGTAAGAAAATGATCAGCTCCAAGCACTGCATTAGCCATACTTGGGTTGTAGCTGCGCAGCCATATGGCTTTCGTTTTCAACAATGCTCCAGTGATGTTAGTGCCACGCAAATTCTACAGCTGCTCTCTTCTGGCCTGGTCTGAACCACTCTGCCTGCTGCTACAGCACACTGTGTTAAGGGGACTTCCTGATTAGTTTTAAGGGTCTTTGTACTCTTACAATGCCCAGACTGTAGGAAGTAGGGCCCAGCTGATTTATTTAATTTTTTTGTCATATTTCTTAAATTCAGATAAATAGGAAACTAGTATTATATATTAATAGAAAAGTAGTATAAATTAACTATATATAAATATTGTAGTGCTAGCATTGGTGATTGGTGTAACACTCAGCTTGGTCATCAAACAAAATCACACAGAAATCAGGGATTTAATAAGCACAAAACAGATGCCAGAGACAGGTTTTATTTTGTTCTTTTAGCCAGATGAAAGGAGCCAAACTGAGGTAAAGTATTTAGACAGCCAGGTAGCTAGCTTGCTAACTCTAGCTTTTAGCTTGCTGTGGTCCTCATCTGATGAGTCATGTCTGTTGTTTGGGTAATTAATTCTCTCCATTGTACTAATGATCTGAAGACACTTATTACATTTGCACAGATGCAAGGCTTAATCACAGTAACGTCAGATATCTGGCTTTCTTCTGCATTCACCAAAGAAAATCAAAACCGTCCCTAAAAATCCACCCCAAAGCCGTTCTAGTTTTCCAAAAGCTCCTTTCACCTTCAAGATACATCATCAGTAGATTTCCCAGTCTTTAACTCCTTAAAGTCCCAGGCTAATTACATACTAAGGCTTATCATTCAGTAAGTACAGGGACTTCAATGCAAACTGGCTAAGCAATTCTTAGGTCATATAAGTGTATAACAAAACTTTGGGCCCACAAATGGACCCTAGCCATTTAAGGGGTTAAACCAGAGACTACTGTGACACTCAAGAGACTATAGGCACTGCTGTAGAAAGTGAGGTGAGCAAGCATGTTTACAACAGATGGTTACATTTACTCATGTTGGCCAGGGTGTCCCTTTAACCATAAAGATGTTTTGTGTTCAAGTTTGACAGTTCTGCCTGTATCGCTGTTATAAAGTTGAGCATCTTCTGGGATTCAGCATCTGTAAGTGGGTTAAAACCAAGACCATCATTACAGCTGGAGTTACAGCTATGTGTTCCTTACAGTATAAAACAGGCAATATATAAATTAGTAGTAGCCAATAGTATTGGCCAATGTTATTCTCCAACCAATATATCCAATACATCGGTTTGGGACTAGTTCTTACTATGCTTATATTGGCCAGGCTGTCATTGTTTTTTTCTTATCTGAGCTGGTTAATAATGAGGGAGGGCCAGGTCACTGTACAGCTGCAGCACACCCACACTGTGAGACTATAGATCAGTCAGGCTGGAAATGAGCAAGAGGGTGAAAGAAAGGTGTGAAGGTTACTGAGGCATATGAGCAGGCAAAAGAAAGAATAGCATGTATCTGAATTTAGCAGTGCCACATTAGATCAAGTGTACAGTGTAGTATAAATGGTTCCCAAACATCAGGGAAATAAACAGAAAAAAATTACCAGAAGCCATTTTGCATGTTTTTAATGAAATTAAGTTCCCATTCCACAGATGGGTTACTGAAGGGGGATGACTGGACTAAGGTAACCAAGGTATAAAAATGCATCAGTGTATTTTTAAAAATAACTTTTCATGATGCACAGAATGGAATCAAATCAAATCATTGGGAGATCAGAGAAGCAACTGCTTAGCAGACTGAAACTACTAGCATTCACTCATGCTGTCACTCTGAAGGATTAGTAAATTCTCTTGGCAGTTGACGCACCACATATCTTCAGCAATACATTTGTCAGTCAAGCATCCGTTGTAGTTAATACTGCATATCTGTTTCTTTGACACAGGGACACGTAGGCAGAGAAATTTCCTCGACAACCTACTCTAAATTCCCCACTGTCTCTCTTCAACAGTCTGGTCTGGTTGATGTTAGTGGTGCATTTAAAGCGAGTGAGACGCCAGAGCACAGACAGCACTCTGCCAGAGCCTTTGATCCCCTCCCCTCCAACCTGCCCTTATATTTGTTTATCTGCTGGCTTCAGGGGAACGAGTGCTGGACTCCCACCGTTCCCAAAGCAATATGTGAGAGGGCAAGGGGAGGTACTGCTGCCTTGTCTAAATTCACTTTAGAGCCAATAAAAGCAAAGGACCTCCTCTCTCTTTATATCTACGCCGCTTCAACTACATCTTTCAGCATCTTTGTTTCATTTTGTCTGAGCACATCTCTTTCTTGTGAAGTATGACTCTTTAATGATGTGTCAAATTTCTATTCCACATCTGAATGGCTAAATATACACATTCTATCCATTTATATTTGACACCCACTGAATGGTGGAGTAAGAGCTCACCGATAGGTAGTGCTGATACAATGAAGGGAAAATGAGAGCCAGGAAAAACCTCTGAAAACCAAAGCATAATAGTGTCTCAATGACAGCTCAGAACTTTTAGCTGACAGCTGACAAGATATTCAGAATTAAACCAGTCCTGTGATGTGTGGCGCTGTTTTGCTGCTTGCTAAGCTAATGTTAAGTTAGCCGATCAGGCTACAGATCCAAACACAACACGAACAGGTTTAAATTTGACTTTCTATCCCTTCAACGTGAGCTACTTGAATCATTATCATCTAAACTTGTGTCAGTGCTGTAGGTACCCAGAACTGTGGTGAGCAGAGCTGTCATTCTGCTAGCTAAGCTAATGCTAACCAGCTCCACTCTCCTAGTTAGCAGCACTGTTTAAGATTTATCAGTTGTTAGATACATGATTTGACATTTATTAAATGATGCCTGAAAATTTCACTTATGTTTAATGTTCATTGTTCATAAATTTCACTCATGTGGTATCCGTGTTTTTACATCTTGTACAACCCCCTTATAATACAGTGGTAATATTTGGAGACAGGTTATTAACAAAGGGGATACGACCCAAAGCGAATGCCAATAACATAATGTAAAGGATGTTTTTACCTTTCTGCAAAACAAGACTATAAGAACAACAGTGACTTTTTGTCAAATTCAAATGGTTAAAATATCAAACGATCAAAATATTTCCTCTCTTCTTACAAATAAAAATGTGTTATCTCCACTTTCCACATGCTTTTGTCAAACTGTGACTTACGGTGAAGTGAAGCTGTAAAAAACAAACAAAAAAAAACCCAACGAAACAAACAAAAAAAAACAAGTACTCTACTAAATTTAGGGGGGGGATGGGGTGGGGTTATTAACACTTCTTCCAAAATCACCCTTTTTCAATCTTCTTTCCTCTCTTTCCTCTTTTGTCTCTGTGTCCTGAGGCCCCGCTGTGTGATCTCAAACTGAACTCCATTTCCACGCCATCTGCTCCAGGCTCACACCTCTGCCACATGTTCTGAGCGTCTCCTGCTCCATCCTGCTGAAGTGCTCATCAGTTGCGCTAATTTCAAATCTGACAGCACTGCAGTGGCATATTCAGCAGCAGCCAACACCAGACGGACACGCACTGGGACGTTCCAAGGCGCTTGCTCTCACTGATCTTGTGTTTAAACTTAGCCAGAGAAGAGATACTAAACCAGGGATATGAGGTATTTGGTGTCTGTACTCAAATATTTCTGCTGTTTTAGAACTGGGATGTGATTTTGGGCAGTAAATGAGTACAGATTTACTTTTCAGAGTTTAGCTGGGAAAATTCTGCTGCCTCTGAATCATTGCATTGATGAAGATAATGTATATGTGTTGCCCTGAACTTTGAAAAGAACTGAAAACTCTTTTCTTAAAAACTCACTTATAATAGAAACCACTAGGACATTGCTGAATTCCATATTCATAGTCATATATTCATGACTATGGTTGTTTGCAAAAGTTTGGGTAACCTTCAAATTACATGTTTTGTTCATGTTAAGTGAAAATAAGTACACATCCTCTTCTGCACATTTAAATGTATAAATATTGTTTCTTTGCTACATTAAAATTAGCATATTGGAAAAAAAAAGCAGCACTAATGGTTTGAGGTATTTTGGTGCATTTTATGTTTATGTTCTATTTTTTATTTATTAACCCAGCAAATAAATACAAATTTTACACTAAAACTAGTAGAAAAAATGCCATATTTAAGTTTGTTCCCTCTGTGTTACGATGTGTTAATTTCTTTCAATCCACAAAACGCTAACATGGCCGTGTTCAAACTTTTGCATACAACTGTATACAGGGCAAATTCAAAACTACAGGTGGAATCTGTGAAAACTTCACTCAGACTGCTATGCTGATAATATACAGACTTCTGAATCTGTGTTGATATTCTGTAGTTGGCGTCATGCCCATATAAGGAACTCCGGGTCTAAGCATATTTCTCTATGAGAAAAATAAATTTTTCTAAAATTGCTGCAACTGTACCCTGTGCTGACCAAAAAGGTTACAAAGCCAATATGTACTGCCATTCAGACATTTTTTTTTATCTGAATGTCAATGAATCATCTACATTAAAAGATGGTTGAAGATTTGAAATTATAAATATTGCGATATGCAAGCTAACACTGCTGTGCACTGCACTGAAAGGACTGACGACCTCACCAAAACAAACTAAACATTGATAAGCAAGCCTTATCAATTATGGTTGTTATGTTGGTTTGGCAGTAGTAGCCTATAGTTTGACAAAGGTGATGTTCACATATAATAATGCTAAAGTTCACTACTACTTTCATTTGAAACTTACTTCATTGCATGTAGCTTGTATGTGGTTATTATTCATATTTTGACTGCTAAATTACTTCCTAATTAAAGTAACATTCAGAAGGACAAAATATAGAGTCTGGTACATTTTATTTATCACATGGTACAATGGCATGGAGATCATTTTACCCATCGAGAAATTGACTTAGACTTTGAGTTCCTAATATAGAAATTATTAAGTAAAGGGAAATTACTGTCAGTGGGAATGAACCATAAGTTACATAGGCAAGATCAGATTAAAAAATGTTGGAATATTCCTTTAAACCATATTTTCCGAATAAAGACTACTCAGTGTCTACAAACAGTTGATGTTCTTCTGTTCTAGAGAACTGGTGCACATGTGTGATTACAAAAGTGCAATCAGTTACCTCGCAATGCTCCATTCAGGATCGATGCGTTGTACAGTAGGGTCATCAATGTACTCAAAGCTGAGACTTTCCTTCACCTGGGCACGGTCCACACTGACGGTAATCTGTACTGAGCCCACACCAGTCAGCGAGGGAGCAGAGAAGCACACAATCTCCGTCATAGACCGCCTGTGAGGAAAGGATGTACCCGTAACTCAAATAAAATACTACCATATATTGCAAATACTCTCAGTCACTCATGCAGTGTAACCAGAACATACTTATCTGAATTAGTCTGCTTTCTGCTTCAAAACATTTATAATATAAACATAATATATTTATTGTTATATTATTTATTGTATAACAAGTATATGAGTAGTATTACCAATTTCTGAGCACTATAATGATTTCCATGCTGTTATGCTCATTTTTGCAGAGACTCCTAAGCTAATTAAGCAACAATATGGGTTTAATAAATTTATAAACACCATTATGGTAAAAATTACAATGATGTTGGCATCATATCAGATAACAGGGTAACAAATGGTGTTAGGTAGGATTTCGCAGGAGGTTTTGGACCACGTCATACATCTTTACACATTAATGTCACATGCACAGGCTCTAAAAATGTTCTGGCTTAAAGTTTAGATCTCTATTGCAAAATCAACATAATACTTCTAAAGATACAATGACAAAAGTAGATAATTCCCTTACACCCTCAGAAGTCATGCCATTCATCAAAGTTTTGACTGAGCTCTCTTTGAGTACTCTTTTAACACACTCGCAATCATCACAATTCATCAACAAATGTTACAAAATGTTCTGCACATTGCATGCAATTACACATTTCCACTAAAGAGGTCTAGAAATTCCAAAAATTCTGGAGTGGACCATATAAAATTGTAGCAGCAATTCATATTTGTTATTGGAATTTTTAGCATGCAACTAGCAACTAGCATGCATGAATCATTCTTTGACAGCATGTCTGAGTATTTACTCCAGAGTCTTGAGCACACATACGTAAGCATATTTCACTCTAATGCCAGAAAGAAAGAGGCAAATGGAGGTCTGTAGTTAGCCAATATCTCATTAAAACATGATAGACTTCTGTTCCTAACACCATTATAATCAGCTTTCCATTGCTGTTTTTAATTAGATATCTGAAGACAGGGAAAAACAGAGAGAGAATGAAAGAGACAAAGATGCAGGACATATTTAGACAGGCAAGTAGCTGAATCATTGAGAGAGTGAGAGCAGATAGAGGAGTGAGAGTAAAGTGAGAGGAGAAAGCTCAGAGAGCACACAGTCTGACTGCAGGCTATTATTACAGAAGTTGAATGCAGCAGGTCATCAGAAGCTTATTAAGATTTACACAAGTCTGCGACACAGGATGAGGGGGTGGACAGCTCTTCAGAGACTAACAGGGAGAAAGAGAGGGATGTAAGGAGTGAGAGCAGGAGGTGAAAGTAAAAACTGCATGCCCAGTTCTTCACATCATAATATAGACACTCAGCATAGGCCATGAGATACAAACAGGGGGTGAGGTCACTGTTCTATTTCTAATAGCATGTGCTGTTTATGAAGTAGGATAGGAAAAAACTGTTTAACCCCTTATAAATTATTATCCAGCTGTTATACTGATTATCCAGTAACTACTATGAATTATTTAGTAAGCACTATGTTACTACTATGTAAGTAGGTACAGGCAGGTAATTGCTGAAAAGAAAAGATCAGCATCAGACAGATGTTTAGATTATTTGATAACATATTTGTAGCACTCTGGATAAGCAGTATGTTTAGGTTTCGCTGGGCTACTGTGCTAAATGTCAGCATTTAATTAATTTTACTGCATTTGTAACCTGATACAAATAAATGTTAAATTTCTCTGTACTGCTAATCCAGGCAGATTCAGTCCCGATTTGTAGATTTTACAAATATTTATTGACACACATGAAATCTATTGTACATCTGTATCAGCCCACAATTCCCATATTAGTGCATCCCTATATGTAAGAAGAATAGTTACAAGAGTAAGAAATATCAACCGACGTCAGCTGACAGAGCCTAAGGGATTAAACCTGTTCTTTCAGGAGGATGCTCCTTATCCACTAAAACACAGATGCTTGTCATCAAAGAAATTCTGAGTTAAAAAACACTGGTGATACTATTACTTTTTCACTTTTGCAGCAAGACATAAGTAAGCAGTTTCCTTCAGTTAGTGCCCAACCAATATGACTATTTTGTCTCTGATACCAAGCTATGGAGCAAAACATTCTGACAACCGATAATACTGGCTAATGTAACTACACTGTTAGTTGTCAACTGTGAATTGTTGGATATGACTGACAGTCAAGCTTAGCTTTCTTCACCAAGAGTGGTATAAGAACATGCAGTCATTAAAAGTCTATTAAAATTAGTGATTTCCTGCTATTAAACAAACAACTTTAAAACATAAACATGATTTTAATGGCATTTAATGTTTTTAGTAATAATGCTCATATTAAAATTATTATAACTAAGAGATTTTCTTTTTCATTTCCACTACCAATATGGATACTGAAACCTTAGGAGTCAGCTAATAATGATACAATATTTTTTCCTTTACAAATTACAAAGCCATTTTTACCTCACTTAAGACCTTAATCACATAATGTGAGCATGTACTTTTTCAGGCTTGATTTTGACAAGGATTTGATCAGATTTTTTTCCCTTCGATATCCAATCAAGCATTTTCTATAGATATCAGTCTGATACTGATACCCATTGTTACTTAAATACCAGGTGTATGTTGTGCATCCCTAACAGTGCACAAAAGCAACAGTGCACAGACTGAAGACAAAGTCAAGCTCTTACTCAAAGAACTCGCAGGTTTGGTTCCCGAAGAGCACGTTGACACTGCTGCCGGCGCCTAGGTTCTCCCCAATTACGGTCACCTTAGTGCCCCCTGACTCTGGACCCCGGCTGGGGGACAAGCCTGTCACAGAGGGAGTCTGAGAGAGAGAGAGAGATAGAAAGAGAGGGTTAGTAAGATGCTGACACACCAGGCTGTTCTGAACACCTGCTTTTCCAAATTTCGGAATTTCTAATTTTAGACTTAGGAGTCAAGAGAGAGTGAAAATGAACAAAAAAGGCCCCAATGGAGTGATAAAGGCTTATGAAAGCAGAGCCCAGGATACAAACAAGGCTTTTAAAGCCCTCCTCCTGAACCCTGTAGTGCCCATTTCCTTGCTTAACCCTCCTAGTTCGCTCCACTCTGTTCCCTACATCTTAAAACACAGCCTGAAAACAGAGCGTATTTTCAGTCTCCAAAGAGACGCAGATGGAGAAATATATAAGCAGACAGCTCTGAGCCTCAAGAAAAGCACATGAAAATGGCTGGTGGCCGACTTCACACGCGCACGGACTAAAAATACATTAACACCGTTTTGTGTCTCAGCTTGTGTTGATATGAAAACAGGCGGGCCGCTCAGGGATTCTGTTCTGTTGTCCAACAACATTTGGAAGAGCGCTGGTGATAACACGCTGTTTTTATGTGCGACTGTGATATGAAAGGTGGTGCAGGTGGTAGAAGCCTAGGCTAAAAATTGCACACAATCGCACAGAGACACACACTGAGAGTGAGAAGTGGTGGTGGAGGTGGGGAGAGGGGCTACACAAACTCATATCGTAATAAAAACGCTCAGCTAATAACCAGCAGCTGTTAATTGCTGTGGGACGGGTAGTTTTGCGCGTGCATGTGTGAGAACGGTGGCGCAGAAGTGTCCCCTCCGGTGCTCTTCGGCAGAGGGAAATGTGGCTGCCATCCTTCCTTTGATTCAGCTAATAGCTTTCATTGTCTGCGTGTTCAATGCACTCTCCCCATGGTGCTGCGTGTTTATAATCACTCTGTATTTCGATAACTGAAAACAAATTCTATTATGTTGAATATGTTGTCACTTCGTTTCTCCAGCCAAGGAAGCTCTTATTCTGCTGGGAAAAAATACAATGGCAAGCATAGGCTGTAATTTGTAATAATCTGTAATGTTATATCTGAAGGATCTGCAAAACTCAATTCAGTTCAGCCTTTTCCATCACGAATGCATTAGCTGCATTAGATCATTAAACATAAGCACACTGCTTTTAATTACGCTGAACAAGTAAGTATGTAAATAATGCCATTAGCCACTAAGCACCACATTGCTCTAAATCTACTAAAATGATTAAAATAAATGTTTTTTGTGTGTGGGAGCAAATCGCAGCCCAGATAAAAAGGCAGCATCAGCCATAAAAGTCTAATTTATTGACTTAGTCGCTTGTAATAGCTGCAGACTGGCTTGAAGAGGTCCTTCTAAAACACATTAACAGAGAGACCCTGCTACTCTGCTGTTATGCAAGGGCATTATCTCCCAAATAATGGTCAGGACAAGCTACGGGTCAGCTTCAAGTGCTGATGCTTAAAGCCACTGCTATGGATTTATTTTTGTTATAGCAATCACATACACAAGCAAGGCCTTGGTATCCTTCTGGTAGGGTTATGGAGTATACTGTTAGTTATTTGTTATCATGACATTGGCCTTTGCAGAAGGCAGTGATATGTAAATAGGCATCTAACCAATTACAGTCCTTTTAACCCTTTTTCACAATAGACATCCAGTGCAAATTTCCACATGTTTAGGAGGAGGTCCCTCAGTTGAACTCTTTTTAGTCTTTAGTAACACTGTTATAGTTCAATGAAACTATGTAGTTACAAAACCAGAAGTAAAATTGATTTCCATCTTTGCATTTGAGCAAATTTCTAAACATTTCTACAATTCTACAAGTGTTTATATTGTGTTTAAATGCTATTTTTTTTTTGTTAACAAGAAAGCTGCAATTGCACTGTCTATTCTAACTAAGGAGGCCATCTTTGTGTCATTTTTACAGCAGGGGCTTCTCACTCCTTCCCTTTTACCCCTCATTGCTCATAGCAGCTCAACCCAACATTTCACACACAGACAGCAAACACTGAGTGTCCTAGTTAATCTGATAACAGAGTAGCAGAGTAATCTGATTATATTAATTAATTATTACATTTAATGTGCTGTGAGCATACTGGCCAATTGCGCATCCAGACGAGTGTCTCTGTGAGTGTTTTGATGAACCAAGGTATTTATGTAATCCAACAAAAGTAAATAATTTTTGGTCAAAATAATGCAGGCCGGTCTATTGCTACGCTACATTATCATTTAACCAACACATTTTTTTGCAACCCAACTTTCACTGCAAAAGTTGATATTTTGGTTAGTGAGGTCATCTGAAATCTAGAAATCTGAAATCTATATATTTAAAATATTATTTGCTTATTATTATTTGCTTGTTTCAATCATTATTTCTTGCAAACAAAGCAGAATTATCTGTATTATGTCTTCAAACAAGTAAAATCTATTTTGAATAGATAAAATGACTTAAAACATGTAAAACCATCCAGAAATAAGTTGAATTATCTTGGAAAATTCTTACAATAATCTCAAAAAATAAAAAAATATTATTCTAACTACATTCATTTTTACTTGCCAAGATACTTTTGTAGTGTTCTGAAGAGTTACATAAAGTAAAACACGCAGGCTTCAAAAATGTCTTGAAAAAAGTGATCCATCTTAATATTTGGGAGCCCGCTTTCTTGTTGGGTTAAGGAAGGAACAATAAGTTGATTTGATCAAGCTTAACTTTATGCAGAGTGAGGCAATGATGGAAATGGACTATCCCTATGGATGTAACATGCATGCATTTTGCTGCTACTCAAAGCTTCAAGTTTCATCTACCTCTGCAAAGTTCACCTGTCTAAACGCATAACACTTTTCAGAGTCATGATCTGTGAGCTCCCAAAAGTGCAGCTGCTAATGTGCGAGTTCATGATACCAAAACAACAGCAAGTGCTACCACCTCCGCCTTGCATAATTCAGTGGCATGCTGGTAATTCAAGTCTTACCACGAAAGAGTAGAGCTGGGAAGAGCGGGCCTGCAGTTCAGGCTTACACTCGCCCACACATAGCTGCACAGGGCCGGGCTTGGTGTCTTCTGGGGCCGCGTCCATCTCGCACACTATCCTAAAAGTAAACAAAAAATACACAGTATTTAAAGTACTGCATCTATGATTCTGCTAAATAACCCCTGTTACTATCATTTTCAGAGGAGCAGACTGTGTTATCCTGACCTACACACTGCTGTCTTGATGATCGATAAAGTCCACCATTAGTAAGTGATCAGTATCCCTTATTCCCTTGTTGATTTCCTGTCTATCACTGTCATTTTCTCTTTTAGGCCTTTTATATTCTGCATACATTCCAACAGCAGAAATTTCTTGTGTGAAGCCAAAGTGGACAGCTTTGCACAACCTCACTGTGATCCCATACCGCCATAAATACAGGCCCTAACAGCGCCATGGACCACTGCACCAACAGCATGGGTTGTGCAAATCACAACGAGTAGCTGCAGTAGATCAATACTGCTTTATCGTACTGTCTGATCAGGTGTCACCCATACCAGCGGGTGGCCAGATCAAATGACATAATAAAAATGCGCTGCTCATCGACTGACTCTTTGCAGGGAGTAGTAAAGAATGCAAGGCAATCACGATCGCTTTCAGCACGTGGGGGGGCAGTGTTTGTGTTACATCCCTGCTGTTTCAGTGACTTATGGCATGGAGGGATGCCAGCAAGTGTATGGCCAATGTATGGAGATATTTCCACTGGGTCACACAACTACATGCAAATACAACGTCCTATAGTGCGTTCCTGTGGGCAACTTCCTTGTAAAGGAATCAGTGGAATCAGTGGATTATCATACTGTTCATACATGACTTCTGTTAAGTAATCAATAAATGCATTTTTGCCTATTATCACTCACTATTTTTCTCAATATTTGAAACAATAATAATGTTATTAATAAAGTTAATACTACTACTACTACTACTACTACTAATAATAATAATAATAATAATGATAACATAATAATAATGAGGTGACTGAAGAGGTATCTACAGAAACATTTTTAACGATACCTCAAAGAACAGATTCAAAAATGATTTCTAGATGCATTCTTAAGGGTTACTTCACTGTGACAAACTGAAAAACCCCTAAAAGATTTTCCAGGAAACTTTTGTTTTTAGAGTGCATGGTAAATTTACCAGTTTTTTAAGCTACTGTTCTCTGTTAACAATGTGACTTCTAAGCACTCAAGTCTGTGTTGATACGTAAAGTACATGATCTACCAAAGCCAACCTTTCTGAACAAGCTAACTTAAGTAGTAATAAACTTCACACTTCAGTCACCTTTACTGTGATCTTAGCTATCTAAATTCAGAAACAGCACGTTCAACAAAAAAGGCAGCACTGTGCTTCTTTTATACAGTAATAGAAAACCCAGTAGCATACAGAGGGCACCATTCCAAACTAGATTGTAATGATTTAAACCGGCCATCATCAAAGTCTCTCAGTGTATCACCAGTGGGATGTTAAGATGTTTGGAAGAGAGTTTAACTGTATGCCTTCTCTGATGGCATATGAGTCCATGGAGCGGAGAATGCCCAGTCCAGCAGAGGCACCTGCAGCCCAGGTGAAGAACTCTTTCTCCTTTCTGTACTGGGTACACTTTTGACGGGCTCTGGCGCTGCTTCTCTCATTTCCTGCTGACACTCCTCCATGGCTCCATACAAATGAATTCACTCCAGCTCCGTCCCGCTCGGATTAAACTGCTGTCAGAGGGGTGCGGGGCTGACAAATCTCCCCCCTGCAGCCGGCAGCACGCCACGCATTTCAATTACAGCTGCCTCGGCCTGCCTCTGCCTACAACCCTACACAGAGCTGGGAGAAAGAACCAGCTTGGACACAAGCACTATTTATAGACCCCCTGAAACACACCCACACAAGCTCAGCTCACAAACTGCACTGTGTACTGGGTTGGGAGTCAGGGCCAACCTTCTGCATCTCCAGAGATTTGCTTTGAAATAAGGTCACGGTAGAAAGCCTGCCGAAGGTCAACAAATCTTGTGATTCACTCAGTTTAATAGGCCTCAGCACATCATATCAGCTGCATAGTACATGTAGCATAGCGTCTTACAAGTGGCCATCTGTGATCACACTTCAGAACGTGTAAATCAGAGTGTAGTGTGTACATACTTTCTGCTGCTTCTTTATTAGGTAAACATACTCTGTAGGACACAATATCTTTCACAGTCAATCGCAAACTATGTATGTTGCACTCAGAAGTCAGCTCGATGACTATATCACGATACCTTGTTTAAGCTGTACCTCTTTTATGAGTTTTGACCAAAAGGCATGTATTGGTTGGATGTTTTAACGGTTATAAATGCATTTCGAAACCTGGAAGACATACAGTACTGTGCAAAAGTCAGATAAGACCCTTCATTTATTTAATTTCCAATCAAAACACTGGAAACAAACTATTAAAGTACAAGTTATTCATTTTTTCATTTGATATTTCTGAGGATATTAGATATAAGATGATTCAGTTGCATTAGAAAGTGGAAAGTCAAAGAAAAGTAAGTGAAAACAGAAGTTCAGATAAACTGGGTCTCCTAACAACCGTGACCTGGCAGACCACCCAAACTGTCACCATCACAGAAACAGTACTTAAATCTTTCATCTTTACACATAGGAGAAAGTCAAGCTTCTTCAGATCTGGACAAATCCACAGGTGTTTCTGCAGATCCATACACAGTGAGAAGACAACTCAACACTAAAGGGGTGTCACGTCTCCTTCCGGCCCGGCTGGAACTACAGCCGACTCGACCACCTCAAACTGCATTTACCAGAACCCCTTGCTCCCTCACATGACGTAGGACTCAACCAGGTCCACCTATCACCGTTTGGCCTCTCCAGACTTTTAATTACATTCACCTGTTCTCTTGTGTATTTAACTGTTTCTGTGTATGACCTGTTTTCCATTTTTGCCCCTGATTTTTGCCTTGTCCTAAGCTCTGGTTTGGATCTCCGGTTTTCAAACTTATTTTTCGGGGTTACAACTGTGTTTTTGGATCACCCCTTTGTTTATAAAGCTCTTAAAACTAGCCTTGTCTGTGAGCATCTTTTTCTGTCCGCTACCATTACAGGGGAAATTTGCCTGTCCAGAGCCCTGACCTTAACATCACAGTGATAACCTGGGTTGTGAGAAGCAGCAAATGCAGCCAATTTCTAATACTCAGTTTTGCAGTGTGGAAAAATATCCCTTCAGATTTCTTTGAAAACCTGATAAGAAGGCTAAGGATGAACACACCGAATACTTAAAAATGTTGTGGCTTCTGTGTAATTCTCTGTTGAATATATGAATTCTGCTTTTTCTCCTGATGCTGAAAAACTTGTACTTGATGGCTGTTTTAACAACAAATGTCTCTTACTTTGCACTGTACTGTATTTCCACAGAAGATTACTTTTTTTCTCAGAATGTTTACATGCACAAAATAATCCGATAATTGTAAAGAATCAGATTTTGGCAATAACTTACCAAATGTTCATGTACTTGAGTAATTTGATGGGAAAACTCTCGGTCTACATGAGAATTATCCAATTTCTTTCTAAGTCAGGACATATTCATCTATATAGTTGCTTGCAACCATTAATTAACAAAGTGAAGAAGGAAATAAATAATATCAAACTCCAATGTTTGCAGCAAAGATTCATTTGGGAATATTTATGTTTATCGACTGCACATAATGCAGTCTTTCTTTGTGCATGACTGCTGCTTCGAGAGTAGCTCTTCTTTATCTTCTCTCTCTCTCTCTCTCTCTCTCTCTCTATATATATATATATATATATATATATATATATCACAGTATGCTGTTCACATGACCATTTGGATAATCTAGTAACTGCCAAAATCAGATAATTAATTTGTTGGTGTGCATACACTGAGCTACAATTTTTAATGCTTTCTGTGTGTTCTAATTAGGTAGGTTTGCAACTCAGAAATGAGCAAATCAAGGCAATATAGGTATATATTTAATAAGGATGTAGTTTTAATGTCTTCCTCCTGTAGCTGTGCTGTTTTAGTGCAAGGGCAGGAAAAGGGCACAGTTGAGTTAAGGTAACAACCACATGGAGAGCAGAAGGGGAGGTATAGATCTGTCCACAGAGCAATGTTTCATTGTTAGCACACCACCATTTATGAGCCCCTAGTGGCTGGTATTCTCGTTCTCTCAATTCTCTCTCCTGCTCCCGCTATCGTGCTTGCTCTATTCCAGGTCTTTTTGGGTCAGCCAGAAGACTGCAGGGTGAGCGTGAGTGTGAAGAGAAGCCTATTTAAGGCTGAGTGAACTGTGTTTGAAAACAGACCGGTATGTAGGTGACCGGAACATGTGCACCAAGGTAAACAGAGGAAGCATCAGTGTACTGTTTTCTACAGTAGGGCCAAAATTAAACAAGTAAACACAAAGAGATGCTGAAAGATCACAGAACGGTACAGCTAACAACTGACTGGTGATGCCCTGAAATGTAAATTCTTGGCCAAAACTTAAATTTAGAACACGCTGAACCAAAAAAAAAAGATGAAAAGATGACCGAGAATGGTTGGTCACCCTTGGCAATGAATTTCATTATTTTTAGTTTGCACTTTACCACTGTTGTTGGTGAATTTATCTGTCTTTTCAAAAACTGGCTGCTTGCAGGGTCTTTATTTTCTGATTCTGTTGTTTTGCTCTTTTCTGCATATCAAGAATGATGTTCTTGAGTGTTGTACCCTCATAAACAGTGAAAAGAAAAGTTCATTGGCATAAAAAATATTATTAATTCTGATATTTTGACACCTGATTGAAGCCTATTTAACCTTTTTTGGTCACTTTTTTTTCTTGTTTGGTCCATTTTTAGCCAAAACTTTCAGTGACAGAAATTTGGTGCATCTCTACAATCCGTGCACCACCCACAAATGTGTTCTTTTGTAGTAACTGGGACAAAAGTGGGGCAAGTCTAACTGAATGTTGACAAAAAAGGGTTTTTAAATGTAAAACCAAGTTGGACAATGTTGTATTGTTCTGTTTCTGCAGTATTGCCCAATAGGCACATATAAAATGCTGGCACAGGGATTATTTGCAGAGGTCTGGGAGGGGAGGGTTAACTAGCCGTTCAGCAAAATTAAACGAGTAAACACAAACAGATGCTGAGGGATCACGGAGGGGTGGGGGGTGGTATGGGGTGGATAGCTATCCTGCAGACAGAGGCTTGCCAGGTCTGCCCTCCTTTCTAATTAGGCCCTTTTTCTGCTCAAGAGGGTCTGCGACTGCTGTCAACAGGGATGCTGTCCATCATAAGTTGTTTGTAGTGCCTTTGTGAAGACGTTCCTGTGTGAAGAGAGAACTGCCAGCAGGTTCACTGGAGCAGAGCAGAATCTCATGAACACCCCTTATGAAGCAGATCACATGTCTTACTGTTATGACAACTCTAATTGGATGCTTTTGGTCCTGGTTAGTGTACAAACAATGCTGTTTTAGAGTGGATGAGAAAGAGCAAGTGTTCTATTTGAAACAGATCCTCTTTCTGTTCGACAGTATGGTTAATGTAGGACATGCCTTTTTTCCAGCACATTCTATTTTGAGATGGATCAAAGATAAGCTAAACTAGATTCCTTTTTTTTGGGTCTAAACATGACACAGTTTGTTTCATTGACATATAGGGATATTCATGAATATTCTGGGAATTTCCTCTTACTGGTCTGGCTGCATATTAACAGCAGGATTTCAGGCTTATTTTAGTGCTGAACTCCTAGGGATACTTATTTTACAGAGCACAAAACTCTAATAATCAAGAATATCAGCCAATATTTTTTAATGCGGGCAAAAATGAAACAGTGTTCAATAGTTTTAGTTACCAACTGCTATGACTGTCAATTATTGACTACGAATTGTCAAATACGACTCGAATGTCTCAAATAATCCAAATATTGTAGCACAGTGAGTGGAGTTTAGCATTTTTACTGGTTTCATTGGTTTATTGATTTAATGTGCTATTAATTTTCATTAGTTCCCCTTACATCCCAATAATATTATGTTCCTCTAACTTGTAATCCTCATGCTAAAAGTTAGGTTTGTGTGCATTTTATTTGTTTTTGTGATTTTAACCATGATAATGTTTTATGTTCAAATTTACCAGTTAAGTCAAAGTCAGCCTTATTGTCATTTCTGCTCATCACAGATCAGCTTAGCCGTCTCTATAAAAGCTGGTGTATGAAACTATTATATGCTCAGAAATTTTTTTTCCACATTTCTCATTACTCTGTAGGCCCTCTGTATCTGCTTGGCCAGATTGTTTAAGGACTTACTGTTCGGCAATGATGTAACCATCCTCTTTTGGGGTACACGGGACTCCTGCCACCTGCACATTATCCACCATTTCTGAGAAGGACAGACCCAAGTTCACCCCGTGGATGGTCACTCTTGTGCCCCCTTCCGGAGGTCCGGCTACTGGGGTCACCTGTATGGAATGCAGAGAAAGAGAGATTCATTTTAAACTGACTTTTTAATATAGGTTTGCATCGTCAAGCATGAATTAAATGATGCAAATAGAGAGGAAGTCACTCTCAAATGATATCAACATCTACAGATACTTGGGTTCTATAACCCCCTTTGTTAGCAATATTTATTCATCAAGTCCCACTGAGTTTAAAAGCCAGCCCAAAGACAGCTGTTAACACTTAATACCCCTAGTGAGTAGTCTAAAAAGTCGAAGTCTAGGGCATTTGCCTGGAAACACAAGACTTCACACCTTGAGACAGGATTATGTTCATAAAAGATATACCATGGTACCTGCTAATAGTTTCAGGGGTATGATAAACATATCGATAAAGGCCATAAACCTTGCTAAGGGTATTAAGATTCTGGAAAGCAGTCTGCTGCAGATCTGCATGCCATTGGCAAGAGTGATAAATCAAACATGAGGCCATATCAGTAGTTAGTGCTGCCCACCTTCTCATAAAAGACAATATGGTGGCACAGCACGACCTTGGCTCTCAGTGGCATATAGCCTTCTGTGCCGTTAAAACCCTCAAGAGCCTCGGTGCTGGCACTTTTCCAGAGAGAAAAGGCAAATTTTCCAGAAAGAGAGAGAGAGAGACAGAAAGAGAGAGATGGAGAGAGACTGGGAGAGAAAGACTTGTGCACAGCAAAGCCCACTACGTACACAATCAATAAACCATTAGGGGGCAGGCACACGAAAGTAAAACTGATACGACCACTGTTCCCGGCCATAGCCTCTCGCTGATCTGAGGTTAGTGATGCAACTATGTCCCCAGCAGAACTGACCCTAAATGGCCCAAGTGAGACCACTGCATTGTACTCTGGATCTAGTGGACATTAATTGCTCAGGATGTAAAGTAAGTGTGCCACTGCACCACCGGAGGGCAGGAATACATGAATCTTTTATTGCTGCTTGGGTATGCAGGGCCGGGAAGCAAAACACAGCGGTTAAAAAAGATAAAGAGAACGCAATGCTAAATATATCCACATCAGACCGGGTCTGCCACAATTGGAATTGACTTTAGGTGGTTTATGTAAGCAGGCACAGGGATACAGGACTCACGGAGACAGGGCCAGCCTGACTAGTGTGTGTCACTTTGCAGGGAAAAGCCTTACAGCACATAGCTGAAGAGATAGCACCATAACTAATGGAAGATGTGTCTGTCAAGACGCAGATGAAGTTACGTATCTCCTCTTGTGGAAGCCCAAAGCATCAAAGGAAAACTTTAAACTGAGCGTGGCATGTAGCTGACTGGCCAGCATTGGCATGCAAAGGTCTATATTCATACCATGGCCACAATCATAGACAACAGCACAACACTCGAGCATCTCACGCCTGGTTTGAGGAGACAGTTGTCTGACCACATGGATGGTTGTAGCGACTAACAATGGACGTATTCCCCCGGAGGGCTTGGAAGGCTGCAATAGTGGTACTGCAATTTCACCCTCATTAACAGAGACTCTCCACAGTTCCGGCCTACAGACATAGGCATGCAGGCTTTCCAACAGAATCTTTATGCTTCTCACACTTCTGAGGGTAGCCCATCCCCTGAGGCTAACTGAGAAGCATGTGCATGAGTGCACACTAGGCGTGATCGATATATCTGCTGCCGAAACATGTAAAGACATTTTTATTATTATCGTTTTGATATTGGATTTACAGCCAGCAGCTCCCTAAACTCTAAACTCTCCAACTCTTTAGTGCATACAGATCCACAAAGTCCCACTCCTACTCACACAAAAGCACAGAGGCCAATGTAGGGTCTTGGCTGTGTGTATGTATGTGTGTGTATGTGTATGTGTGTGTGTGTGTGTGTGTGTGTGTAAGGCGTGGAGTCTCTTTCTCCATGCAAGTGTGTCTTGTGGCCATGCTTACTGTGTAATCCTGTTAAGAAGACAGCCACTACCCGCCTGCCTGTCATACACTCAAAAGAGGCTAACCCCCCCAACCTCCACTGCCTTTTGCCTACTGGCCAGAAAAGCAGGGGGTTACTGGGACATGTTGGATACACTGGAAGAAGATGCTGATTGCAATATCCTCCATGAACAGCGTCCGATTTGGCACACAGGGAGCCCTGTGGGGGGCTGACCTACATGGGGAGTGAGAGAGCAATCCTTTGTGCTCTAAACCCCAGGACGCCCTTTGGAAGAGGGGAGAGGATGATCCGAAGATGGAGGATGCTGGGACCCCAGCGTGAACTGTGGATAGGCAGAATGGAAGAAGCTGGGCATGTATGAGTGTGTGCGTCTTTATTCAGGCTTAACCACACAAGAGCATGGCAATGCACTGGTTGCCAGATGGTGAGAGTAGTGGGTTTGTGCTGGCCTAAGAGTGAGTGAGGGTACAACTTCTTTACTGCTTCTGGTCAAAATTAAAAGAAAAAGCTCACTTTTTGCATCTCAGAGGTGCTTATTCTTACATTTGTTTTGTTTCAGCTGTAAAGTGCCTATATCATGAAAAAAATGGTTTATGAAGTATGTAAACATTGTCAGGGTTTCAAAACCCTGGAGTGACGTAAAGCATACAATCAGAACTTCGAAGCACATTCTCTAGAGTGATGAATTGCGCTTTGCTACCTGGCAGTTTGATAACAAATCTGGGTTTGGTGAATAACAGGAGAACGCTACGTGCCCCAATGCACAGTGCCAACTGTAAAGTTTGATGGAGGGTGAATTATGTTCTAGGGCTATTTTTAATGATTTTAGCCCCTTATTTCTAGTAAACGGAGTTCATAATGCTACAGCACACAGTGACATTCTAGAGAACTGTGTGATTTGAACGTTTTACTAACAGTTTGTGGAAAGCCCTTTAGTTTTATAAACACCGAATGCACAAAGTGAGAAGAACTTTACTCTGCACCCATGCCTGACCTCAACCTCATCCCAAATCCTTGGAATGAAATGTAAATGCCGACTGTGAAATAGGCCTTTTTGCTCAACATCAGGCCCTGGCCCTTACATATTCTTGCATTTGAATCAAAACAAATCGCTGCAGCCATGTTCCAAAAGCCTTCCCAGGAGAGTAAATACCGCTGTAGCAGCAAAAGAGGGACCAACTCTATAGCAATGCCCATAGGTTTAGAATGAAATGTCCAACTAGATGTTCTGGTTCATACATATTTTTGGGCATGCGACGCATCAGGCACTGATGAACCAAAAGTGCCTGTTTAATTCCACCTAGTTGGAAATGCAGGATATGGCCACTTTAATATGTGCTATAGAAAGAACTTTGTCCTTTGTCCTTGAGGTAAAACAGTGTTGTGCTGCTTCTGTAGTCTTTAGATGCAGAGCAAGAGAAAGAGAGAGACCCTATGGAATACAGGGGGGTGATATAATTTCTTTGCAGTTCCTCTGCTAATTCTGCCACTGACATCAAGAACAGAAAGCTTGTCTGAGAGAGAATAGAGGCTAATGTTTTACACCAGCATAACTGGAGACATATTTCTGTCCTTCAAGAATTCTCTCAGTCTTGATTAGCCACATAGAATAAGAGACTTGTAATGGCAACAAAAGGAAAGAATGAAATGATTTGTTTCTCAGGCCAGGATGGCATTTTTTTACAGTGATTCGGGCATGTCCCATTTTCTTGCTGAAACGCACTTTATGGCCTTGATAAAATCCCGCTTATGACTTGTTTCTTGCTGCATTAACTCCACACTAAACGATTTTATTTGCTTTTAACTGCCCTGGTGGCCAGCTGAGATAAAGAGAGGGGGGAAAAGGAAAGGACGAAGGAAAGAAAAGAAGGACCCAATGTTAAATTTTTGCCAGCCAGGAAACTATTTCAGCAATGCAGGACGAGAGAGGGAGAGGAAAGGAGTGGTAAGAGAGGCATTCTGTTTTGGGAGCAAGGGTTTTTTTGGATGAGCGAGTTTGACTTAATACTTGCCTGCAAATAGACTCACAAGTCCATGCGGGACAGCATTGTCACAGTAATGCTATGTTTGTGGCTGTGAGGGGAGCTGTGCTTCAATCAGGGAAATATGATTTATTTATTTTCATTTCAAAGTGGACTTCTTTTCTTCCTGAGAGCAATCTATATGTGTGAGAGAGAGTTGGGTATGCAGTTTAAGCATGCATGTGCAAGTAGAAGTCATCCTACATCAGCATTTCTGAAGTTGGAAGTCTTTGAGAAAGTGCAGGGGTGCGCAAGGTAGTTACTAAATTAAGCCAGGTTGTTAGGGTTCATGCACTGTAAGGTCAAATGAAGAGTGTCCATATGGGTGCTTTAAAGGCAGGATGAGGCAGGTATCTCACGAATACATTAAATTAGCTTTTGAAAATCTAGCATTTGCCATACACTGAAATACACTGCCCATTAAAGATTTCGGGATAATGTATTATTTTTACTCCTACTTTTCATTGAAAGACATACTGCAATATTTTTCAGCCTAATCTCCATCTGCAGCAATCACAGATAATTTCCCTGTAAAAAGAAAACTTGCTGACCTGAAACCACTTAGAACAGAAGCCAATGGCCAGATATTGAAGCAAGTGTTTTGAATGTACAGTATATTAGCATTTTTTTGTATATTTTACACTACTCAGCTTCACCAAAGTGTTGGTATGTTTATCAAAAGTGTTGCAAACTGAAATGTGAAACTGAAATTCAGGACACACTGAAAGAAAAACTGAAAAAAGCTGCCAATAAACAAAAACAAGCAACCAAGACTGAATTTTTTTGCTCCTGGACAATGGCTTTTAAGGCAGGACTTTTGTTGGCTGTTCTTTTAGTTTTGGCAAAAATAGCAAGATCTAAACAGCTTTTTATTTATTGTGTTAAGTTACATAGTAAATGTCCTTGATTATATACGAGTGTAGCTCAGTGCATCTGATCACAGATCAAGAGGTTTTCAGTTTAAATCTGGGCGCCACAAAAGGTAAAACATTTAGGCTATGAAACAAAAAGGTTTGGTGTAAAAATACATTTAAATGGTTGGTACAGCATAATGGGTAACACTGCCGCCCTCCAAGGGGTATAGTGAGGTTTTCTGTTGTCAACACCAAGCTATACCAATAAGAGTCCTTGGGCAATAATCCAAACAATAGAAAGGTCTACCTCTGTAAAATGATTACACTTTAAGTCACCCTGGATAAACACATCTCCCAAATGCTTGTAGCATGATAAAAGTTAAGTTATTGCAAGCCAGTAAAGAAACCCTGCTCAGTCACTAAACATTTTATCATTTTTAAAAAGTTAGGCGTCACCAAGCTTTTGACTGCCAGTGTATGCTTAATCTAAAAATTTCCCTTCCAAACAGTTCCCTGATCACTCACTCATAAGAGATATTTTTAGATTTAATATGCAGGGTTTACTATTAAATCATTTATACTCATATATTTCCTTTTTAGTATATTGTACAGAGCACTAAGCGCAGAGAGTAATCAACTCTTTCCATGACTCAGTAACATGCAGCAGGGCGGAAGCTGTCTGCTGCAAATGAACAACGCCGACCCCAGCTCTCCCAGCATGCCTTTCAAGTGCCTGTTTTATTCCCAGCTTCATTTGATGCCCGTCCCTCTCCTTTTAACGAGGCCTTAAGCTTCTTCAATATTAATGGGGCTTCTTCGGAGGAGGGATGGCACGTTCTTAACGGAAGCATTAATTATTCATGACATTCATCCTCTCGGAGGCAGCTCCACTAATATCTATGTATGTATACAAATCAGCTTATGAATGTTGAGTTTGGTCTCGGCAGCCGTAAACAAAAACACAATTAAGAACAAAAAAAGCCGTGAGGGGAGCTGTAACTCTTGAGGAAAACTCTGAAGCCTGAGAGCCAGATAAGGATTGGGATTTCAGACAATCATAAAAAGAAAGCGCATTAAAAATGAATCGAGGGAGAGTTTTTTCCCTGACTAATGTTGCTTTGAAAGAGCCGCTGCTGTTCTTTGTGTTGTGGATTTGTGTGTACACGCGTGTGTGAATTCAGTAAAGGAAGTAAATGTACAGAGGAACTGAAGGTGTGTATTCACATGCTGTGGATTTTTCTGTGAGACAAATATGTGGGAGGTTGTCTTTGGTGAAAACACAATAAAGCCTTTTCAATATTACTGATATCAGCTTGGACACCAGAAAACTAGAAAAAGTTGTCTATAACTTCTGCTAACCCTTTAGTATAAAGCAAAAAAGTCTATTTCTGCCTTTTAATCTATTTTTGAACATTATGAACAAGATTTCTCAATGCTATTGCATTTATTTTGATATGTGAAGAACATGATCCATCATGATACAAAGTCAAAAATTCATAGACATTTAATCTGTTTGTCACAAACTACAATTTTCAGCTAGGAGACATATGAACAGGAAGACACATATTGTTGCTGTCCAAAGAAAAACAAGTATCTGCAACATGGTAACCTTATAGGAGAGGGCAAAAACCTTCTTCACTTTTAACCTTCACTTCACTTTTTAACTTTTAAGAAGTTAATGTAAAGAGATTTTACTCCATGTAATTTTGGAGCCTTTCTATTGGTCCTTTAATCAAGACATGTTTACACAATGTAAACGGCATCTGCTAAAAATCACAAATATGGGGATTTCTTTCTTTGGACAGAGATGATATGCAAATTAACTCTACTCTGATTAGCTGCTCTGTATTATACCCCATTCAAGAAGCAGTGTGGCTTGAATGCTTACAGCTTCAATATAAATGGGTGGGGCTAAACTGCTGTAACCGGAATAGGTAGATATATGTAAATGTGTTGGTTTTCATCACAAAAACAGTGAATTATGTTGTGAAGCAGTGAAATATGCTGTCTTTGCAGCTTAGTTTCCATTAATAGACAGTACATACTGGGGAGTGAAAGGTACACTGTGAAACTTTAACAATTTAATACTACAGCATATATTTTTATTTTAAAAACTAAATAATACGATACACGCCCTTTAAAGGGGACAAATAAAAAGTCTCTGAATATATCAGTAAGGCTTAAATCATTCTGCGCTTTTTCCTGACCACTGTCTCACCCTGGGGTCTCTCACACCCTCTAACCCTTTCCATTGCTGCTGTGACTGCACATTTTATCTTTTTTGTTCTCTTTTTTTTTGTTGTTTACTGTCTCTCTCTCTCTCTCTGTCTGTCTTTTTCTGGTGCCCAAGCAAGCGTTCCAGAGTGTATGTGGAATAAAATGAAAGCATAGTACAGATCAAACACAGACATGAACACACACCAAACACACAGACACACGCACACAGATCAATGTCAGAAATAACTGCAGGCAAAGAGCAATAACGTCCCTATATTAAAGATTTTTGCTCAGTTCAGAGGCAAGACATGCCCCCAAAAGTGAAGTGTCATAAATGTAATACATCAACATGAATGAATCAATGAGAATGAATGACACTATCATGCTATTAAAACACTTGGGGCATCACTTCGCCCTCAGATGAACAAGCTTTGCAAGTTAACACAATTCGAAAAATAAAACAATCAGTATGTTATACAAAAATATGTCACCACTAATGTTGTAGTTAAGACCGTTATTTAACCATGGTAAACAGTAAAACCAGGTTCAAAGTGCAGATCAGTAAAAGCTGCTTGTAGTGTACTGTAGTGTACAGCTTTGATTTGTCCACAAATAGTGAGAAAGAACAGAATTATCAATGTTATATGGACTTTACCATCTTAGAGTTTATAGTTGCCTAGCCTGATGCTTTTTCTCCAAAGCCATTCATAATACTGAAAGGAGTTGAATATATCTTTGCATGACGCTAACTTAGTAGCCTACTGTCCAATGTGTATCACTGAACATATTAGCTGCACATTAGGCTAACACAAGCTTGCTTTTTACCAGAAGACAGGCAAAATGACAGCAGAATTAAAGGTTTCTGCGTTTTTTATTTTATGTTTCCAGTGACTTGCGAGTGAAATTTTCAAATACTTCTTACCCTGACCAATAATTTCCAGATCCAAGTACAACACTAGTCACCATCACTACAACTCAAAACTGCAAGTGTAAATAAGTTAGCCTGTCTGCCAATAAGAAACAGATGGACGACTGAAAAGATGTTGACAAAATACTTTAATGACAGTATTGCTCACTTTGCTAATTATTTGCTTTGGTGTTGAGTTCAATTTTGTAATCTCAGATTTAGTACTGTAACTAAAATGTTTAAAGTGTAAAAAGTAGGGGTGGGAATCTCTAGGCACGTCACGATTCGATTACGATTACGATTCAGAGGGCTGCGATGCGATTATAAAACGATTATTGATGCATCTTGATGCATCTTTTTTTGCTATACAGGATTTCTATTCTCCTGCTGTCTGAGGACTTCGTAGTTTTAAAGCAAAGTATTTGTAATGATCCATAATGCATTTACTTCCAATATCTTTTATTATTAAATCAAATGGAAGTGATGTGGCAAGTGAACTGGACGGCTCTCATTTCACTGCTGTTTGGAGCACATGAGACGCAAGATCCAGTGGTAATAGATGTCCATGGAGCACATTACAGCTATTCTACTCGTTTTCTTTAGTGATTTTATAACTTCGTTTTTGGTCTCATTGTAGAGAGTGGTGGGATCTCTGTGTGAGTAAAATATCTTCGAGACAGGTCACTTAGCAACGAAGTCTCGCCTGGCTAGTAGCGAACAAAAAGGCACAGAATTAAGACGAACATTTGGAGACGCATGGACTTATTTGCATTTATAAGCACTACAATTGGTTTCCTGGTACGTTAAATCTGCAACGAGAGACTGTCAAACACTAAAAGTCGCAAAGATGAAGTCGCTTCTCTTTAGAATTTTCCCGGTCCACAGGAAAATTCAAACAAGAAGCTGGAGAATGAGAAGCGACTTCAGCCTCATAAACAGTCGAACGATGAGAAACATTTTACAAGAAACTGGTCTACTTTTAAGGAAACGTTTTCTGGCGGAGATGTGAGGAAAGTGGCTATGACTAGTTAAAGCTTAAAGCAGAGCAAAGTAAGAACACTGATTTTTGACATTTGTTAATCGATTCAGAATCGTTCACGTCCGCATTGCAATGCATCTAACAATCGTTTTTTTCCCGCACCCCTAGTAAAAAGTATTTTGCAAAGTGCACTGATTTGTATATGAATTTTATTCAGGGAGGGACTAGGCCTGGCACAATTATTACATAATTACCAAACCACAATTATTTGTGATGATCACAGTTATTTGAGATGATTCCAATTATTTAAGCTGGCTGAAATCATTTTCCAAACCAGTATTAGCTACAAAGTATTGACAGCTAGGAAGCAAGACAACTAATCAGTCAATTTCCACTTTAGGCTTGTACTTTAATAGTTGCAAACAATGAACAGGAAAAGACAATTAATCGCAATTATTTATACGGTAATTAATCGTGAGCTAAAAATTTCATGCACGTGATGGGGATAGTGAGATGGTTGGCATAGTGAACTGCCCCTTATAAAAACTAAAAAAAATCTATCCCGTCACTGATTCCACTTCACTATAGCTGTTACAGAGTCACCTTTACTTATCCTTCCACACTGAAATGAAATCTGCATCATAGCTTTTAGCTTAGCCCTGACAGCTAGCCTCCCTCACTCAAAAAAGGCACTATAGTAAATCAATTAGCGGAGTCGTTGACTTTACTTTTTAATTGGCTAGTGTGCACGGGGCCGGATCGCGTGTCATGCTGGACGGGAGTAGCCAATGAGTCAATGTGCAGATTCTGCACTGGGCCAGACCCAAAACACAGCCCAGCCATGCGTTACACACACTAATTATACACCATGTCTTACTCTCTCCCTGAACACACACACATGCTGAGAGACACACACACACAGTGCTTCAGCCCCAGTGAGAGTAGAATAGAGCTCCTCTTTCTGCCCTCAGCTTCAGAATAGCTGCATCAATAAGCTCAGCTCTGTCAAACCACAGGCTGTAACGTGAGCAGGGCTACATCTTTACTACAGCCCTGAGTATGTGCGTAAGTGAATGTGGATTGTGCCCTTCTTCAGGTCTGTACTATATATATGTATATGCTGAATTGATGCAGACATGCTTGAGTAAGAGCTGCATCACAGAAAGGATTCAGAGAGATTTATAGTGTGATTCATTTGACATCTACAATACAAGAAATGTCTTCACACAAGGATAGAGTTTCGCTGCTGCGGTCTTGAGGCCGGTGACTGCACCCCAGTGCGCTGGCCAGAACTTCTTGCCCTTGCAGTTAGACTGAAGGTGAACGCACACTATGTCTGTCTTCTCAAACACACACACACACACACACACAGGCACCAAGACACACACATACTTAGACCTCTCAATGAAATAAAACACCAGCTGCTCTCCACTGCCCTGAGAGGCTACGATCCCCCCTCAGGGTGAATGACGATCACAAAGAGGTTGTTGTATTTTGCTTCAAACTGCATTATATACACGACCTATACCAATAGATATATCAACAGCATGCATGAAAAAAGTACAATGCGTGGTATAGTCTTGCCGAAAAAAATATTATTTCTTTTCTGTGCAAGTATCTGTAGTTCGCTTCTTTAGGCTGGCTTTACAAACAGATGCATGTTGTGAGTTGCATGCAACATATCTTGGCAGTTACATGACGCATGTACATGTGTAAGTTGCAACACATGCTATTGCTCCACCAATGAACCAAATCAGCAGCTTGAATTTTGTGACACATTGTACAGTTCTCTGTATATAAAGTCATCTGTGATGTGTTATTTATATTTGTACACTGTGGCATTTTTTCAGCTGCCATTGGCAATCTTTTTTTACATCTATATCTATACATATTTTATCTATCCATAGTCATATTTTGGCCTCCCAGTAGGCACAAAAATAGGCACAAATCCTCAGAGAACATACTTCTGTACATTCTAATGCACAGTTAAATGTTTCCTTTTTTTCTCTTTATTTTTTTGGAAAAAATAAAACAAATTGTGGCCTGTGCATGTCATTTATGTTTTGCTTTTTTCCAGTATGGTACATGTAAATTTGCAGGAAAATGTCATATTTAAGTTTGTTCCCTTGGTTAACTTATTTTTCCTTAGAAACTCAACAAAATGTGTAATTTGACTGGAGGTGTTCAAAGTTCTTGCATACTACTGCATCTATTTAAGGTATTTTCCAATATATTTCAGCTTTTTATCTGTTCTGTGTATGTTAAACCTTTAAAAAATTAATGTCTGTGTAGCCATTACGGTTGTATTCAATGTCTTGCAAGTTTATCAAGGAGTGCACTTCGGTCTCCCCTTCTGTAATAATTTTCATCATACGGATTCCAAACGAATCTCAGCTCTATGTAAAATTGAGGGGCATCAAGAGAGGAAAAATATGTAATCTAGCTATATAGATCAAAATAGAAGCAGGCTAACAAAGAAGAATAAACAATGGAACAAGCAGCCATTTCAGCAGCTGTTACTGTTAGCTGGCTAGTTTACAGAAACATTAGCTTCATACATTAACTAATTAGTTGAGTGAAATCAACTGTATGAAATTACGCCATTTGAAATGATCACATGATGGGATATCTGTATTTTGTTTGGCTTTATAAACTTAAAAAACTATAAAAGATGCTTTCAACTGCTGCAGCTTAGTTTCAAATGCAGGATGCTTCACATTCTACAACTCGTGAAACTGCGTCTCGTGTATGTTTCAAGCAAACTAAAGTTGCACATAAAGCAAAGTTCTGCCATGTAAAGCAAGCCTTAGTTTTGTACTGGAGTTACGAGGCAAATGTAGGAAGTTTCTAGCAAAGGAAAGTTATCAGATTGCCATCTGATCGCCATCTGATTGCAATCTTTGTAACTAAAAAAGTCAATTTGACTGTACATGTTCGGCCTAAGGCAAGTGTGTAAAGATTTAGGCATGAAGTTTGTATGATTCTAAAGTGTGTGATATATATGCTTCTACTTGTTGGCTTCATTAGCCTCCAGTACAACTAAAGATGTAAACTTTGGACACCAAACATTTCTAGGCTACATTCTGGGCAAGGAGAAAATTCTTTTTCCTCACCTCAGTGATGCGTGGGTTGGTGCACTTGACGTTGGTAGTGGCCAGGTTGAGCCAGCGGCTGGTGTATGGGTTGGACATAGGGCAGTGGTGGCGCAGAGTGCAGCGGCCCTCCATACTGCACCAGCCACACTGGAACTTCCTCTCAGCCTTTAGACACATGCCGCAGCTGTCTCTTTGAGCGCCACACTTGTACAGGTGCACTGTGGAACACAAGAGGATTGAATTACCAGGTTCAATAAGCACAACACGGCAGAGATCAACAAACCAAAATGTGTCAAACTCATATATGTCTACGCTATATATTTTGGACTGATGTAGACAAAGCTGTACACCACATAGCAAGAACCTGAAATGGCCAGATATCAAGAAATAGCCAGTTTCATTAGGTGATTGCAAGTTTGACCCCTGGTGATGCCACAGTAATTCATTGTCCAAGACAGTATTACTGGCCTCGCTCTCTCTGGGTGAGTAGGATGGCCCTCCATCTCCGCCATCACTTAGCACAATGCTAGTCAATGTGGCTGTCTGCTAGCTGACACAACAGAATTGTCAGTTAGCCTTCTCATTCTAGCACATTAGCTGTCCAGTGATGTTGCATTAGTGCCAGTTTGAAAAGATGCTTCACATGTTTCAGAGGAAGCACATGTTAGCCATTACCCTAATAGCCTAGCAAAAGACAGAGACCTAGTTAGTGGGTGAAACTGGACACAATTATATTGAGAATAAAATTTGGTGCCAACTCAAGACATATCCAGTTTTTATGTATATGCTGTGGAGTTGACCGGTGGCCCCTTGAGTTATTACCAAAAAACACTATTAATATGTGGAAGCTCTTTTTTCTTTCTTGCACACTTTTCCCATGTCTCCTAAAACCTCAACAAGGTTTTTTAACACAAATTTAAAGATGTCAGTTTGTGCTGGTTGTGGCAGGACTCACAGCATCCAGCTTTAAAAAAGACAAATGGTTTATGTATATGTGTGTTTATTTGTGTCTGTGTGTTCTATGCTTCGAAAAAAGGCACAGTTGGAAGTGGAGTTCTGTTGGCTGGGTTACCTTGGATGTTCTCAGGATTATCAATAATAAAGTTGCCGTTCCACACCACCGAGAAATCCACCGGCAGCTCACTAATCCTCATCCCCTCATAAAGGTACTGCAGAGAGAAACAGAGAGAGAGAGAGAGAGACAGAGGGAGGGAGGAAGGAATGAGGTTGGAACAAGGGAAATTTTGGAGTGAGCAGTGGTCTCACTGTGCTACACTGCTTTTATTACTATGGACTTGCATCATGGGTCTCTCAGCCAGGGAAGACTTCATACACTCTTCACAAGATAACTCACCACCCACAACTCACTGTGCAGCGAGCACTATGTGATTGCTAGAGAGTGTGGGAGTGAGTGTGTGTGTGTGTATTTTGGGGGGTATTATGACACTTCAGCAGTCATAAAGGTAACACAGCCTTAGGCCATGCCCCAAAAAGCAGTTAATCTTAATGACATAAGATGTTCTCTTAATGTTTATCTTAATGACAAAATATTATTAGTCATAGCGACAGAGGAAGGACAAACGAACTACCGAATGTTTGCCAAGAATAATTATAATGTCAGTTTATGTTAGGTGCAGTAAGAATGTGCAAGTCTTTAGCTGTCTGTATGCAGTGCAGCGCTGTGCAGGCTGTCACTAGCGATATTTTATAATGCATACATCTAAAAGCAGCCAACTTATTGACTATTTTTTTAATTACATGAAGAGTATAGTTACATTTCCAATTATTACTTCTGAGTGGCACAACCATCTAAGCTTTGGCCCTATTATCAGGAGATCACGAGTTCGATCCCTGGTGATGCTACAGCCATCGGTGGCCAGGAGTCCAAGAGAGTACAGTTGGCCTTGCTCTCTGGGTGGGAAAGATGGCCTTGCCTCTCCCCCCATCACCCAGATCTGGCAGTTGTCGCTTTCCTCCGAACACATTTGGCTGTCCAATGACGTTGCGTGTGTGGCAGTTTGAAAAAGATGTGGTAGCTGGATTCGCAGGTCTCGGAGGAAGTCTGTGCTAGCCTTCGCCCTCCTAGTGCTGGTGGTATCATGTGACTGGGGGAGTCCTAACTAGTTGTAATTGGATATGACTAAATTGGAGAGAAATTGGGAAAAATAAAAAAATTAAAAAGTCCAATTATCACAAATGTAGTTCATCAGCCAAGACATGTTAGGTGTCCAAATTTTGCTTCTTTAGTTTTGAACTGGAATTGTGAGGCTGACCTTACCACTCAAATAGGACAAACTGTTTCCATAAAAATACTTCACCGAAACTTCTCTCAACTTTTAGAGACCTGTTTTGAGACCTGTTTTTTTTTTACAGTTCCCAGTAAGTTATACTGTGTCCTAAAACACATCAACAAGTCCGTCAAATATGACCTGGATGCGGTTTGGATGAGTTGAGAAAAGTTTTGGACCTTTTTTTTGGAAAACGATTTGGGCTATTTGGGTGACTGTTGTGTTCTACTGTGTGTTAGAAACCTCGCTGCTCCGGTTCTAAACTAAAGAAGCAAAATCTGGACTTCAAACATTTCTCAGCTGATCGACTACATTTAAGTTAAGTGGAAGACTCTGTAATTTTTTTCTGCCAAACTATTCCCCTTGATCTATCTAGTAGAAATGTGCTGTAACACGAGTGCTTTGGTTTTAAACTTCACACATCATCAGCGTGCTGCTGTGAAATACTATCTCTGGTTTGTATGTGCTTTAACGTACCATGATGTTACTGTTGTGGGTGGAAAACTTCTACTCTTTGAGCATTCTGGGTTTTGTATCTTGCTTTCCTGCCACCATCTTTCAAAGTTAGACACTCAGTTTCTTCTTTTATGGTGTAATGATACAACAGAAGCCTCACTGCTCCAACACTTCCTGTAGTGTTGGAATGACTGTGTCTATCATTTGCTTTGAAGTACGTGCACTGACAATAAAAATTTACTTTGACATTTTTTCACTTTGTCAACTCACTGTGGCAGCCCTAATATTGTGCGTGTTTGTGAGTCATACCGAGCTGTTCTGGCATTGCACGCTGGAACTGTTGAAGCGGAGCGCTGTGACTCTGTGGCTGACCCCCTGGATGTGCAGGACACACTCATAGCCGCGCTGGCCAGACTGAGGTTGTGGAAGGTTCCGGGCCTTCAGGGTGATGGGCTTCACCTCACCTGCCGGGATCAGAATCTCCTCAGAGCGCACCAGCTGAGGACAGTCCTAACAGCACAAACAAGGGAAAAAGTAAACGTGAAAACACCACACTTATAGCTGACAGATGACACTCTGAAAGCTCAGGGTTGGGTAGTTTAGACAGGTTAGACAGGATTACATTATTGATTACATCACCATTCAGGTGACTATGTATCTGCACCTTTTAGGCATTTCCAGCTCTCTATTATTCGACTAGTCTGTGTGAAAAGTCTAGTCGAGTAACTGATTGATTTAGCTCATCGATGTGGTACATTATACCCTGTCAGGTGGTGAGCTGACCACCTTTCTAACATGGGGGATTATCCTAGGTCAAGTATCAGCATTAGGTTACTTGTCAATCATTTACCATATCCAATTCGACTGCCCTGATGCACAGCCCTAGTATGCACATGTATGTGTGTGCATGTTTGTTTCTCCACTGCCCCATTTCCAAAGCTTTTCTCTGTGTTACTGACCTGCTCAGCTCTTGTAGCCAGTGGCTCTGTGTATACGGGTCAGAGCAGCAAGCCACTTCATCACTGTTCAAATCTACTGCATCACAACACTCAAGGGAAGGGCATGCCAATAATAGCACTGCTGTGGAAAGTGTGTGCAATGGGAGGTCTCACTGGAGCATCGGCAAGTGTGTGTGCGTGCATGATTGTGTATGTGTTTGAGTGCTTGCAGGTGTGCAGTTGATCGATGTGCTACGTTATACCCTGTCAAGTGGTAAACACACTTGCTCACCCCCTCCCCATGAGTAATTAGCAGCTGATACCAAGAATAGTCTTCTCCACTGCACACACACACACATGAACACACACACAAACACACAAACAAACTCACACAGCCAGACTCAGTGACACTGCTAATAATGAAGATATTTTTATTTATCTTTTGACACCAAAACTTTGAGTCCAAAAAACATTTCATCTTCATTACTTGATTACAGTAATGAATAACTTTTAAATAATATTTTTTTTACACTTTGTTAGCTTTGAGTTGCAGCCCTAATATTATCGTACCGGGCTGTTTTGGCATAGCACTTAGTTATCAAAATTGTAAAAAAAAATAATTAATTAAAACTGCTGATCTCTAGTAGTTTTATCAGTTCTCCAGCTCAGTGATGTTACATTCCTTTAAGGTCAAGCCAAATAACAAATCAATAACTCCTCATTAACGTGCTTGTTTTATCATTTTATCATTTATCTCAAAGGTACATTTGAAACGAATACATTGAAAAACAGATATAACCTACAAATCAGATTAGATGGTCAGACTAAAGTTAGTCAGAGCAAGGGTACATGCTGAGGGTACGTCATTTTTTCACGAGGTCTTCCAGTAAAGGACTGCATGCATTGATATTTGAATTCCTAAATATAATTGTTTTAATCACAAATCTGAGCACCATTTAATCTTACAAAGTTAACATAGCTAGCTAATCTAACATTGTTCTGTAAGGTTTTTTATGCTCAGGCATCATACTAAAATGGATGTCAGTAAATACAGTTACCTAGCTTGTTGACAGTTTTGTCATTGAGCTGTGATTATGGTCATACATCGCCATCAGTATTCTCACAGCAGGTTTGTTCTGAGGAGTTACGTCATGTCAGAGTTTTTCCCCAACTTGCTGGAAGAAGTAGTGCTTAGAGACTGTTTCTTGGCAGAGACTGGTCAATTCTTGAGTGTCGTGTTAATCATTATTTTACAAACCATTACGGTCCATGAGATGATTTTAATTTAGAACATGGATTTTAGATGAATTTGTCAGGATGGATAAAAACTATGATCATGTCTGTCTCAGCCTGCAGACCATAAGTTTGACAACCCTGGCTCCAGCTAGTTTACAGATTCGTGAGAGAAATCAACCTCTGTCCAGTGAAAACTAACAAAAGGCACAGTATGGATATATGGAACAGGACTGATGTCTGTTCTAATAGGCACAACAGCACTGTTACTTACAATTCACTAGATTCCATTTAGTATCTAGGAATTGTTATTATGATAATTTATCCCAGCCAAAAGGGGAAATAAGCACTTTCTGTTTTCTGGTTCTTAAAACCGCTTTAACCTATTCAAAATAGAGGTGACAGAAAACTTAAATTACACTTCGCTAATTAAAGGAATACTCCAGTGTTATTTTTGAGGCCAAAGTCTATCTGCTCCATCTCTATCGTATAATTGATCATCACAGGCAAGAAAGCGTTTCCCTGTACTTAGAAAAAGCACATTTGCAATCAATATAAAATGGCCCTTGCTTCATTATTTGCCCATTGTCTTCCATTATAATTGTATTTCAAATCAACAGGTTTTCTGTTCATTCAGTATGTACAAGGAAATGTGGCAAAAATTCAGTGGGGAACCCTCACAGTCTTGATTTCTGTGATAGCAGAGCAAGTATTATTTAGGTGGTGGATCATTCCCAGCACTGCAGTGACACTGACATGGTGGTGTGTCAGAGTGTGTTGTACTAGTACAAGTGGATCAGACACTTCAGTACTGCTGCAGCCTTTAGACACAACTATGTTGTTGGTCCACCTTGTAAATGTAAATGTAGACAACAGCTCATCTGTCGCTGCACAGTTTTGTTTGAGTGGTAGCTTGTCCTATGTGTTTCACTCAGAAATGGAAAAAAATAACAACTCTAGACCAGGGAATCTTAACCGAAAGAGTCACTGTAATCTGTAAGACTGTAATATACGATATATGTTAATGTATCTGTTACAAACTTCAAACAAAAAATGGAATGCCTTTTATAAGCTTCAAATGTCCGCATTTAATCTAGAATGGCCAAAATATGTTCAGGGGTATCACTGTTAGCTTTGTGCAAACATACTATTAAATTCACATAGGTGAGCTAGCAGAATTTGGCATTATGCTTCTCCTCCTTTTCGACTAACTTTTGACATTTACGGCCCGAACTGAAAGCCTAGCTCTAACAGTCATGGATTGCCACTGCAACAATTTTGTGTTCGTAGTAATTGACTATATAGACGTAGCAGACATAAAATAGGGTAAAAAACACTGGAGCACATTCCAAATTTATACTGTACTTTATAGCACTTTCATAATTTTTTAATAAGCGGATTATTTTCAATATAATCGTTTATTGCTTATTAACTAAAAAATCAACAGACACAGTTACACACATCAAAACAGCACCACTATATTTCTGCATGAATGCGCTCAATCAGATGTGCTTTCAACTTTTTTTTTTTTTTCTCTGTTCCCATTAGATGTGTCTGCATGGGTAACTGAAATGTGAGATTATTTGGCAAAATGTCACAACGGTAAAAAATGGAGTGAAAAACTGCATAATTTGTGAATGTGTGTTGTGTGTACCTCGGAAGCATTGACCCGTCCCTCCTGGAAAGAGCAACTGGAAGGATCGTGTGTGCACAGGTTTCGGTACTTGCACCAGTGGCAGCGGAAGGAACTGGTCACACAAGATAAACACCTAAACACACACACACACACAAAGATAAAAACAAAGAAATTCTGTTTATTATTCCAACAAAAATCCTTTCGCTCATTCTCAGATAGAAGTTACCCATACGTTCTGACCTGAGGGCAGTTTAAGTGTATGTCTCTAAAAGTGAGAAGAGCAGACAGCCTTTGCTCTGCTCTAGAGGACTGCAGCTCCATGGGGAAGCGCTCAAATATTCATAAAGGCAATATATCCCAAACACCTTCTGCTGTGTCCTTGCGAAGTTGCAAATTACAGGATACAATTCAATCACTCTATTAATGCAAAACTCTCAAGCAATGCGCTTCTTTGGCTGACCATCTCACATACATTTATGTGCCCATTCATGACCGGGTTCTGTAGAAAAATATGCATGACTACCGCATATACAATGCATTAGGGCTTGACTGATATCAAATATTTATGACAGATGCTAATCCCAGTTTTAAAGAGCTAAAAATTTAGGTAACCTTAGAGTTTAATACTTTAACTCAACTAGTGCTTTACTGTTGTTTGTCAGCTGTAAATCTTCAAATATGACGGTCAGTTCTCAAATGCCAAATGATAGAAACTTATGGAGCCCTGCTGGTGACATCCCGTATAAATAAAGATAATGCGTGGCCACAACTTGGTAAGACATGAGAACGAGATAATTATGTTGTGAAAGTGAAAGTGAAAACATACTTTTAAATCCTAACATTTTCATGTACACTTATAAAGTACTTGTTAGAAAGGTCAGGAGATTCTAAATGTATTACTATTACTTATGTATCTTTAAACATTACTACTGCTTTACCTTCACTCAAGTATATTTCACTTTTCAGTGTTTTGTGGTCAAATTTACAACCCTAATATCAGCCGCCCAACCATATATCAGCCTCTCCATACAACGCATATAAGCTTTATCTAACATTACACACAATCAGTAGGCATCAGCCTACAACCTGCTAATTTAATTAGTAGGCATCAGCCAGAAGGGCAAAAGTTGCAAAAGGTGAGCTTCAGTTCTAGTACTCACTAACACTTCTTTACCTTCCTTCTACCTGCACAACCACTGCCTTTAAAGGAGTGAGCTATGAGGTCAAATAAAACAAAGCATGGATCTGTATGAAGCATCAGTATACAGCACTGTTAGGGGTGCTGAGTTTGGAAGGACACCTTTTTCATCATGGGTTTGCAACACTGGGAAGCGTGAGGTTGTGTAAATGTGGCCAGTGGTGCTTTTTTAAAGCAGAGTGAATTTCTACTTCAGCCCATACAGCATACAAATGGGCTTCTGTTAGAGTGGACAATGTGGAGACAGGAAGAGAACGGCAGGTTAGCCTACATGGAGGGAGAAAGAGAACAGCCAAAAGGGTAGGTGTGAGTATGTGTGTTTGTGTGTGTATGTTTGTCTAACGATGACTCAGAAAGCTCCAGTAGAGGTTACAGTCAGTGCATATACATATAGCACACAGGACAGGGAAATCTTCCACAGTTTTTTCTCTGAGTTTAAAGAAAAAGTTTTGCCAAAAAATTAATTTCCACAACTGGCAAAGTGGCCGAGTTTTATTTTTCTTCTTATTGTTTGTTTTACTTTCTTATTGTTATTTGCTGCAAACCAATGAAAAACATAATTCCTAATGTTTAATTCAATAACACTCCCACAGAATATTTACATGTGGTTTGGTTTAAAGGGCCCATATTGTGGGCATCTTATCAAATTTATATAATAAAAGAGTGTCAGAGCTTGAAGTATTACATAAATATTCTTAATTCTTTCCCTTAAAAAAATTGTCATTATTTTAGCATTTAAAGGCCCAGCAAACTATTTTTCCTAATTACTCAAAATGTTATATTAGCTGGAAGAATGTGATCATCTTTATACTTCTGCCTCAGTCCAACATTTACTGGGCACTGCAAAGTGCATAAAATGACCTCTAACATTTCATTTTTTTGTATACTGCCCCTAACTGCCGTTCAGAAATTACACTTTATTTTGAGTAATCTTGGACATTACAGATAAACTAACTGACTACAATGAATCATAAGCTACCTTATATTGCATATTTATGAACTGTCAGATCAACTGACCCTCCCACACTGCAGGCAATTGAAATATATAAAATTGCTCACATAAGTATAAATTTTTCACAGATTTCTAAAATGCAAAAAAAACCATCCCTTACAATATTTGACAACCAATCCTATGCTGGATCTGGATGTCACAAGTGCACAACATGAATTTACCCATGAATGCGCTCATTCCAGGAAATATTTTTGACATTATAAGTGTCTGGTTTTTTTGCCAAGATGTTCAACTATTTGCTGCTAGCTGTATTTTCCTGTGCACTCCCAAGGAGAGAAGAAGAAATTTCTTCTTAAAACCCACTTACACAAGGTTACACAAAAATTCTGACATTCATCAATATTTTCTTATTTGGGATTTGTTCTTAGGTAAGAACAGAAACTACACACACTGAAGAGCACAAATATGTGAATAATTCTGCGGTTTAAGAACACGTCAGCAATCTAACAGAGACTTTTTCTTCAGACCTTTTTTCAGAACAATTTAAGGAAAAAACAGGAAGATAGTGAAGGAGACCCATTATTCCCAGCGCGTCTATCTTCTTTCTGACCAAAACAACTCAAATACAAATCAAGTTGTACTTTCACCCTACAAAGTTGTAAGTAGGAACTTCCAAAGAGGACTTGAAGGCACCATTAGTAAGGGTGGAATAGCTCTATCTTTAAAGGGTTTGTCATGCATTCTAGGGTTCATTTGTTTGATATTCCATAAAGTAGGAGGAGCACTGACCTTGGGCTGCCAAGTGTTATTCTGAAGCAAAGAAAGTATGACTAACACTTTTTGATTAAACATTAATCAATGCAAGAGATCTGAACCACTCCATTGGCTGGCAGGCAAGGACTGAACCCAAATGAGCATTGCTTACTGGCTCATGGGTCTGGATACACCCAGCTGAGCTCTAGATGGGAGTGCTCTGATGAGCCTCCTGCACTGTGGAGTTCTTAATCACACACCTCACACACTCCCCAGTAGCCTGCACGGGACCAAGCAGAGCAACCATTTAAGGGATTTAGGGAGGGAAAAGGAGGAATAGAGGAGGGAGAAAGAGAAGGAGGGAGGGATCAGTGGATGGTGAGGATGCTGCAGTGTGTGCCAAGCGCTTAGCCAAAGTCAAAGAGTGCCGAGATGAGATGAGAAGCAATGCCATGCCACCCAGAAAGAAGCATTCTGCTCCAGACTGCCCACCTATCCATAATCCCCCTCAGGCATGGACACAGAGAGGCAGCTGGTGAGACACACAAGGAGGGCAAGAGGATATGCGCGTTTGTGTTCGGTGGATTACTGAAGGGACTGGATACAAGGGGGTTGTTTGATTAGTTCCAGATCCACTGGATGTTAGTTGGACATGCTACTGTGAGAGAAAACGGTATAAGATGGGTGCAGGGGAGCAAGAGGGAAAAAAGGGAGATGTAGCTGAGGAGATGGAGGGAGGGAAGCCCTTAAAGATCCAGCCAATCATCTCCTACTGTGCCCACCACTTCCTGCGTCATCTCATTGGAGCTTCCAGCCAATCGGGCTCTTTCATCTCCTACGTGGAAGAGCATCTGCTTTCCACAGACTGCATCTGAGGCGGGGCACAAACTAACACATTTACCAACTGGCCACTTCATTAAGTGCCACTCGCTGTTTCTACACGCCATTTTATCAGCTCCACTTGCCATACAGGTGCACTGTGTAGTTTACATTTACAGATTATAGTACATCTGATTCTCTGCATACTTTCTTAGCCTTTTTTAACTTGTTCTTCAAAGGTCAGAACCCCCACAGGGCCACCACAGAGCAGGTATTATTTGGGTGGTGGATCATTCCCAGCATTCTCAAAACAGCAGTGCCTCTAGTGAGGTAGTGGTACTGTAATAAGTAAGGCACTGTCACTAGTGTAGCAAGCACAGCAACACTGGGGTTTTTACAACCTAAGGTTTTTATTAGGGCTCGTACAATATATCAGTTGGCCAGTATTTTTGTCTAATACACGGTTTTACTCGTATCCACAAAAGTGTTACAACTAAAGTGCTGATAAATAATATTAATTTTTTATAATCATGGCATCTGCAGAATTTGAACTTGCAATCTCCAGACAATAAGACAAAACCTTGGTTGTGCCACTGGGGAACCCAACAGAAACAGCCCCCACGCCCACCATTTAACTATAATCACAGCAAAATAGCCAAACTGGTGAATACACCATCATGGTTATAACAACTAACAAAAACCAAATCCACAAAAAATTATGGGTGGCTCCACTTGCCTTGCTACAATATCCATATTATTTAAGACTGTGAGTTTCAGTTGTTTATTTACAACTAAATGTGATAATTATGACACAACAATTATATGTCAGTAAAGCATGGTTTAACTATATAAAATCCGAAATATAAATAAAATAATAATAATAATAATAATAATAATAATAATAATAATAATTAACCAATTTAATTTCAACGTAGCTCTTCAAAATCGGTATCGGCATTGGCCACGAAATTTGTACGTTTGGCCCTAGTTTTACATGCCTCAGTGTCCTACATATTTGTGCTCCTTTTTCTCCCTACACAGTACATGTCATCTAGTCCTTTTATGGTCTGAGATTCCATCCGACTCCCCACGCTCTGATCGCTCCGTCGAAACAGACGAGGTGGAATTGAACAGAGAGAAAAAGCAATGTTCCGGCACAGGCATGATCCCTTGGTCCACTTAGTGTTAGGAATTCAGATATTTTCGCTCTCACACTTGAGAAATGTCAAGCAATCAGACTGTATTAGCTGTAATGGGTGATTTTTATAGCAGCAGGGGCCAAAGCCAGACATGGCAAAGTGCACAGTGGGAGGGACGTGAGCAAACTAGCCAGAACCTTATAGCCCATCTACTGCACCCCCGCTAGGGGGTTCTCTCAGTTGTCTCCTTACACAGTCGGCTTCAGCTGTACAAAACTAAATTTGGCATCAAAGACAACCTTATTCAGTACAAACCAAAAGCCCTTAGGGTCTGAAACGCTTACTGCGATCCGTTTTACGTAACACTTCCACAACGTTTGCTGTGCAGCTAAAGGTTGCTGAGCTGCAATGAGACAATGCTGACACCCCCTCGAAAATGCTAGCAAAGGGAGAAACAGTGGAGAGGTAACACCTTTTATGTTGTTCACAAAGGCAATGCACAGGGCGAACACAAACATGGCCTGAGGTAGAAAGAAAACTGTCATTTTTAAATAATGAGCTGTAGCAGTCCAACTAGCTTACAACGTACAGTGATTTCAACAGTGCAACACTATTGACAGTTATGATGTATGATGCAATAGGCTGGAAAATAGATTAATCACATTACAACATGCAGGGCTTATTAATACACAGACAGGTAATAAAGACGAAACTGCAGCGGCAGCATTTGTCACAGCATTTAGACAGACAGCAGTGAGGTCACTGACATTCAAAGGCTGTCTATGAGGGATGGTACTCACAGCTGGTGCACGCTGCAGTTGTAGAATTTAACCTCAGTGCTGATCAGCATTTGACCTGTCTCCTTTGAGTTCAGCCTGAGCTCCACTCCAGACCAATCTGAGAGAGAGAGAGAGAGAGAGAGAGAGAGAGAGAGAGAGAGAGAGAGAGAGAGAGAGGGACAGAGAGACAGAGATTCAGATTACACTCAAAATTCAATTTTAGTTTTTTTTTGTTACTACGCATATCACAGCTTTCTTTTTCAACCTCAGCTGTTGTGTTTATCAAGCTCTTTTACAAATGATGACATCTGAAATTAAATTTATTTAATTGAAATTAGTTAATAGGGTTTGCTGCAGTAACGGCCTGTACTCTTCTGGGAAGGCTTCACTCTGAATGTTGGAACACTGTTGTGAAGATTTGATGGCATTCAGCCACAAGAGTGAGGTCAGGTCATGATATTGGATGATTAATTATGGATCAAAAACGTCACTCCACATCATCCCAAGAGTACTGAATAATCACTCCATAAAATGCAGCATGGTGGGAATGGTGACTCGTGTGTTGCTGCTCCAGAGCATTGCATTCTATTGACAATGCTTTTCCATGTAGATCATACAAGCTGTGCGCATGTAAGGAATAAGTGCACTTTAAAGTAGCTGTATTCACTAATTACAAGGGCTGTCTGAATACTTTTGAACATAGAATCTACTTGCTATTCTTTGGCTATGTTCACATTACAAGCCTTATTGCTCATTCATGTTTTAAAGTGACCCACATTTTATATGACGTTTTATCCAATTCTTCACAAGTTGAATACACATTTTTAATGAATAATAAAAAGAAAGGTAATATAGTGTGCAGTCAGTTGGTCATTAGATTAGACTGGATCCCTCTCTTTGCTTGTGTACCTTAACTGCATACGCTTGCCAGTTTAGCTGGCTTGCTAGCAAGTAGCTTTGACAGATCTCTGATTCTTGCTACGTCGCTAGACACAGCTGAAATGCTAAGTTATTGCTAAATTGCTAAATGCACCAAAATTGCTGCCAGAGCATAAGCATAAGCAGAGAGCATGCAGACTAGCTAGCAACCCATTAGCTTTGTGTTTTTGCATGTCACCAGTATATGTAGAGAAATATGTAGGGAATGTTCGCTTGCTTTCAAATATGCTGCTGAGTGTTGTATTGTTTAAATATTACTATGGTTTCTCTACATATGAGGCACATTGCCTTGTCTTTAAATTAAATGTTTTGGTGGGCTAAATTAAATATTGCCCTCATGGGCTAAAAAGTAGGGGAATTCGGGGGTGGGTTTTAGAGGGGACGTACCTGTTAGTGGCGGATCCACTGCCAAAAATTTAAAAAGTTGTCCCGAAACATGTATTCTCGTTAGGAGATCAGGTCTGGCCATGCAAGACTAGCCACTCCTAAGACTGTACAATGGGGACAGTAATATGCTCATGTGCAGTGAAGTGTAATATAAGAATGACGACATCATAATGGAAGATTTTTGTGTTTATACAGCTTTATCACTTTTAGGCAAAATTTTGGATAGGATAGGATTTGTGTCACTTCAACACTGTAATGTAAACATTCTCTGCTTTTACTAAGCATCAGGAAAACTGACTGGCTATGAATAGCTTTTTCCTGATTTCTCTTGCACCTGAAACGGATATTTCTGATTTCAGATTTTTCAGATTTCTGAGCGCTTCCGCTGGTACAAGCCGTGTCCACAGACTGCAGCACTGAACGAAAAGAAAAAAAATGGTAAGAGAGCTGCCGGCGATGCCATGGAGTGCCAACCAGCTCAATCGCGTTTGGCAAGGCGGAGTAAAAGCGTGGAGAGTACAGCGCTGAAGAAAACGCTCGATAAGCAGCCAGCTCCTCACACTCGAGCAAGCGCGAGCAGGCAGCCGTTCAGCGAGCATACCGCGCGTGGGAGTGAGCCGTGACCCCAAGCTCTCCCAACTCTCCCTCACACCTGCTCTTTGCTTTCTTCTGCTTTACAAAATAAAATCAACACATAGCGGGGTGGTGGTTTTTTTTTTAATATGCTTCAGAAGCACCTCTTTCTCACAAATGTGCGACAAACAATGAAGGCGATTCCCAAAATCCATTTCGTGTCTCACTACCCTTTTAGTTTAGAAAAACTGATTAGAATGGCTAGGTCTATCACAGGATTCAGTGGTCAGATGGTAGCATACATGTTAAAAAGCTAACAGCTACCTAGATAGCTAAAATTACATTAGCATACCCTTTACAAAGTGATAGTTCTAAAAACAGCCATCTTTCTTAAGAACTCAGTCGTCATATAATAATGCTGAGTGACTAAACTTACCTAGAAAATAAATAGCTACATTGTGTTTCTGTACGTCTGAAAGTCTCCAAGCTCAAGCTCAAATAAACAAATAAACATTACTTGGCACAGCCAGCTAAAGTTGTTACTGAACCTGACAGAGGTTTGATTTTTTTTTACTTTCTTTCACTATTTTAGCGGTAACACTTTACTGTACCCAAGGCTACATGACACCTACATTGCTTGTCATGACAACTGATATAATCCTATATAATGTAAATGTTTAGAAATGCTTATTTCAAAAGACGTCATCTGTCATAAAGGCTTTTTTTAGCTAATAAAATAAAACAGCTAATACATTTTAGCTAATAAAACATAACATTTATGTAGGGTTATGTCAGTTGTCATGACAAGCTTATGCAGATGTCATGTAGCCTTAGGAACAGTACTCTACAGGACAGTGTTACTATTGTAGCCTTATACTGAGCAGATGAAGCCACTTCTTTTTAACATTTTGTGGGCGCTACTAATTCCACACATTATCGATGTTCCTTAACAACCTACAGCCCCTAATGCGGATGAGGGAGATAGAGGGGAAATATGAGGTTTAGACATGACATTTACCTGAGGGGGCTCGTTGATTAGGCCATGCTCCCTGCAAGGAGAAGAGGGATTGTGGGCAAACAGAGCTGTCATTTACCCGAAGAAGGTGGGGGATTACTACAGTGTGGACAGTGCCTGTCGTGACCATCTACCTTTCATCATGGGTTAATGTAAGAGTGAGTGAACAATTAGTGAGCTCAAGCTCACTGGGAGTGTTTTCTTTTACAGAGGTAAGAGCCTTGTATTTTTTTTTTTCTACAAACTAGGCTTGAAACCTGAAAACTGCAGGAGCTACTACTGGGAGTCTGATTAACTAGCCCAACTGTCTATCTCAGCAGCTTTCCACACAGAGTTATAGCAGAGCTGTGAGCGCAAACTGGCTTTTTCTGACTGACCACTCGGCCTAAGCTTTCTTTAAAAAACAAATGAAGGCTTATAATGATTAACTGCTGAGAACAGAGCTCTACTTATATATAAGTACTCCACCTTTTATCTCTGATCAAAACATCCACCAGAGTAACTTCAAAAGGGTTTGGACATTCTCTGTTGGTCCATTTGTCATAAAAGGTTCACAAAACATAAAGGGCCGTTAGAGCAGATCTGGATTTTCCCATGAGTTTTAAGGGCATGTGCCCAGGTGTTCAAGCCATTAGGGGGCCTTTACTAGCAGCACAGCAAAAAAGGACTTAATTTCTAATTTGTTATTGTGTCATGGCCAATCATAATCCTGATATTCTCCACATCTTTCCTAAATGTCTGCTTCATTTCTCCTCTAATAGGTCAAGCTTTTAAGTCTTTTAGTAGTGAAATAGTTTCTTTGAATGTACTTTGAATTTGAAGCTCCAGATATCCAAAAATGCTCCTGGGGATCTGTAAAAGCGTGACCTGTTACCTTAACAAGAGTAAAGGCCATTTACAAAGCCAATTAAAAGAAAAATGTTGCATCACCGTTGTCGGTAGTGACCTGCAAACTGTCTACTTCTGCGCATGAAGTTATGAGGTAAAAAATAAATAAATAAATAAAAATAAAAAAAGAATTAATTCCATACCCTCCGTACTTTAGTGAAGAGCAGATACGTGTTTCATAGTGAAATTTTACATTGGTTTTTGGGTTTACATTAACCTGGTTTGGCTCGATCGGAAAAAAAAAATGTGCCTATAGCGGTGACATACTCAACACCACCATTAGTATGTTAAAATCATGGTTCTGCATAGCCTTTAAGTAACCTGCTGTGATATTGTAAAAAAAAAAAATAATTCTCTGACCATATAAAAAAGGTAGCCAGGTAGGGGTCCACCAAATATTTGATCCCAGGAGCCAATAATTTGATGATCAGGGCCTGTGTTGGAGGTTTTCAGCGAATTCATTGTGACTGTCTTCATAGGCCTCAGTTGTATCTCCTATTTCTAGGTAAAACTAAGACTCATACTTAAACTCCTGATCCCAGAACAGCCCATAAGAAAGCGGCTCTAACTGACGCAGGAAAAGGGCACCGGGCCCTTCACCTGTAATAGGTGTCAGCGTGGCTGGGAGCACGGCTTTAGCCCACGGGCTCACCCGGGGTCAGTGTGAGCTCATTAGAGCTGCGGATCAGCGCGGCCTGCAGGATCGATGGCAGGGCCCAGGCATGAGGCCGGCGGGCCGCACTGAGTGAAGCGCTCATTAGGAAACAGCAGAGCACGTGTCTGAGGAGCTCTATTAATAGGACATCTATAGGAGAGCATAGAGAAAACCACACCCTCAGGGAGGAGGCAGTACAACAGAGGAAAGAGGAAAAGAGGAAGCAGGATGAGGGAACGGATAGATAGAATATGCATGTGGTTTGAAAAGATAAACAAACAAGGTTTTGTGTGTGTGTGTGTGTGTGAATAAATAACTGGTGAAAGAGGACAATGAGGTGACAGAGGGCAAAGACTGAGAGTGTAAAGCAAAATCTAAAAATAAGGGGATTAGATTCTTAAAAGCACAGTATGGTGATTCGTATTTAAACAATTCACCCATTAAAAAGAAAGAAGTTTTTCAACATTTAAAAAAGACGTAAACAAAGTAATTCAGAGTGCTTTGATGTGAAATTCTCTGTTCTAGAGAATTTGAATAATTCACTGGTGAAAAAAAGCTGTAAAAGATATCTCACAGAAAGTTATTATATGAAATGGTTATGAATACATCGTGTGATGCCGGGGACGTTGTTTTCCAGTAGTTTGGAGATAATGTTCTGGCCTAAAACATTTTTTTTTAAAAGCGAGTCAAGACAAAATAGTACCCAGAATTATTTTTTTTATTTAGCAGTTTCACTATTTTTAATATTACACATAAAAACTTGTGGTTTATTTGTAACTTTGAATAATTAATACAATGTCAATTTATATGGTAGACACTGTGACCCTTGGTTACATACTTGTCACAAACCTGTTTTAGCTATGTAAAATGTCTTACTTGATCGACTGCATTTAAGCTAAGGGGACAATAAATGCAATTTGATTTATCGCTTTAAAGCAATACCTTGATCGGTGGGAATGATGGGGACATCTTTAGCAGCTGGAGAAATGCACAGGATCTGATTGCCATCCACCGTCCCCTCCACCTCCGTCAGGTTCCCAAAGGAGCAAGTGATTCCAGCTGAGAGATCTGGAACATCCGTTACCTTCACCAGCAGCTGGATGCGGGGGCAAGAGAGAAAAAAAGTTAAGGGTTTTCATCTATTTACTTCCTTCCTTACTTACTTCTATTATTTCTTTATTTATTTATCGGCTTAGCACTGCAGTATTTTTGAATCGAGCATAGTCCTGCAGGTACACAGCAGATGGCCTCACCATAAGGCAGTGGTGCAAACTGTCAGCCAACTCTTAGCCTCAGATGCAAGTGACATTGCATTATAAAAAGAACCAGAAAGGCTGTTTTTGCTTTCTTTTTCCTTAAAAAAAGAGATGAAAATGGACATCTGACAAATTCAATCAACTTCTTGAACTCCTCTTCCTCAGCTCACAAGAGCACACAGACATACCCACACAGACACACTGTCTTTTGAAGTCTTCCTCTAGGGAGCAGTCCCACACAGATGCTGGAGCTCTCTATAAATAAATATTTTCCAGCTCCTCGCTGGGGTGGGCGCTTCATGCTCCAGCCTGGTGGAGGAGCGTTTGTAATGACTGGGCTGGCATTTGTAAAGGCTTTCTGTTTCACCTGACCGTTTGAAGGTTTTCATCGTTCCAGCTGACTAGCGTCAAAAACAGCGAGGACTCGGAGTGGATTGAGAAAGCCAGCTTATAGCTATAATGCAACGAGGCCTGACAGCAGCACTGGCTGTCGCCCAGATGTTCCTGTGCCCTTTTCATCCAGTCTTCTTGCGTAGAGGCACGTCCACAAAGCAGCTAATTACACAGCCCAGGAGCTGACCCGTCTACTCACTGATTACACGTGTTTTCCGTGCTACCCATGCGCGCGTGTGAACGACTCGTACGATCAGAAGGAAAAGCTGTGGGGAGCATAGCTAATTGCTAATCCTGAGAGAGCTCAGAAAGAAGATTTTCTGAAGCCAAATCTCTCTAAGAACAAACGTCTGATTCATGCATTCAGATGTTTTATGTATGAAATTTCCAGCCTGAAAAGCCAACAGCAAATTAATATCTATGGTCAACAAACAGGCCAATTTATTACCAAAGAACTATAGATAGTGTAGGCTAGGGCTGGGAGTCGATCCCAAAATGAATCGATTCCTCGATTCCGGGTATTTGGTTATCGAGAGCCAAAAGGTTTGCCCGCCTTTGGTAAGCAAAGTAAAATGTAATATTTGTAAAGAAAAATTGGTTTATAATCAAACAATCTACCCACCTACAGGTTTTGAGAGAGCAGGAACAGCTACAGTTTCACCAGCCACTATCAGCAGTGTTGCCAGATATAGCATGTTCCCACCAAATTGGACAAATTTTGGTTGGATTTGGCTGGGAGGGTAGTGCTTTGGCAGGTAGACAAAATTTAGGCTGGTTTGTCATTTTTTTATAACTTATTATATAACTAAGATATTTTTAAACTTTATATAAAACTAGTAAACTGCAATGCAAGCAAAGCAAAGTTTATTTATATAGCACTTTTTACAACAGGTGTTGTCACAAAGCAGATTTACAAGGAAATCAGCATTACAAAAACTGATTAATTAAACTGCATTGTTTAATAATGCAGCTGAGATGTAATTAGGCCTAACATCTCCCCACATCCCATCAGTTATCAAAACCTTGACAGACATACATTTTAGTCACTCCTGTTAAGAGGAGGCCATTATCCCCACCCATCTGTATCAACAGTTGATATCAGCGGTTAACGCACTCAGTTTATTATTGACATAATACATTGGTGCCTCTATAAAATTTCAGGAGGGTGGCAATGCAACTGTGCAAAGAGGGGTGGAGGTTGTTTAGAGGTTGGGAAGTTGTTCGCAGATAGCCTAGCTGCTCTCTTCTTTAAGGTAAATGTAAAAGTCAAAGTGCGACCAGATGGAGGTTGAGGGTGGCGGTGTGGTTTGCTGGTGGTGGGGGGCAAGCAATTGTTTAAGGGTGGCCGTGACAAAAGCATGTTTAAAGTCCTGAGTAAAAGTGTATGCCGAATTGGACTAGTTCTGAGCCTTAAAAGAGCATAACATTATTATTTCAACTACAACTAACAGAATGACTCACATTTTAGTACTTTTTTGAACCATTAAATCATGCTTGGTGTACATTTGCGTGCATTAAGCTTAACAACAGATCTCTGAAATTGTGTCGTCATTCTGTAGTTGGCATCATGCCCATTTAAGGAATTCTGTGTCTAAGCTGATTTAGCAGATGCAAAAAATGAATACCGTTTTTGAAAACTGCACCATGTTAAATAAAAAATGTTTCAAAGCCGATACATTTTGCCGTGCATACATTTTTTCCTCAGAATTTATATATATATATATATATATATATATATATATATATATATATATATATATATATATATATATATATTCCATGAGGCAATGATCTACAGCACAGGAGAAATCAAACAAAGCAAGGAGGAAAAGATGTTTCCTTGTTGTCATGGACTAGAAATGACCTCCTCTTGCTGGGCAGGCTGGACTTTGGGCTTGTGTCTTGCCAACTCACAAACTCCTGAAGCTCTGGCATGTACTTATGTTGTGCTTTTTTTGCTCTTTTTGCTGTGCGTTAGCTGTATGGCTGCCGCGCTGTGGCTATTTGTGTGTGGGAAGAGGTGGCTAATTGCTAGCAGCATTTTTAATAAAGGTAATTTGATTCTTTTTCGCTGCTTTTTCATGCTCCTGCATGCATGGGCTTTGTTGTCATGGCGATAGTTTCCCGTCACTGACCCTGCTGCTGTTGCTCGGTGGAGTGAAGCGGCAGAGCAGCTCGTTACCTCCGTAAACTGCTCTCTGTACTTCACAAACTTTGTTTGATATTTGGATACTGCAAGCCAGCGAGTGAGTTGTTTGAGGGAACCAAATGATGCCAAGACAACTGGAAATTTTAACAACTGGACGCTGTAGGAACATTTGTTTAGTCCCAATAAGGCAAATGCATATCTTCAACAAAAATTCAGCTTTTATTTAAAGTAACAAATGAATAAAAAGATTTCCGTTTGGTTTCTGAGGTTAAAATGGTTAACAGCAGTGAATTGGATTGGTATTTAGCTACAGTAATACAAAAGCCAGTGGAAAATATGTGTACAAAGGGCAGTGGAAATATCCTAAAAAGACAGGAATAAACACATGTAAGAGAGAAAGAAACAGAAGGACAGAAAGGAGTGTTTTTTTAAAATAAAAGCTTTAATGAAGGCAAGAAAAAGAAGCGCTCTCTCTGGTCGTCCTCAACTCGGCACAGAACACACGCCAGCCTCTCCTCAAACAAAACTCCCACATCAGCCTACACATTCACATTTTGGCATCTCACCCACACATGCACCTTGCCTCTACTCGCTCAGTCTCCCATCCACCCACACCATGCATTACCACTCAACCGAAAAGCAAGCGAGATAAACAGCACATCAACACATCGCCATACAGAACGAATTTGGGCAATTTGTGTTTACAGTCACCAGAGAAAGCAACAGATTCCACATCTATTTTTTCGTGCATTTAAAAGGCTCACTGTGAGTGAAGAAAGAGCGTTCTCTCAGATTCACTAAACCTTCCTCAAAATGCATTTGAGCTGAACGATACTGGAAAATGTGCAAAAGTCAGAGACCACTCTTTTATTTATGTAATTTCCAGTCAAGACAACCACTGAGTACAAGTCATTCATTGCTCAGCAAGAAGTAGGAAAAAAATATTTAACAGAAAATTACACAAAAGCCTTTTTCTGCACCCTACTGCTGCTTCAACTCTTCCTTTTTTCCAATCTTAAAACCAGCATCTTACAGCTGTATCCTCCCAACAAAAGCTGTTCCCAAAGCTCTTACTGACACTGTTTCCCTTTAAACAGACACTGACATTCACACAACAAGCTACCCAAACACACCTTAGCTGCCTTGCACATTTCTTTCTTATGTGCACTTTAAATGGCTTGGAAATGATGTAAGATAAAGCAGATTAGATATAAAAGAATCCATTTGCATAAGAAAGAGTAAAGTCAGATGAAAGTCTAAAGAGTCTACATGTGTTATGGAGATTACATGGACCGTGAGAATCAGGAAATGCAACCAACTTCTAAGACTGAACTTTGGAAGTAGTTGCAAGAAGCAAAGATAAACATCATTTCAGATTTCTTTGAAATAATTAAATCAAGTTTCCAGAAAAGAATGGAAACTGTAATCAAGGGAAAGGATGGACAAACTAAATACAGAAAAAATTAGACTATATTTATTTGCTGAAGCTCCTCCTTGATGTTCCTGTTGAACATGTTTTTTTTTTAGTTTTCTTCCTGATGCTGAAAAATGAATAACCTGCTCTTAATGCCCCAAAATGGTACCAAAATGTGTATGTATGTGCAGGTGTGACTTACTGGTACACCTGGTTCAGAAACTGCAATGCTGTCAGGGTATACATTGGCCTTTATGCACTGGTTCAGGGTGGCTGCAAAACGGTAGGGTTCATTGGCCCGTTCACATCTATCTCTCTGAGAACACCTGTGGAGAGAAAGAGAGAGGAAGAGAAAGAGAAAATAACTCATCAATATACTCCATTACACCGTTCATTTAACTCTGTGGACATAAAAGAAATAAAGGATATTAGCAGTGAATAGTCTGTTTTCTTATTATGGTTTATTATTGTCATTCATTCCATCACATAATACACAGTACTAAAGGATCTGCAATCTTCTTCTATTGGACTCTCAGCTAAGCTGAAGAAAGACCACTGTCCATGGTACTGGATGCACTTTTGCCTCAATCAGCATATCTACCAGCAGCTTTGATAACTTCTGTCCTCATATTCACCCAGACAAAGCACCTTGATTAACCCTTTAAAGCTATGGCAAAAATGCAGTTACATTTAACCCACTCTTCTGCATTAGTTATGTCATTTATTTTCATAAGTAAAGAACAGATTTTTATTTTGTCTGTGTGACAAATTATAATTTCGAGCAAGCAAGCATACCAGGACTATTTTTCACACTTTAGTCACATTTTATTGTCACTCTTATAAAACAAATCAATAATAAGCCCTTATCAGTTTGAATTCTATTCTGAATGTGTGCACATTCTCAATTAATCTGCATTTACATTATGATGGTAGACAAAAAAATAGAAATTCTATGTTTTTCAGCAATGGTATATACTCCAACCACCAGCAACGTACTGCAGCGGTCAGTAGACTATTTGGTCAAATATCCTAACTTATGTCAGTAGTTGCAGCAGTGGAATAAACTGGATGTTGAATTTTTCTATTTCTACTATTTAAGTGCATACAACAACAAAGGCAGCATTGTGCTTCTTTCATATAGCCATAGAAACACAGTAGCACACCGACAGCTCCAATTCCACATTTTGATACATTTTACAGCGGTTAATGTGGACATGTTTATCGTCCAACTACACAAGGGGCAGATCTGAATGAGTTCATGGAAACACAGAGAGAAGGCTCTGAATGTACTGCTGATTGTACGAGGGGTAAGATAAGGTAACACTCCTGGGAGTAATATGACGGTCTCAGTGGAATCTTCTAATAAGGAATCTGAATTCAGATCAGTAGCTAATGTTTTTACAGTTCTTGTAGCTCTTCATGTGAGACAGCGAATGGGAATAAAAAAACTAGCACTCTTTTAGGGTTCAAATGATCCTCGGTCTCTAGAGTGCTTCTCACAGTGAACGGTTCAACTTGGAGCTTGCGGCGGCAGAAAAATGCATTAAAGGTAATTTGAGTACCTGCTGTAAGAGAGAACGAAAGCAGTCCATGTAAGACAGCAAGGAGCACTACTATCTGATAAGCAAATAGCCTAATGGTTACAATACGACCTGATTTCTGTAGTATCTCAACGTAATATTATGGTACATGGTTAAAAATAAAGGTGCCAGAAGTGCTGCTCATTGGGTCCTATTATAAGTGTGTTTTGAATCAAGTACAGGGAAACATCTGAATGATTTTCTGTAGTAACTGACTGTTTGGTACAGATTCAGCAGATAGAGATTAGCTTGAAAATCGCTGGAGTATTCTTTTGTAGAACCATTCACTGAAAGGTTCTTCAGGTCTTTACGGAGCCAAAAGTGGCTCTGTAATAGTATCGCTCCAAAGAACTGTCTGTGGGAGCTTTATTTTTAAGCACAGACAGATCCGGGGGGCAATGCCCCTGTCCTTCTGGCCTCACAAGGTGCCCTATTGGTCAATGCATTTTTTATATCACTTCAGCTATTGTTCAATATCTGTTTCTGTGAGGCACAGCTAATTCAGCCTCACCCTGGGATTACAGGCAGTGGGTCGGCTTAGATCATTGCTCTTGTACCCACTCTAGATTTCTAGTCAACATCACCACAGCATTGGAAATCCCACCGATAAATCCCTGATAACCCCTCATATTGGCAGTGACTGGTACACTAGTAGTAGGAGAGGGGTGCTAGCAACCAGAAGGTTTTTGGTTTGAATCCCAGAAGGGTTTACCTGATTGCACCTTTGGGCAAGGCACCAACACAACCTTCAACAGCCCCAGGAACTGCTGCTGATGCTGTGCTGCTCCCAGAATTGGCATAGTTAGGCAATAAAATACAATAACAAGTATCTATTGTAGGATTAATAAAAGTGCTGCATAATGTCTCCTTAGGAAAGGATTATATTCTATATTGTGGTTATTTTGAACAACACTCTAGATTCACTAGATCAAGTTTTGTGAGATAACGTGGACTTCTGAGAGATAATTATAACACATATGTCTAGTAAATAATTGTAACTCACATATGTCTAGTAAGTAGTTAGTTAATGGCAAAGTCCTCTGTGGCAGATTTTGTCATCGGTTTAGGCTGATCTGGGAAAGACTCCTAACGATACGTTAACACTAGCAGGCAAGTTGCTAATGTTGCTTCTAGTTGTCTTTTGTGAGGATGCTCTTGTTGTCGCTTGTGGGGGTGTGTACACTGATCAGCTTCTGGCAAGAAAATGTGAAAAATATGTACTACATATGTATTGCCATTGTGTTCAAAATATTTGGCAATATAGGAATTTGTTAGAATCAGTCATTTAGATTCTTGGTTGCAAGTCAGTTATAATTGGAAAATTATTGGCTGTTTATTTTGGCCCCTACAACTTGTGCCGAGGCATACTATAGCTATCTATTGCTAATTATCTATTTGTGATTACCACATAATATAAGGTTGATACAAATAGAACATATAAAACATGATGTTGTCACAGATAAAAAGTAGCAAAGCCAAGCTGCTTGGCAGGGCTGTCATGTGCTCTTGTCAAAGTTTTGTTTAGCCTAAACATACACAAAATAATTTTTTCTACCTTTCAATATTTTTATGACTGGGTGTGTGGAGGTACGATGAGGCGGTTCCACCACGTTATTACGGTTGCATGGGCACGCTCAACAAAGGTTAAAACCGGGTGGATACAGACAAAGACCATAGCTGAAATAGCCGGGTGCAGGCTTTACAGATGGTGGGTAGGGGCCACAATGGTACTAGGTCTTGTGGGTGGGTGCATGCAGGAAGTACACCAGATTTTGCAGGCGCAGGTGAATGTTGAAGCAGGTGGGTGCGGACATTAATAATCAAGCTTGGACAGACCTGTAAAGTCCACCAGAGCACTGTTTAAGAGCACACATGTTGTAATCACTTTTGTTTTACATTAATGTGTATGAGAATTGCATGCTTATGTTTCATCAAGCCTCTCTTTGTTTTTGACTTTCGCTCAGTTACTCCCTCTCTCCCTCACTCCCGTTTCCTTTTTTGTTCTTTTTCTCTCGCCCAGGCCTTTCTGACAGGGAGCATGTCGACTTGCAATTTGCAGCATCTCTTTTACATCCCTAATGCTCGAGGGAAAATGACACTTAATGCGCTTTCAGATGTCTACGATGGCTTGTGAATACCATCTGAAAATGTGTGTGCGTGCACATTGCAACTAAGCTGCCAAAGCATTGATTTTTATTTTGGGGGTGGAGAGGGGATGGGGATGCTGCGGTTGCCATGGTGCTGATAGATGGTCATTATGTGTGTGTGTGTGTGTGGTTAGAGATCCTCCTCTCTTTTTCTCTCATTAATTGAAGTATGTGCCCACCCCACCTGTCTCAGGCACTGTCAGTCTGTCTGGCCCTGTATGTCTGTCTGTCTGGCTAACTCGGGCTTTGTCTGCCTTGTGGCGGCCCAGGTCCATCTAAAACGCTGTGTGGAATGCTTTTACAGGTACAGACTGCACACACACACACAATTTATAATGAATACACACCTACACAAAAACAGCTAGAGAAAGGGAGCGCAGATAAAGAATCCATCCACAGAGCTGCTTGTTAGTGCCTGAGATAGCACAGGACTTCCAAACATGCCAGCAGTCTGGTCAAAAATATACATTTCATTAAATGAAATGTCTCTAAAATTAACAAATAAGCATCGGCCCTATTGTCATATGATAGCATGGCTAATCCCTGGCGATGCCACAGCCATCTATAGCTGGGAGTCCAAGAGAGCATAATTGGCCTCACTCTCTCTGAGTGGGTAGGATGGCCCTCCCTCTCCCCACATCACTCAGTGCAGTGCTAGCCAATGTGGGCATCTGTTGATGTAACAGAGCTGGCAGTTAGTGTTCTCATCCAAGTGCGTCGAGCTGCCCAATGATAATGTATTTGTGGCAGTTTTAAAAGATGCAATGGCACTGGCCATAACTATTTTGGGGAGAAATTGGGAAAAAAAACTATAGAATCCAAAATGTTCCATTCCAATCCATTTGCCGTGACAATGTGACGTGTCTCTTTATCTGTTTTGTTCTTGAGACCCTTGAGGCTGAACCTTTAGCATTAGCTAGAAAGCACTCATTAAGTTTGCCTAATTTGTTATCTTTGAGAAAGAAAAATAAAAATTAAGATCTCCTTAATATATCTGGAGTTTCTCCTAGACAATGATGAGATCAAATGCTTAAGTCACCTGCTGCTCAGATCTTTCTCCTGAGCAAAAAAAAACAGCAACCTCATGTGACTACTTTCAGTAAAGATCTCAATAAAGTTACACATTGTGCTCAGATTTGCCATTATATTAACACTTATGTTTAGCTGCAACTGAACTAAAGACATTACTGAACTAAAGATATCTGTTCCAAGACTTCTAAGCGCATCATGTGAGCAATAAACTTGTCTACTGGGGATAGCTGCTTTAACCGATATTCGACAGTGCTAAGTAAAGTGCAAAACAACAGTGGAGACGCTGTATGACTTCAATCCTTAAAATCGTTACCAATAAATGCTAATAAACATCAGCAATGCATGTTTATGAAAATGCTATGATAAGCAGTCTGAGAATGCATGGCAGATAAGGGCACACAAGAACATTTTTTGGTTTAAGCCCCAAAAATTGTAGCCCTGATTTGTCTCTGAAATCAAATGCTTTTGGTTGATTTTTTATTGTGATTTAGAATGTTATACCCACTAACAGGTCTAAAATGTTTTGTATGAAGTTTGTAGAGTGTGTACTGCATACGTGTGCTCTGATCTTGCTGTCTTTTGTGTGAGTATATCTGAGTGTGTATGCGTGTCTATGTGTCTGACAAGGGAAGGTAATGGTGGTGGCGGGCTAACCTTTGGGCTCTCCTCCACTGCCTGCTTTTAGCCCTGTGTTTCAGACAGGCAATTACACTATCCTTTCACACACACACACACACACACACACAAAACTCCGCTGCATGCACTCACACGCGCGGTCTTGACAAGGGTAGATGGACACTAGAAAAAAATCCTTTCCTTTTTCCTGTTTTCCCCCCATCCCACCCTGATCCCCAGCAGTGCTGAAAGGCTTGTGGTGTGGCAGGCTGATTGAGCGCAAGCCACCTCAGGTGTGTGATGTGTATAGAGTGGGGGGTTGGTCTGGGAGACATTTTACAAACAGCCAGGAAAAGGAGAAATATTACACACACAGGCAGGATTCCTGAGGCTCAAGACTGAAGAAGAGACAGCCTTAGCAGGTGGAGAGAAGAGAAGAGAAGAGAAGAGAAGAGAAGAGAAGAGAAGAGAAGAGAAGAGAAGGTGCAAACAGAGAAGAAAGAAAAGCCAGTTTGAGAAGAGAAAAAGAGGAGAGGCGAGGGAATAGCAGGTTTGAGTAGAGCGGAGAAGAAGAGAGGAGGGAATAGCAGGTTTGAGTAGAGAGGAGGAGAAGAGAGGAAGAAAAAGCAGGTTTGAGGGGGGAGGAGGAAAGCAGAGGAGGGAATAGCAGGTTTGAGCAGAGAGAAGGAGAAGAGAGGAGGGAAAACAGGTTTGAGAAGAAAGGAGGAAAACAGAGGTGAATCACAGGTCTCCCATCATTAAATCAGTGTTTCTGCCAGTAATTTAATCTTTTCCAGTATATCCATCTAAAACAGACTGAACCGAGAAGTAGAACATGGCACCTCTCTCTCCTCTGAGATCTGTCTCCTCTCTCGCCCGTCCCAGTCGTAAATACTCCTTCATTAATATCAATCCTGTCTGAGGGAGTGCAGACCGCACAGCCTCATGCACCAACACGCTGTGCCGTCCATGCTGGAGATCGATATGCAATTAGAAGCCCATTTGGCAAACTGATAGATGCAGTCTCAGGGTCCGGCTGTGTGCTAACACAGGCCTGCATGATCAGCGGTCAATATGGACATGGTGCAGACTGAACTGTAATCACTTTGGCATTACAGTTATTATTATTGTAGTGATTAGTACAACTTAGATATGGATGCTGGGTGGCCACTGACGAGCTGATGAATCCAATCCCTTCTGATTAGCTGTGTATTGATGGTAGTAAGTGTTTATGTAAATGTTGATAGGAGGTTTTGAATACGGTGGAACTGGATATTTCAGGTTTGATTTTATACTCGGCCCTATCAGACTCATAAAGCGAAAGTGCTTCACTTATTCAGGTTCCAGCTGTCAGCAGTGGTCGATAAATAGAGTTCTATCATAAAGCATTGCATTGTGGGTGTAGGTATCATGTTTCATTTTAGGTGAAAGGTAAAATTTCTTTGAGGAGAAACTTTAGATTGATGAAAGGAATGAAAAAGACAGAAAGAGAGAGAGACAAGAGTGAATGAAAAATGAGAAAAAGAGAGATAGAGAGAGGGAGGGAGAGAGATAGTGAATAAGAGAAAAAGAGAGAGACAGATAGAGTAGGAGAGAAAGAGAGAGCAACAGATGTAACAAAAGAGAGGGAGAGATACAAAGAGAGAGAGAGAAAGAAAGAGAAAAAGAGACCAAGAAGAGGGAATGAGAAAAAAGAAAGAGTAGAAGATAGATAGGGAGAGATAAAGAGAAAGAGAGAAAGGAGAAGAGAGGTAAAAAAGAGAGATGAAAGAGAGAGAAGGAAAGAGTGAGAATGTGAATGACAAAGAGAAAGAGGGAAAGATGGAAAGACAGGGAAAAGAGAAAGGCAAAGAGAGGGAAAGGGAGATGTAGAGAGAAATAGCAAGAGACACAAAGAGGAAATGATGAGGGGGTGAGAAGAGGAAAATGGAAGAGTCAGTCTGAGAGAAAGTTAGATATTAGTGGTGGGCTAAGAGGGGAAGAGGGAGTACACAAAAGAATACAAGGGAGAGATTGGGAGAGGAACTACTTACTGGAAAACGAAATAGCACAGAGAGAGAGAGAAAAAGGGACAGAGAGAGAGAGAGATGGATGAATGTGTGTGTATGTGTGTGTCTCCCCACAGCAGAGATCAAAGGCTGCTTCCTGCTGTGAGAATCGTCTCATCTCTGGATCGCCTGCAGTGGCCATGCAAACACGACGCCAGCTCACAACCGGACACACACACACACACACACACATTGCATAATCGTGTATAACCCATTCTCTGCTCTTAAACACACCTCCTCCACACTCACAGTCATAAAACAGCCTCTTTAGTCTCTTCTAGACACAAACTCTGCCTTCTTCCACACAGCGACCCAGAGCTACTGCATGACAGCAGATATTAAAGGAACCCAGGTGACCCTGACCCTGCTGGAGCTCAGCCATCAGATCGTCTCTGGGATTAATGTTCTCTACTGGCGATTAATCCGGCCAAATCTGGCAGCAAACTTTTGCCCTCTCTCTCGCTCTCTCTCTTCTCACTTCGTTTCTCTTTTTCTCACCTTCTCGCTCCACTTCCTGCTCTGCATCCTCCATCTATCCTTCTGGAGCCCATGAATAGCCAAAACAAGAAGGATGAGTGCTGTATCTCTGTGGTTTACACTCTGTCCTAACAGCAAGCAAGCGTTCAAATGTAGTGGCAAATTGGAAGTCATTCAAATGACTAAAATTTAACTACCGCCGAACATGTTGTCACAAGTATGTTTAAAAAGAACTCTGTGTACATCTCAGCACAGTTAGCTTTATGCAGTGGACCAGTCACAGTCAGGCAGAGGTAACTTTGGGATGAGCTGGAGCTGGGAATTTGCGCTAGAACAGAAAAACGGGATAAACGAGATGTGGAGTTTATGAACTGACAAGTCTAAATTTGGGACTGTGAAAAGCAGAAAATGCAACCAGCTTCTCAGACTGAACTGAACTAAGTGCTTACAAAAAGCATGGAAAAAATTTAAGTCAAAGAGTGGACAAAATAAATATTGAAATGTATAATATCTTTAGTGATTGAAGCTTCCATGTACTTTTCTGTTAAATATGTCTTCTGCTCATTTTCCTGACACTGAAAAATGAACTTAGTGGCAGTTATGGCACAATACCATACTTGTACTGAATGTTATTATAATCATTTATAATTGACACTAATATTCAAACACACTATATTGCCAAAAGTATTCGCTCGTCTGCCTTCACATGCATATGAACTCGAGTGACATCCCATTCTTAATCCATAGGGTTTAATATGATGTCAGCCCACCCTTTGCTGCTATAACAGTTTCAACTCTTCTGCGAAGGTTTTCCACAAGGTTTAGGAGTGTGTTTATGGGAATTTTTGACCATTCTTCCAGAAGCGCATTTGTGAGGTCAGACACTGATGTTGGACGAGAAGCCCTGGCTCACAGTCTCCGCTCTAATTCTTTCGAACGGTGTTCTATTGGGTTGAGGTCAGGTTCTTCCACGCCAAACTCGCTCATCCATGTCTTTATGGACCTTGCTGGAACAGGAAGGGGCCGTCCCCAAACTGTTCCAACAAAGTTAGGAGCATGAAATTGTCCAAAATCTCTTGGTATGCTGAAGCATTAAGAGTTCCTTTCACTGGAACTAAGGGGCCGAGCCCAACTCCTGAAAAACAAGCCCACACCATAATACACTTGGCACAATGCAGTTAGACAAATACCGTTCTGGCAACTGCCAAAACCAGACTCGTCCATCGGATTGCCAGATGGGGAAGCGTAATTCGTCACTCCAGAGAACATGTCTCCACTGCTCCAGTAGCGGCATTCTTTATACCACTACATTCGACGCTTTGCACTGTGCTTGGTGATGTAAGGCTTGGATGCAGCTACTTGGCCATGGAAACCCATTCAATGAAGCTGACTGTGGAATATTTCGTAGCGAGGAAATTTCACAACTGGACTTGTTTCACAGGTGGCATCCTATCACGGTACCACTCTGGAATTCACTGAGCTCCTGAGAGTGACCCATTCTTTCACTAATGTCTCTAGAAGCAGTCTGCATGCCTAGGTGCCTGGTTTTATACACCTGTGGCCATGGAAGTGATTGGAACACCTGAATTCAATGATTTGGATGGGTGAGTGAATACTTTTGGCAATATAGTGTATGTATCCAATCTGTGATCTCTTATAAAAGTGGCTCAAATCTGACTCAAAAAGATCAGGTTTTTGTGTTCACATTGCACTGTGAAAATCTAATCCATGTCACGTTTAGGCAAAAAATAGGAACTGTACCACTTCAGAGCTGTAATGTGAATGTAGCCTTTAGATGAAACTCTGGTAAGGAGTGTGTGTGCATAATGCAGGCTGCAGTCCAAGCGTGCACTCAGCACTCTTATCCACACCCACCAGCTTTGAGTGTGCTTGAGACAGAAAGGTTGTTTTTGCGTCCTGTGATCTAAACGGTGGCCGCTTTTGTGTGGCCCCCTGGCACGGCCAAATCAAACTTGCTTCTCTGCCTGTCTCCCTCTCCTCCGCTCGCTTTCTCTTTTTCTTCTTCTCTGTTTGCCTTTCACTCGGCAGCCGGCAGCTGCCGGTAATTAGAGGGGCCGTCAGCGGATCGCTCCGCTCTGAGGCGAAGGGGGTGGGGAGTGGAGGGGTGTTGGAGAGAGAGAGAAAGACAGAGAAAGAGAGAGGGTCTTGACCACCTCCTTCAGCTCAGCGATGGAGCTGGATCATGCTAATGTGCTGCCATGTTCCTAATTATACAGCCTAACCCAGCCTAGTTGCTATCGAGGAGCGGAGAATACAGAAGGAACAGAGAGAGAGAGAGAGGAGAGAGAGACCCATTCATAGCATCTGCAAAACAGTGATCAAAGGATGATTATGCATGAAGAGTTACCTTTTTCTCTCTCTCTCTCTCTCTCTGTCTTTCTTCCTTCTCTTTTTCTGCCATTCTCACTCTGTCTCTTCCCTTCTCTCTCTGAAACTGTCTTTTCCTGTCTTTCTGCCATTCTCTCTCTCATCTCTTTTTTCTTTCTCTGCCATTCTCTCTCTCTCTCTCTCCATGTATATATATATATATATATATATATATATATATATATATATATATATATATATATATATATATATATATATATATACATATATATGGAGGGAGAGGCTCCTGGGCGGCCTGGATGAGTGAGAAATGAGCAAACATGAGCGAGAAGAGGGAAGGGAAGAGAGAGAGAGAGAAAGAGAGAGAGAGAGAGAGAGAGAGCTTAATTTCATCAAGTCAACACTGATTGTGGAAAATGTGCCCACTGTGGCCACAGCTGGGGCCGAGAGAATGATACCATGCAGGGAAAAGAGAGAGGAGGAGGAGAGGGGATGGAAAGAAAAATGAAGAAGTGGGAGAGAGAATAGTCATGTGACTCTACTGCTGGGATGCAGATGAAGATTCAATCACTGTAAAGCTGCTTCGCTCTTGACAGTACAGAATTCTATAACACTGATGATGTGTGTGTATCACTGTGGACTCACATAGTGTGTGTGCCATACAGCCTTACACACAGACACTGTGACAGGTGAGAGAGAGTGTTCACATTGCATGTGTGTGTGTATGTGTGCAGGCGTGAATCCAAACAGATTTACAGATACTGCAGCCCCACTCACACCTGGCACTTACACACAAATGTGGTGATCCGATCACAAGTAGACGGTGCAAAGTCCTAGTGAAACAACTCTCTAACTACACGGTCATACAGAAAATACTCTTTTATTATTGATTAAATCTCCTTTCAACAGGACAAAACTTAAATAAAAACAGTTTATCTAAAGAGTGGTTGGTCATTCAAGGCTGTACATTCCATTGCTTTTTAGCAATGTTTTGCATTTTTGCATTTTAACTTGTGCCAAAAACTGTAACTACAGATGACGATAGCATGCTAGCAGAGATTCTCTGCTTCTGTAGTTTTACTGTGTTCTGTGTATCAAACGGGGTGTCATGTTTAGCGGAGAAGTTCTTCAGCCTCGTTCTCTCTTTTGATACTCAACATTAACAGAGATTATAATTCACTTGTGTAATATCCCTCTGAGAAACCATGCAATAGTTCCACATGGCCGACTCTGCTGCTGCTCAAACTGTTTGGATGTGTCTGTGCTGACTGGCATTAAAACAGAGTTTTAATCACTGTTTCTCATTTTCATTATCATTCAAATGACTGTTCAAGTGTTTAACAAATTACTTTTTTAATCTTGTTGTAATGGCTTTTTCAGCCAACAAGCTCTGCCTTTTCTCTCTTTTGGTCACAAACCAAAACTGCCACTTTTAACCATTTTCGGCCAAAATGTTTTGCACATTTCTTGTGGATGCAGCTGTTTCACAAAAACTACTGCTTAGAAACAAATGTTAATGTCAAAGTATATCTTTGCACTACTTAAGTCAGTGTCGACTACACCGAAAGCTCCACTGACATGTAGTTTTTAAAAATTTGTTTACTTTAATGAACATGCTTTTAAGGGGACGTCCTGAAAAAGCACATAAGCAACACCCTGAACTTTCACTTTCCCCCATCATGAAACCAAATGCTCCTGAAACAATACATTTCACAATCTGATGAGTGCGATGGAGATTAAAACACGCTGAGGCTAATAGCACTTAATGCTCCTGTTCTGGCATGCTCCCTGCTAGCAATGGTGGGGGTCCGGGCTGCCTCGAGAGTCATGCTGAAGAGAGAGCGACTGAATTACCTTGCGCTCGGGCTATTATTTGTCCCCGTCCCGCCATGGGGGCCATGTAAATTACTTTAAGTGCATTTTTTCATGGTGCTGCCACCATTAGGAAAATGCTAGCAGATCTAGCTGACAGCCCTATTAGGATAACGCTGTCTTCTGTGTGTTGTAAGGGAACGGAAAGGCAACCATCACACAAGAATAGGTCTGCCAGCAGAGAAAGGAGATACATACTGTGAATTTAGCTGTTCATAGCGTCTATCTGTCATGTTTTACATCTGAATCTGTCTAACTAATTACCTCATGAATGTTTCCTCTCTGTAATCTGTTTATTTGGCTTAATCTAACTTAAATGAGCTTAATCTCTGGCATTAACTTTTTACGAGGATGGGGCCTCCTTTTGAGTCTTGGTTCTTCTCATGCTCTCACAGAGTTTTTCCTGCCACTGTCACCCTTGGCTTGCTCATGAGGGGTCTGTAAAGTTGCTTTCTGATAATGCTTATTATAAAGAAGAGCTATGCAAATCAATATGGACTGAGGTGAACTGAAGTATTTTAAGTAGAAATACATTGCAATACAACAAGGCATTGAAGACTAAAGCTGATGTATTTAGCTGTAGTTATACACAGGAACCACCAGGTGGTAGTCATGGACCCTGCTCTTTGCTGAGGGTTATTCAGAGGGCTCAGTCCCTTATGGCAGTCCCACAGACCAAACTTACTGTTTCTTTCAACAGCAAAGAAAGCTATGAGTCATAACACAACAAGCAAACAAGCTAACCATCGTAAAACCTGCAGTGAACACAGTCAACAAGCAAAACAATGTTACTGTCATTGAGGCACTTACATGTTGTGCAGCACACACCAGCCGCAGTGCGGGTCTCCAGAGCTCAGACACTCGCGGCACGTCCCGTACTGCTCACACGACTCGATGGGCACCTGGGTCACCTGCAGATTTCAGACAGAATGATCAGATTTGATTTTCAAACAATATAGACATTTGGCATTCATTGAAAAGCCCAACTGAAGCATGAAATGTGGGCTTTCATTGACTTCTCATACAGCTGAAGGAAGGCTTTTCTTTTTTTCCTCTGGTCAGACACAACAGTGGGGTGTTCAAAGTGGGCCATTAATTGGCTCCAGTGGAAAGCAGATAAGGGTCAGATAGGAGGAATATTGATTCCTGTCATCTCCGGAGAACAGGAGCAGCAGGAAACCATCACAACACGCCTTTTATTCATAATAGATAACACCAGAACATACACATCCAGATGTGGGATAGTGATGTGGGAGTTTGGAGTAAAAGTTGAACAATGAAGATATTAATTGGCATGTGTGAATGTTTTTTATATATTTTTCAAAACAAAAATATCTTGACCATGTAGGAAAACCAAAAAAAAATAACAAAAAAAATAGGCAACCTACTAAATCAACACCAAATTAAAGTGCCTTCTTACCACATATATGATGTTTGTGTATGTGTGTGTGTAGGAAGGACCCACGTCCTTCCATTACAACAACACAAACCTGCATGTGTGTGTGCACGCATTTGACTGGGGTGGATGACAGACGGTCAGGAGTGTGTGCAGCAGGACCAACTGGTGCAGCAGACGCGCGTGTGTGTCTTCTGAAGCTTATCTCTGAGACTAACCTCAGTCAGTGCAGCTGTGAGGCTGACACAGGAAAACTTAAGCAGTACAGTGAGCTATTGTATGAGCCACTCTCACGCACACACATGTATAGTACTGCACAAAAGTCAGAGACCACCAGACCACCATTCATTTAATTTCTAAATCAAATCAGCCATTGAGGTTAAAGGAGATATTTCTGAGAATATTAGATATGAGATATCTACCTGCATAAAGAAAACAAAAGCCAAAGGAAAATGCATGAAAAAAAACTGTAATTAAAAGATATAAATCAGAAAATGGGACTTATAACAGCCATGCAAGACCTGGTAAACTACCAAAACTATGTCTGAGAGACAGAAGAAAACCAAGCTCCACTCTTGCTTCAGCTGTGATAAAAATCTACAGGTGTTTCTGTCCATCCTTCCATTTTGGGCCACGACTGATACTAATCATCTGAAATATCCATATGCTATTTAGGTCCACAGTGAAAGTTTTTGTGATTTATAAAAGGCCATGTATTCTTTCCAGCCATTTGCAATATCAGTATTGCAAAAGGCAATATCACAACAATGATCTACATGTTGTCTTTACAAAAGAGCAATGTATCCTGTGAAAAATCTGTATTTGAACAATTATCTTTATTATTAACAAACACCATACAGTTGATATATTTATCTGTTTCTCACCTCACACACACTTTCTACTCATACACACGCATACTCACACTTGAAGAGTCAAGAGAGTTATTTGTTGAGTGCCTCATTTCACTGTTCATTTCAGAAGAAATGAAATTCTTCTCATAGCCAAATAAACATGCTAGAAACTGCATCACCAAACAAACACTTGTCGGTTGTAGTTATACATTTTACACACACACACACACACACACACACACACACAAACACTGTGTAAGTAGCAGACGGAGAGCGGGCTCCAGAGACGCTGCTCGTTTTGTCCGCTGACCCACAATGCCCCTCACCACCCTGCACGCGCATCCTCCTGCCGGCCACCCGGCATACAAGGGCAGCATTGCTGCAATGACCAGACCACTGCCAGACTGCAGCACTGTTTTTTGTTTGTTTGATTGTTTTTACTTATTTATTTCTATTGTGGTATTTGTTTTTTTAGGTATTCTGTGTCTGATTATGACAACTCTGAATTGTATAACTTTTGTTCCTATGAGACAGTAAAGTGCACCTGGAAGCTATCAAACACACACACAGAGACATATAATACCCTGTGCCAGAGGTCATGAGACTCATGGGGCCTTTCATGACATGAAATGTATGTTTTTTTTACTCTCTTCTTGTCTCACCATTTCTTTACATCAGTATCATCTGTTGATTGTTAATAAAACAGATGTCAGCTGTAATGGAACTTGTTACATTATTTTTAGTATTAGTTTTGTGGAAATGTATGTAATTTAAAGTTTGTAGTCAATCACATGTTTGCATCTTTAGTTTTGTACTGGAGCTACAAGTCATTGAAACTTATATCCTGCTAGTTAACTGTGTGTAAACTGCATGCCTACATTATCACACACCCTTGCCATAAACTGCACTGAGTTGTTAAGTAAACTCAAACGCAATACATGGTTTAAGGCAAGTGTTGTAACTCAGGCATGGAGTTTGAACAATGCTTAAGTGTGTGTATAAACTTCTATTGTTTTTTAGCTACATTAGCCTCATCACTCCAGCACTAAACTACAGATACAAACTTCAGAAGCCAAATATATCTCAGCTTATCAGCTTCATTGGTAGTAACGGGAAAGCTGTGTAAACTGGATTTTTCACCAAACTATTATTTAAGCTCAGTATCGTCCTCTATTGTGTCACTATGTAAATATCTATGTTAACATCCGGCAGGCGTTCGGTAACTCCTAATCACGAGAGCAGAAGGGCTTTCTTTTATTTTTCTATGACACTTATTCAAGGGAGAATGAAGTGAGAGGCAGCTTTAAGATGGATAAGCAGACTCAGGGTTTGAGTAATGAGAGGGGTGGAATAATACTTAAGGTCCTACTGTGTGTTTGTGCATGTGTGTGCACGTATGATGTATAGCCATGCTAAATGTCATGACTTTGTTTGCAATGGAGTGGAGCTCCACCTGTCCCCCTCATCCAGACTCCATGAGCTCCCTCAACAAAGGTATGCATTCAGCCATTACTGACCAACAGCTCTGCTGTTGTCTGAACAGTCACTTCTGCTTGATGTATAACATACTCACACATGCACGCTTGTTTTTATTCAGTGTCAGGATGTGGGGTCTTACACATGTCTTGTATGTATTACATTTACACGATCTGTAGGTTAGAATTTTCTATCTAAATCTAATGCTACTGTGGCTTCGAATGTGCCTCCATTTCCTCAGTATTGAAGTCAGTGTAAGTCAGTGTAACTAGCTCTTACTTCGGTAAACTAACTTTTCTTGTCAAATTACATTTTCCAACAAAGCTTTTTAGGATCACCTGCACTGTTGACAATTTCACTGAAGGAATAACTTTCATGCTTTTCATGTGCTTAAACTGTTAACCCATAAGTGAAAGTGAGAGTGTGGGCCACATTCAGCCTCTGTTTACACTCCCATACAGTGTCACTCACACCACATATGAAAGTTGACTGCAGGGGACAGCCCCTTTCTTCCTCCCCTCCCCCTCACTCTATCCTGGGGCACAGAAACAGGTGGTCCCAAGTAATGAGTCCAGCACATCCACACTGCAGTCCAGCCTGCTAACAAACAAACCCGCAGGGGGCCAGGCACACACAGAAAACCAGCCTGACGGCCATAACATATACAGTTCTGTTCCACATTCTGGATTTGGATTCATCTTACATTTCTAACTATTTAAAAAATATACTACCTGTGCACAGGATTTTCACATTAGAATCAATATGCATGTATCTTCAACCACATTTTCATTACTGAAAACAGTCCAAACTCCAAATATTTGAACACTAACTCAGCTCTTCAATGGTAGCATTATGTGGAGGAGCTGATGGGTCTCAGCATCTTACAGACACCAGCCTCGAAGCCTCAGACTGCATTAATGAAAGACAAACCGCCTTGCTGCCAGATGACACTATGTCATTGCCCCAGCTCCCCAGTGTAGTCTTTGGCACAGTGCCTTGCGCGGGAAGTGAATGGTTGCCGCTGATAAGTGAGACTACACTTCCCAGAGTTCTCGTGGGGGCTTAATATTAGTGCAGGTTAACTCTCACTGAGGCAGATGTATGGACATGTTAGCAGCTGATAAAAAAGTAATAGGGTAAGGACAGCTGCAGAGCTAGGTGATAAAGCTTCAGCAGGTGTGTGTAAGTGCTAAGCAGGGTCTTATGGAAACGTGTAATTTGTACACTACAGGTCAGAAATAAATTTCATTTTAAATGTTTCAATTGAGTCAATTTGCCAACACGGTATGTTTTTTTCACATCTAATTTAACTAAAGCAAAATTCCAATAGTGTGCAGTGATGTGCTCTTGCATAGTATATGGGGAAAGTTTTCACAATCTGTGTTAATAAGAGTCCTTTGCATTTATCGGTTTATAATTATTTATAAACTCCTAATTTAACATACCTGCTTCAGTTTATCAAACTTTCAGGAGCATGTGCACTGTTAAAACACAACAAACATCTGGTTCCCTAAATTACCTCTCTAGTAATGTTTCTTAACAAACCTTTTCTGTAAATGAAATGTGTGAGCTCAAAGTTCAAAGAGACTCCAAAACATAAAGGCTCCATAAAGGGATATTAACTGATTAACTGTTGACCAACATATATAAATTATCGTTCGATAATCAATGATGCTGGTTAAAAAATGTAATTAATTTCCAAAAATCCAATGCTGGACCCTCAAGACAGACACCTTTGCTCTCATACACCCTTGCAGCTATGAAACTATGCAAAATACTCAATCTGTTGGACACTATTGCTTTCAAAGCCCTTTGTACCATAAAAATAAACATATTAGTGTACTGTAATTCTTTCCACGTTTACTTTTACACAGTTAGCACGGCTTCCAAACGTTTGGCCTGTAGTCTATGCGTGCATGTATGTGTTGTATCATGTGTCACAAGTGAAGGAAAGGAAAAAAAAAACAAATGGCACAAAAAGGAAAGATGAGGGGGTTAGTAGAAAGGAGTTTGGGTTAGTCTGGAGCAGCTGTTGGCCAGCACACACTGCAGTCACTCAACACAGCGGGCTGACACAATGAAGCCTGTTCTCCCACCGTGAGCCGCCTGGGCGTGTGCATGCTATGCATGTGCCCATGAACGTATGTGCCTACATGTGTGTGCAAACACATTTACACCGGCCAAAGTGCGTGCTCCTAACAACTGCATTATAATTTTGTGCACAGCGCACCACCATTTCTATATAAATACGTGCGGTTCTTGAAACTGCATCTATAATTTCAAACGCATTATGTTAATATTTCTTCCTGTTGCTGTCTTCACTCTTGGCACTGCAGCATTTCCATAACAAAAGGCGAGAAGAAGAAAGCCGTAATGAATTCTAATGTAATCTAAATGTAACCTTGGAGAGGCAGAGCCAGCGGGAGCGAGCCAACAGTTGTGGTTCTGTCGAGGCCAACGTTGCTTCCGGAGAGAGTCCAACAAATTCTCGTAACGTCAGGAGCATGTTATGAAAACAGTCGTGCATCCAGGACGTCTTGTGGTGAAGTTGGTGCCAATTTCAGGTCAAGGCCACGAATTAAGGACAACATAGACTGAAGAAATAACAAAGCGCCTGGTCTAAGTGTAGCTTGCTGTGCTAGGTTTTGCCCTAATGCTTGGGCCTCATTCCTCCTGAGCAACTCAGTAATTCATGCAGTGTTAAGTGTTCCCACTCTATCTCTATCTCTCTCTGGCTCTGCTCCTTTATTTTCCATTCAGGTCAGAACCAGCCAAGAAAAGCCTTAAAAGTGGACACTTAGGAGACACATATTAGCTGTTGGCACAGGAAGGATATTGAACTGCTCTGCATAGATTATTTTGTTTCAAGGAAGGATGCCTCTGCTGCGGTAAAAGCTGACCAACACGCAGTCTCCGACTCGTCCATTTGAGACTGAGGGCGCATTTAAATGAGTTTCCTACAAAAGAAAAAGTTTTAAAAATACAAGTGTTTAACTCGGTCAAGTTTAAGGTTAACTTTGTCAAATCCAACATTACCTGAGTTTTTGAGTTGTGACATCCTCAGCTAGTACATCCCCTGATACCACATGAACTAGGGCTGCACTATGTATCGTTTGTTAACCATTAGTGCTTCTGCCTTGCTGATATCACAGAAGACTGCAATGAATCTCCAACAAATCAGTGGTTTTTACAGTGTGCTATGAGCATCTTCACCAATCACAGATCCAAATGGCTGTTTCTGTGGGTATTTTTTATTAAATCAAGTTATTCATGTAATCCAGCAAAACTAAATTACTGGTTCAGTTCGGTCAGTTTTTTATTTGATCAGTATATTGCAGGACAATTTTTTACTGTGTTTTTATATATTGCGAGGCAAAGCACAATCGCAGGATGCAGCAACATAACCACAATTCTAGTATTTTGACAATGTAATGTAGCTTTAACATGAACACAGTACATTCTTAAAAAAAGCTGCCACAAAGGTTATTTGAGTGATGTCATAGAACAAGGGTGCCCAATCCTGGTCCTGGAGACCACCTTGCAGAGTTTAGCTCTGACTCTAACCTTACACACCTGATCGTGGTAAAAAAGGCCTTCAGGGGCATCTGAATAATAGACCCAGGTGAGTTCAATTTAAACATCTCCAGGATTAGGTGGTAGATCTCCTTCCATAGACGAACTAAGCTTGTTACCTTAAAGAATCGTATGTTTTTTAATTTTTGGATTCTTCCCCAATTTTCTCCCTAATTTAGTCATCTCCAATTCCACCCACTAGTTAGGACTCTCCCAATCACGATACTGCCAATGCTAGGAGGCCGAAGGCTAACACAGGCTTCCTCTGAGACCTGTGAAGCCTGCCACCGCATCTTTTCGAACTGCAGCTCAAGCAACATCATTGGACAGCCAAATGTGCTCGGAGGAAAGCGACAGCTGCCAGATCTGTTACGTCAGCTAACAGATGCCTGCGCTGACTAGCATCGCGGTATAATTAAAATTGCAGCTCTTGATAAATGAAAACTGCACACTTTAAAATTGCAATTTTGATATGAAAACAATTCATCTTTCAGCCTTTCTTTCTAGAACCTTTAAATTATATGGAGGTTCTTAAACCTTTACAAAGGTTCTTCACAGTCACTCATGTACTTCATTCAATTTACAAAAAATGGCTCTCCAAAGAACATTCCGGGGCACCTTTTTTTAAGTGTGATAACCTAGCATCAGTTCATACAAGATGTTAAGTGATAAATCTACTAGATGACCCATAATTCATAGGTCTGATTTGGTGACTTCACAATTTTGACTTTAAGTGAAAATAAGTTGAACATACTGACAATAGATAGACAGTGTATATATATCTATATATCTATCTATCTCTCTCTCCATAAATATATATATATATATATATATATATATATATACATACCAGGGGCGCACAAACTTGCCGTACATGTAGGAAGAAAAAGTGTCCAAAGACAAAAGAGAGGAAACCAAATAGTCACTAAATAGCAGTATGGAGAAAGACAAACATCTGTATTTCTATTTATGAAAGGTGCTACAGAAATAAAGCTCATTAATGTTATTAAAAGAACCTTCTGTCAACTCACCATCTCAGTGAGCAGTAATGTATCCACATGTGCAGACATACTGGAACCCAGCACCAAAAAAAACAAAAAAACAAAAAACACGCAGACGCAATCTGAGCCATGGTTACTATAGCAACCTGCCTAGCCTCTGACCCCTCCCACCCTCTTCTGGAGGGAGTGATAAACAGCTGGCACCTCTGGGATAGACCACCACCTCACACACACATAGCATGCGCATACGCGTGCACATTAATTTTTCATGTGGAGCAGTGAGTCCTGCACTAACAGCAATGAGAGATATCAATCATGTGTTCTAAAACATACAACTACTACTTCTAATACACCCACACACAGCAATGGACTCACTGACACACGGGTCTATGGAAAAAAATCTCCAAAATAAGGCATGTTCATAAATGCACACATGAACAGCAATAACAGACAGAAAAACAAAAAAGCAGGAAATAACTGTGAGTGCAAGCGTAAATGTGTGCAGACACTTCACACATAAACTAAACATATTCCTGCAATGCATGTGCACGTATTAGGGCTGCACAATATATCGTTTACCAATTATTATCACAGTACTGGCCTTTGTAATACTGATAAGAGAAGGCTGCAATATGCAAATTAGCTCTCTAGCTAATCACTGTGTACTGTGCATACTTGGACGATATCTTAAAAGTAATTAGGATCAGTTAAAACATCTGGAGTATCTATGCTATTGTTTACAAACACAGGGTCCGCTGCAGCACACACATATTCTCTATGCTATCTATGCTTTTTGTGATGTAAATAATTTATTAAATAATATAACACTGTAAATCAACATCTTTTGGTAAAAACTATTTCACCTCTCATTTTGAAAGCTGCTACGATGTGCAAAGATCCTGCTGGCATGTTTCTTCTCTTTAAATGCACACAAAAGCCTGGCTGCTAATAGCTCCCCCTTGTGGAGAAACATCAAAAGGTTAAACAGGTGTAAAGGAATAAGTTCCAAAGCCACATCTACCTACTTTACACATGACACAAAAACAACAAAAAACACAGGACCTTTTCATCATTAAATAAAGTATTTGTATTTCCAAGTTACATTTTGTAAAGGCATTGTTCAGAATACAGTTACCCATTACATTTTCATATATATATATATATATATATATATATATATATATATATATATATATATATGTATATATATATATATTATATATATATATACACATATGTATAAAATATGTCATGCTATGTCAGTTCTGTTTCCCAATTTAGCAAATACAGCTTTTGAATTCACTTCTGAAGCAACATCATTAGGCATCATGACTGAAAATACCCAATATATCCAATACTCAGGACTAGTGCTGTGAGGATCTTTACCAACCAGTTGTATTTGAATGTTTCTATATTTTGACAAACTTAAGTTACCTTGGTCAAAATAAGGTGGCCCAATGTTTAACCCTGTCACATGGCTCACCAATGAGCTTTTTATATATTGCAAAGCCCATCACAAAAAGAAATATGCACAGATATAATTACAGTGCTTGCATTTTATCCACATTGTGCAACCTTGCTACAAACACACACAAACACAAACATCACATCTAGCGGGAAAAATCCACCGGTGACCAATCCATGCTTGGCTAAGCTGAGGGCAGTGTGTGAATGACCCCTTCTCCATTCTTTGACCGCCCCTGCGGAACCACTGTGACAGACACACAGCACAGGGGGGCAGCAGACTAATCTGCTCTTTCAACTCTCTAGGTGAAAGAAAGCAGAACAGAGCCATTCACACACACACACAAACACACACACACACACACACACACAAACAAACAAACGCACACACATCACAGTTCCTGAGACTGAGGACCACACATATGGGTATTCAAACACACACATATATGCATAGTAATAATAATTATGTTTATAATAGGAACAACCATAACAAGAGCAGCACTTTATTCGAGAAGGTACCTAACACTGTTGGTGCAAGCACAAAGTGCATGAACTAAAGCTTAATCTTTATGACACAAAAGAACATTATAAAAGTGCAGTAGAGTAAAAAGTTTTAGTATATTGTCATCTTTAACTTGGATACAAAACTGTAAATAATGTAGTAATAAAGAACGGAATTGTGACATACAAGCTTTACCTTAAGCTTAAGTAAGCCTAACATCTTCTCCTCTAAAGCCATTTAATCTGAGGCTGTTTGAAATGGCCTATTTCACTTGATGTACAAGAGCTTACATAATTCGATTCATGTTTTCCCTGAGACCTGAAGCAGCTTTGTCTGACATCTGGTCTGAGGATGTGCTAAATTGTACGCCGTACCATACAGGTGACTTTTTGTGCGGGCATGACAAACGCCTGCAGCACAGAGCATGTTCAACTACCGCAGCTCAACAGCAAAATTTTAAGAACAATCTCATCTGTACTAAGTACAATTAATGTTGTATAAATGTCAGTTCACCCAACATGTTTGTAAGTTCAGTACCCCACACACTAGTGTGTTGCTATGGTTTGCATGAAATAAATCAATAAATGAACAATGGGTTTTTAATCAATTTAGTTTTTACTGTCACTGCAGCCTGTTACCGCAGTAACATACACATACTCTCTCACTATATTTCAGTCTTCTTAGTTCATTTCAGCTTTCCTAGAGTGCACATGGCCTATAAGTGTGTGTGATGTCTGCGCAATGAAAACTCAATCAAACAATGCTTGATTGCAAGAGCGCATTTCGCAGCAGGGCTTCAGTGTGCTGCAGGCGGATAAGAGAGAGAGAGACAAGAAGAGGGAGAGAGTAAGAGAGACAGATAAAAGTAGGGAGTTCACACTACTACAGGCAGATAGAGAGGGGAGGTGAGATAGATGAGAACTTTTTTCATCTCTTCATTAGAGAGGATTGAAGGATAGTCAGGGAAGTTCATGATTAGTGAGGACGGAGTTCTTTCCTTTTTCTTTCTGCAATTTGTATACAAGTCAACACTCTGACACCATCAAATACAGTCATGACACAATCTGTTCAGATATCCCCACTGCTCACAGACTGGCTTCTGAAACAGTCACTCGGTTCATATATATATATATATATATATATATATATATATATATATATATATATATATATTCAATTTACACTATATAATTATTTAAATGTGCACTATTGTTCAAAAGATCACTTATTAACAATTTCTGTTACATTTAAATTTAACTATTACAAACTTTTCATCAAAACATATTTTAGACATTTTATTCAATATTTTAAAAATTATGTGAATACGACGTTATTAAATGATAAATAATTTACCTTAATCATTTACTTCCATTTTAAATAAGGTGCTCAGGAGCACAAGACTTTTGCACAGTACTGTATTTTAAAAGAAGCTTTCACATTTGAGATCATATAAAAAACTTTGTTTCAGAGGCTATAAAGTGCCAAGCACTTGTATTGAATTTGCATTAAAGCATATCTAGTGTTTCTCTTATTATTATTAGTATTCACGATTGCGGTTTCTCTCGACACATGGTCGATGTAGCTAAAATGTAAAGAATGTTTTTTTCTTTCTTGCAAAACAAGACTGTATGCATGACAATTATTTTTTATCAAATTATAAATATAAAAATTAGAAATAAAATATTTCTTCTTTATAAAAAAAAAAAAGTAGTACTAATTGAAAGTTAGTATCCTTTTGACAGAATTTCTCAACACTTGTTTTGTTGAACTAAAAGTGAGAAATGTATATTTATATGTATACTGGCTGGCTGAAATGAACAGGGTGCTTCCTTGCTGTTTTATAAAGTGAGGGAGCTGGAGCATAGCTTAGCACTTTGCGGTGCTTGGACCCCTCGGCAAGCTGCTCCTCTCCCATTAGTGCTGTTTGTTTATGGGATTTGGCTAAAGCATGCAGACTTAGCTCAGCTGAAACATCTCGACACTCCAGCGCCAGGAGGCCTGCTGGTGCTATAATAAGCCAGCAAAGCACCCTACAAGTAACATGGTTTCGTGCAGCATCTTGGAGGCCCTGGGTCATAACGCTTACAACACGGGGTCATTAGAAAAAGCCTCCTTGTTACGCTCCATTACTGCATCCTTTATCTCACGTTCATTGGTCTAGACTGCAGGATTTGATAAATGACTCTCAGGAAAGAGGTACTGCACAAAGCCTATTGCAGTGAATCGATTTCACTATCAAGTCACATGAAAGAGCCTCATTGTCAGGGTCACTCGCTAGGCCTATTGTTCACCATATAGCTATCTTACAATAAACCTTATGATGAATAGTTACTTTTCATGTTTGTAAACAAAGTGTTTCTCCATATGTAGTTTTAACCATGGATCCATGGTTTGGTAAGTACTCTATTCAACAGACTAGAGATTCACAATGTTTTATTTTTTTTTTTCACAATTTGAACATTTCACTTCACAGCAGGACCCAAATTACAACATGTAGGACTGCCCCACTAAGACAATTTAGCTTAGCGAGAGCTTAGAAGAGACATGCTGAGTGATGGAGAGCATTGCCTATTATCCAAAACCCATGATAACTGTCTGTTTCTTATTACTAAAATTTGGCCAGAATGAATTATAATGTCCAAAGGTTTTCTGTGGGTGCCATATTAGCACAGAAAGATAATCGTCCCTGCTTAAACTCTGTTTTACAGGCATTTGATTTTCAATGGAGCCCAATAAGGGTGATGGTGCATGATGATATGCATGTGAAAGGGGTCCATAACAGTTCATTACTGGCAGAGCTAATAAGGAATACCATTAACATTTCAAACTAGTAGCTGATTATCAGAGTGAGTCTCAAGCCAGACAAACACACCTGTATTACTGAATCTTGAATTTTCGTCACAATGTCAACAGTTTGGGTGCTGATATAATCAACCATTATCAAAGCACATGCAAGGAGCACCAAATGCAAACATGAAAAGTTTGACATGGAATGAATGCAAAGAAAATGGCTAATGGAACTTTCTTTTAAAGATATTTTCATTGCAGTAAAAGTATTCATCACCACTGTGTGGTTAAAATATGGAATATGAGTTTTTAAAGGAGACAATTTAGCCCTCTAGTTTCTAGCATTTTTAGTAAGACTCTCTTTTCTTCAAATATCAGTGATAATGTTGTAAATCAGGATATTTGAGAAAGACCTATTTTGAAAAATCACCCCAAGTCATATATCACAATCTATGGGCAGTGTCCACTGGAAGCGTCACTTTTTCTTCAATCCTTCCTGACGGCTGTCCAGGCTAAAACACACAGGGCAGGAGACATGACTTCTCGGAAGCTCTGGCTGGCTCTAAAAGAGTCCAGGAGAGAAGGAACCAGACAGACGGGAAAATAATAGAGGGAATCGACCGGAGATGGGGAGTTGAAAAATGCAGCCAGTCGATAGAGAGAGCAGTATATTAATTATGTATGACTGAAATCCTCTTTTTGGGGGGCCTGAGAGAAGAGAGGGGTGAGTAGAGGTGAGGTAGGAGCCTGGTACCACTGAGGCATTATTTGTGTGAAGACAGCTGATAGGGTGCCTGTGTGCGCACACACAACTAGAGTACTGTATCACGACTAACACCCTTGTATCAACATGTTGGGCTTGAGAAAGTGAAAGAAAGTCTTGTTACTAGAAAGAGACTTTCTAGTAACAAGAAACAGCAAGCAAATCTCAGGGGATGTATCAACAAGGTAACATCTCCTAGCACTCACCTGGAAGAGTCACCTCTAACACTATGGCTATAATGAGAGAGAGAAAAAGAAACACAGATGTAGTAAAAGAGAGAGGCCTCCAGATACAGCTGGTAAGCCTGCTCTGATGATCCTTAGGGAAGTAGCATGGAAAGCCCCCATTGTCTGTCTGTCAGTCAGTCTGTCAATTAAGCTCAAGAATTTTCCTCCCAGTAAACCAGCACCATGCATGTGTAGATTCTCCATTCTTGATGTGAGGGTAAAGGTCTTTTGGCTAGTCGCAATCTTCACAGTTGTACTGTCAATATAAACTAACTGATAAGGCTGCTGATGCAATTAGCAGCCATATGCTTGCTATGCTGTGTGACGCGAAACAATTCAAAAAGTACATAATGACATTAAGTCCCGGCAGTGAAAAGACAGCAGATGCTTGATTGCTATGGATGGAGACGAAGGGGTTCGTGGCGAGGTTTAAGCGGCAGCTCTAGCGGGTCCCTGAGCAGCGGTAAACTAGTCTCTAAGCTAATAACACAGTCGGCACTGACAGCAGGCAGTGCCTCAGCCAGTGTGCGAGGAGTTAATAATGCTGTCCAGGCACAAAGCAACAGGCTGAGGTTTCTCTCTCTCACACACACATGAGCAGATCTGCAGTGGAGATAGCAGGGGGCTTATTGATTTAAACACAGCAGCCAGACAGGGGGCCGCTCTGACCTCAGGGTTGATTCAGAGCCCACTTGATTAGGTGTGTCCTTTGGGTTTGCAAGAATGGAGTGTTTGCGTGCTCCACTGTGAGTATGTGTTCATGTGCATGAGTCTTGGTCGGATACATTAAGTATGTATGTCTAAGACAATTCATGCATTGTTTGGTGCGTCAGGTGATGAGCAAAGGACATATTTGTGCGTGTGCATTTATCTAGAGCCCTTCTGTTGGCTCTTTTGCCTCTCCTTCCTCAGATAATGGTGTGTGTGTGTGTGTGTGTGTGTGTGTGTGTGTGTGTGTGTGTGTGTGAATATACAGATGGTAGGGTTGACTGCACCCCACTGGTCTGGTGGCTGCACAACAGGCTTTCGCCCAGCATGCCTTTCTGGCTAGGTTTAAGGAGGTTGGGGGGGCACCATGAGGCTCAGGTGGCTTTGACTGGTACCGGTCATATCACAAAGAAGCATCCTCATCCTGCTGCAAGCTAACTAAAGACCCCAAGAAAAACCCAATTTACAACAAGTACATCAACACCTGGGAGTGCAGCTGAGGCTCCATTCTTCTCCGATTCACTCCGTCGATCTTGAGTTTTCGTGATTATTACATGCTAGCGATAGAGATGCCAAATCTTTCCTTGGTTGTAGAGAATCTGTCTACCTGTGGAGGAGTCAAAGAAAAATGCCAAGGAAACAATGTCCCCCAGCACAATGGAGTAGAACGAAAAGTAAAAGCATGCTACTGTGTACTCTTCATTAATTCCAGTCATTCTTAAGAGAAATTCTTATTTTCGATGTGACCAGAGGCCAGGAGAACATTTAGATAATGAGCTTAAGTTGTCTACAGCACTCACTGTCTCGACCCTACTAACAGTCTGAGAAACAAATGCAGGCACCATATTTTGACTGAGTGGGGCAGCGCCATACAGAGCTTATCTGAGCCCTTGTCTCGCAGATACTTGTATAACTTTGTTTAGTATAATGCTTGATGTAGTCAAGGCTGTGTTGGGAGCTGCGCTGTTCTCTATCTAAAACCCACCTAAAACAGGCAGAGGTTCTGGAAGCAAATCTCCTGGCATCACATTCATCATTTCTCCCTTCTATCAATTATCGGTTGCTCATATTTGGTCTGTACACTGTATCCTATACATGAGTATGCCAAGAGTAATACTTTTAAACCCTCTATTTCTTCCTGATTTCAGGAGTTTTATCTTCCCACGTTCTGTTGCTGATATTATCTTTTGGTATATTACACTGGAGAAATGATATCCTGCCCAAAAACATTCATCAAACTCTAGTGTGTGTGCTTAAATTCTCAATACTTTGAGCTGCACTGCTTTTGGTTCACTTAGTGTGTTGCCAGCTCAGCGCTTAGGAGTGACATCCATCATTTGCTCAGTGGGTGGCAACAGGCCTGTTCACATTACCATTATTGCCCCTGTTAGTGCTGCTATACCAGGGCACCACAAATTCCAAATGATTCACATCATGTTCACACAGCTCCTCCATCATTAAATAACCATGCAGCCCAGACCAGGATGAATATATGAATTTAGAGGTTATCCTGAGTAAATGGGACAAGGCATTAAGGAACAGCAGCGGGAAAGCTGGAGTTAAAAAAAGTGTGTAGGATCTACAGGTTAATGCATGAAATAGTTAGCATTTAAAAATATTTAGGTTTGATTCAGAGTCATTATTTTTATCCATTTAAATTTCTTAGAACCTGGGCTAGGTCCAAAAAAGCTCCACATTCTAACAGGACCATAAACATCATATTTACATATGAATGGCCATCACAGGGAGGTGTGTTATTGCATCATCTCAGAAGAGGCGGCTGTATGTGATTGCTGACCAGATTGAATAGACTAGTCTTGACAAAGGGAAAACATACATACACACACGTACACACGTACACACACACACACACACACACACACACACACACACACACACACATCATTATCATCCATCAGCACAGCTCATGCTGACAGCTCTCTCAATATGGGCTGCGGAGGAGGACAGGAGGAGTAGTTGGATTGATTCTTTGCATTGTTCGTCGGTGGCACGGCTCAAAGACGGACTGCAGAGACGCTCTTCCGACACATACAGTTCAGGGAAAAGGCGAAACCTGCCACTACTGCTGTGCAAGCGAAGAAAACAAACGTCTCACATGGAGCTGGGTGTTTGCTGTTGCGTCTGGGCCATTAGCAGCTCAGACAAAGAGCATATGCAGGTCTGGCAGCCTCCAGAGCTGGGTGGTGCTGCGGGGAGGCGGGAGCAGGCCTCCTGCCAACCTGCCCGGCATCCACAGCTGAACCTGACGGGCTGCTGGGAGCAACGCTCGGTCAGCAGGGGGGCTTCGTTTACCGCCCCTTTCCACACAACAACAGGAGGGGAGCCCAGCCCGCAGTGACATCCATCAGGAGGAAGCAGGTAGACATTGACAGCTTCTGTCTGGAAGCACGCAGGCACAGTGGGAGCTGTATGTTCATACGCATTATGGCTTGGCACAGCCTGGGACTCAGCTCACGTTTGGTTGGCCGTAATCGATAAAGCTAGGGACAAGGGAGCTTGCTGGTCCTCTGCCTTTGAGGTCGTGCCTTAAAACACACTTGATTAATGAATAGTATTTTTGAATCACCACTGCAACTGAGGCTAGTAAAAGGATGGAAACAAACAGGCCTTGCCTCGAAGGGAAGACGGAAAATGTGTAGTCAATAGCAGATGCAATTCAGATGAGATTATTCTGAGTTCACAAACTGTATTAGTGACAGAAAAAGAGGGAAGAGAAAAAGCAAATGTTCTGCTTCCTCTATAAGCCTAACAGAAAATTTCTGCACCAGGTTAACTCGGTTTACACTCTCCACACCTAAACAGTCGGCCCAGACAGAGCTCGTCACAAGTGCGCCTAAACAAAACAACATGGAGTCCAAATGCGCAATCTGATGTGTGAGCAGCGGTCCCTCACCACTCCCCAGAGCACTTCAGGACAAAGAAGCCCTGAGATATTTAGAGAGTGCTGTTTCAGTTTTCCCTGTGCCGGCAGGGAATGAAGTCATTATGCACTCTCTGTCTCTTCGACACGCAGCCAGTTTGTGTTCGCTCACTGAGAGAAAGAGAATGAGCGAGTCATACAGTACTGCCTCCACCAATTAGACAGCTAGCGGTAATGATAGCACGCTAGCAGCGTTTCCCCCGCTGCAGTCTTCCCTCTTGACACAACCGTGCCTGTTTCCTTGAACTGGCAGTTACTTCTCCCCGAGAATCCTTTTTTTGTTTAATTAGGCTTGTAAATAATTATTGCAATTAAAGCCTGCAATTAGGAGAGAGAAGTGCCGCTATTAGTGATGCGACGGATGCCAGGGAGCTTTTTTAGCATGGTGAGGCACGCACAAAGCCTCCACCATTATACAGTCACTCGGTGACAGCCACGACGACTCCTGACACGCCAGAACATTTTAATTGCGGACGTTATTATCCTGCCATCCTTGTGCCTGATTCCTGAGCCAACGAGACAGTCTCCGGGAGAAGTGAACTATGAGGAAAGTTACAGAACTGTCACTTCGCTGCCCACACAACCGTGGTAAATAAAGGGGAACTTTGTTTATTTTGTACTGCGATTTTTTTCCTCTTTTCAGTCCTTTTAAACAGATTGCAGGAGCGACACTTATGCGCATGTTTGACTGATGCCTGACAACTCACACTGCACCGCACTGACGCCTCTCATTGTCGCATATGTCCGACACAAGGTTGATGAACAATGGACAAATTGAGGAAATGAATGCAACGTTTGTGATGTACGGGAGCTGCTGTTTTCAAAGCTGGGCTGTGGCTTGTAACAGTGCTAAGCTGTTCCCTGAAGAGTCACTAGTGACTAAACAAGGTGTCTGTGCCACCAGGTCTCAGGTATTCTCCTCCTCATTAGGGGCTATTAAATCAGCAGAGCAGTGAAAGCTCCCTGAAGGGCTTGCAAGATAGTGATGAGGTTTCAGCCGGTACCTACACTGCCTCTGGCTCCTGCCTCTGCTTTTCACTAATAACACCCAGTGTGACACTAGCTTGTCTCTTTACACAGGGCTAAATCTATAACCAGCATGACAGGTCAGGGGCCATCCGGGGTGCATTCAGGCTGTTTGCTATCACGAACAAAGACCTCTCACCCCAGTCCCCAAACTTAGGCCGAAACCACAGTGCACAGGACTTCAGGAGCAAATCATTCAATGCCAGCAGAGGAGGAAAGAGCAGGCAAAAGAAGGGTAAAACCTCAGCTTGTGTGCTCATTTCAATAAATGAACTGATGGAAGCTGACAGGAGGTTTGATATCAAATGATGAAGATAGGAGTGGCCAGTGGTTTATGTGCACTAACCCCCAAGCTTAAGTCTATTACAGATGCATAGACCAGGATTAATGCAAATGAGGGGGTTTAGCTTGGCAGACATAAATTAGCAGACATGTAGACATTTAGCGTGCGTCGGGTATTACTCAATCATAAAGAAGAAAAAAGAGCAATCAGCTCATATATCTGAGGGAGGATCACATGACCTCCTACAAAAGGTTCCTTCATCAGCAGTGTCCATCTCAAGCTGACCTCTAAGTTGACCCTGGCAGTTTGATACACTGCTCTAAGTTACATGCTGACCTCAAAACCACAATATCCCCACAATGCCAGTGACTCCCACGTGTCCATGGAGAGTCTGGGATTGCGACTAGCTTTCAGAGACTGGGCAGGCTAAATAGCTTCATCAATAACATAGGACACTGGACGTATCGACAGGGGCATTTATCCTGATTTGTCCCCATGTCAATAGCAAGTGAAGCTGTCAACCTGCCATGGGACCGGCGACTGACGGCCCAGTTCCAGAAGAAACCTTATCACTGGAATTGATTCCCTTGCTGTAACCTCTGTTTCAGCAGCACTGACCCCCACTGCATTCTGAGATAAGAAATGATGCTATATCAATCAAGCCTAGCATTAACAAATGCTAGGCATCCCTATGGCTAACTATCAAAGCTAGTCTGCTGAGGAATAGCGTGGATGCTAACCATGGAAGCCCATTCGGATCCACATGAATGGTCTGACAGATGCAGGGTGCGTTTTTCATGCCTTAACGCATGCTGTGAACAACCACTCACTCTCACACGTCATGGAGTCACATTGTTCCCACCCCATCTTCCAGAAAAACGCAAACATGGATTTCATGGCTGCATGGGATATATGGTATGACATTGCCAAATGCACCGTGTAGCGGAAATTGCATTTGACCCCAATCCAAACCTCTAGCAATAGGTTCAGGCTTATGGCATAATAGTGTCCAAATGGTGCACTACTGATATTCCTTCATATCATGCATGAATGCACTCCCCGAGAAAATTACAGAAATAGGATGCAACCCCAACGAACATGTTTTTAAAAATAAAAATCATATTCAAATTACAGCCAAATGAGAATGCAACCTGGGATATGCTTTGCAAACGAAAATACCACATTGGTTAGTCAAAGTTTAAAATGCATGCTACTGGTCCGTGATTCCGACAGCTTGAAAAAGCATATTTTGATCATTCCCTTTCCACTACCGTGGCAACTTGAGTTAATCGAAGTCTTTGTGTGGTGCAGCCTGGGTGACAGTGATTGGTGAGAAAAGAGAAGATGGAGGTCATTGGTCAAACCACTTTCCTTGTACCCTTTCTTTAGCAAAAGCAACTGCCCTCTAACAAGGGTCAAGAAGTGACCAATGGTTGCTCAGGCCAAGATTTGAGTGTGAATAAGTGGGAACCATTTTGCAGTTGGATTTTCTCTATAAGGAAACACAACACACATGCACACACACACACTTTTGCAGCCCTACATGCCAGGGCTGGGCCTCAATTAAGGGCCTGTACGATAAATCTGAATAGACCGAATATCTTAACCAGGCTCAGAAATTATGTTTCTGCTGTCATAATTTCCAGTCTCTCTCTAGAATGACGATTTCAGCAAAATCACATTACTGGTCCTAGGTCTTTTCCAGGGAATATGAATACAGCAGGAACCGAGTGTCAGCTTGTGATGCCTTTAACTGAATATTAATGCTGTTTTGTTCTCATTAATCACATCCTCTGCTCTGCTGATTTCCTGTTAGCCCTGCCATCACATAAAGGCCTCCCCCACTCGCAACCCCTACAGACACAGACGTAAGCCCACGCACAGCCTGCCAGACACACACATACGCTAGCATACACAAAGGAAAACCCATGGCTATGTGCCAACTCAATCTTCATCTGCTATGAGGGATAGTGCAAATCAGGAAAACAAAACACTCTTCACATGCCGTGTACATCACAAAGCCGTAAATCACTGGCCAGGTACGGGGCCATCAGGTCCCTATCAGTGCACCCAGGCCAGGAATTAGTATGCATACATTTTCACACAAACACACACACAATACATCTGTATTTTTATTTATTTATTTATTTATTTTTTGTGTAACCTGCAGGGAGATGATTTAGCATCCCATCCTACATTTGCAATAGCTCCAGTTTTTTTGACGGCAGATATTGAATAAGAAGATGATATCTACCTGAAAGGCTTCAGGAGGCATAATAAGAGTGCCAGTGTCTTTAATGAACGGCAGGTCTGGCTCCGGCTCTGGTTGAGGCTGGAGGAAGAAGGAACGAGAGGCTCTAGTCAATCTCACTCTGGGTGAAAAATCCTATTTGCCAGTGCTTGATAACCACACACCTCATTTCCTACACATCCCTCATCCCTTGCTAAACAAAGGTGGAGCTGCTCCCGAGATGGAACTAGCAAGTATATGCGAGTGTGTGCGTGTGATTGCGTATGTACGCACACACGCAAAAGGAAGGTTAAAGGGTTGCAAAGACACGGAGCAAATAATCTGTCTCCCAAAGTAGGAAAAGAAGGAAATCATGCATGGATTTTAAATTTCACAGCTGAGTACTTGGGGGGAAATTGCAAGGTTGGGAAAAAAAGAGTCTCTTTTATTTGGCTGGTGATCTCTGAAGCAATAATGCTGCTTGCTTTTATAGGGTGAGATGGGAAGGAGAGGTGGAGGGAGGGAAGCAGAACTATGGCGTGTACAGTGAAGCCCTTTGCGCTTATCGCTAAAGACACGGCCATTCCAAGAATGACAGCAGCACATGCACGGGAAGTCAAGGCCTCTCGTGAAAGTTGACACTTTGTTTGCACGCTGACCCATGTTGGTCACAGTGATAGAAATTTCACACTCGCTCTAATAGAACTGTAGACATGGGGAGAGAAGCTGTCAAAGCACAGCCTGGCGTGACATTCATGAGCCACGTCAACTTTACACATCAACTGTGATGCGCTGGACCTCTGGCTCCTTTTCATTTTCTCTGCTTGCAGTAAATGGCAACCTTTTACAAAGGCCCATGCTTCTTCCTCCACTCTGCTGCTTCCGCTCATAGCAACCTGTACATGAGAGGTGTGAGTCATAAATGGGCATGGAAGACTGATGTTATTTTTCTCACATTCCCTGGCCATGTTTATTTCAATTTCATGGGCAGGTATTGGCTGGCTTTGACCGCTGGCCTTCGTCAAAAAATAATGAAGTGTACGAGTGATTAGTCGTGAATCTTCCAGCAGCTCGCTGCTAACAACGTGGCAGGAGCTCATAACAATTTTACAGCACCGCTGATAAAACCGTAAAAAAGGCCCAGTCAAAACGCAGGCAATCTATTCTTCGTTCCTCGTGTGTTTGATTGCTGCATAATTGGCAATCTTCGCTACTATTGTAGCTGACCGTGCTCTGTTGCCGAGTTAGAGGGAGCAACAAAGGAACTATGTGGATGTCCACCCCATGAATCGTGGAAAGGGTGGGGGTGTAAAACTGGGTCTACTATCAATCAATGCGGTAAAAAATAAACTTCAGGCTACTTGATGTCATATTCAATATGACTGGTTTAATTCTGCACTGATTTGAATTTAACCAATCAGGCCACTCTCTGTAAGCAGTGACAAACTATCAAAGGATTGTGATAGAAGATTAAATGTCCCATCATAGGAGCAAAATCACATTTCTCCAAATTTTTAAGAATCAAATCATGTTTTTATGTACGTTACTTGCTAGAACAGGAAAGGGCCTTCCCTACTAAACTGTTGCGACAAAGTTGGAAGTTGCATATAATTGTCTAAAATGTCTTTGTATCTTGTAATATTAACATTAATCATTATCCCTCTTCCATCAAACTTTACTGTTGTCACTATACACTCCTTAGGTAGTGTTCTTCTGGCACTCACTAAACCCAGATTTGTCCATCAGACTGCCAGATAGTGAAGTGTGATTCATCACTCCAGAAAAGACATTTTTGAGTTTACTCCTAGAGGCATCCACTTCACAATAACAGCACTTACAGTTGAAAAATATGATCCGCGGTCCATGGTCCACCCCAAACAACAGACCACGGCTGCTGACTTTGACTGAACTTCACGCTGCTGATATGCAAACTCAGATGGGCTGACCTGACCTGTTTCCATATGGGGCGTTTTTTTACGCTTCACCGAGAGCGAGCACTGGCCGTGGCACATCTGAGGTAAGACTATGCAAAGCGGCCAGGCAGACCTTATTTGCTTCTAGCAACAGGGCCAGGTGTGGCTTTGCTTAACCCAAATGCTGTGTGCTTTGGGAGTTTGCTATAAGGTTCAAGTTGACTAAGGAGAGTGGTGTGAAACTTGTTGTGGTTTTTCACTGCTGTACTGTGAGAAGAGCAGAGAATTTTACAACAGACCAGGGTCTGAAGCCCAGGAGAGGGACAGCTATTCTTGAAATAGTCTTTGACACACATTCGCCAATGCACATGACATTGTTAAATCTCTGAGTTTCACTCTTCCTTTCTCTCTCCTGTCCCTCCATTTCCCTCCCTCTTTCTCTCTCTCTCTCTCTCCCTCTGAAAAAGAATGCTCTCAGCTGAAGCTGTTTTGACCTTTTTGTAGCTGTTAGCCTTGGGCCCTCTTGTCCATCTGAGCACCAAAAGCATTTTGTCAGATGGCCTGTATTTCCAGACAGAGGCCATCATTTTGCCTGTGTGATCTGAAACAGCACACTCTCCCAGCAAATTCATTGGTAAGAAAGCTCAGGATCCGGGACCAGACCACTTCTAAATCCTTAAGCTCTCTACTTTTGCACACTGCAGCTGCTGAGTATCCAATTTCACTGTGAACAGAAATGCAAATGAGAAATTCTGTTTAGGGGTGCATTATATATCAGTGATAAATGGGAAACTCACTCTTTTATTGTTCTGAGCAATGTTGTTGGTTTACATTAAATGGGAATGCCACCAATTTTTCTAAACCTTAGCATGATTAATGTTAAAGATGTAAACAAAGTCAGAGTGGTTGATGTGAAATGCTCCATCCTAGAGAAACATCAGAACTGTTCACAGTGTTGGTGATAGGAACCAGACGTCTGAAGAGTTTAATGTCTCAAAAAGCTCCCTCATGGAAAGTCATTAGAAGAAATGGTCAAAAATATGCTGTTGCATAGTGAAGAGGCATGCAGGGCAAAACAGTGCCCAAAGAGCAGATTTAACACTATTTTACCATCATCACTAAAACATAAAACTCTGAAGACTCATGTAGGTTCACTGGTGGTTTTGGATAGTAAATAAAACTGCTATATTTGTGTTGTAGGCATCGCAATCCCTGGTTCCTGTCACCACCACTGTAAAGAAATCCAAGTCTGTAAATTTCTCTACAGTGCACCATTTTCACATCAAACCACTTGATTGCATGATTATTTAGATCTCGATGACTGAACTCGGCAAAAACTCCTCTTTAAATCAGTATGCTGCCTCAAATTGTACGTCAAAATCTTTATATTTCAGTTTTACAGCTTTTAAATAATTTGTATTGCACTTCTGAATAGCTATACTCACATGTTTTCCTGAAACAGGAGAAACAGGACAAAATCCCTGTCATAAAACCCAACAGAATCAGTTCTAATACAGAGCAGCGCATGAACATCTTTCATCGTGACACTCAGACAAAGAGCGGTGTCTCCATGAGAGAGAAGGTGATATACACACTTCAGCTCCACAGTGGCGGATAGGAAATCCAGAGTGTGCATGAATCAAGCCTGTGCTCCCTGTTCTCTGATTACTGTCAGTGATGACACAGTACCCCGCGGTCTGTGTAAGAATTCCCATTATTTGTAATGGAGTAGCGGAGAGGGGAGCCTGAACAGATGCATCTCCCATCCGTTCCACAGCGTTGCCCTAAAATGAACCAGTCACTCAGGGCCATTAACATCCTGCATACCTCTGTCGTTAAATGTCCAGAACAAGGCATTCCTGCGGATACACACGGAGAAGAGGGTCTGAGTTATGGAACTCTGCCAGGTTGTGTGTGTGTAAGCGTTTATGATGTGTTTATGTGGGAGTATGCAAGAGAATCTATTTCAAGGCGCTGCAATATGTTTGAATTCTATTTCCATGTGAGGAAAGGGTGCCCACGCATACGAAGGGAATGTGATTTATGTGTACGTGTGCTTGAAATAGAGTTGGAGGAAAGCACAATATATGGCATAATAGAAAGGAATGATAGAATTCAGATGCAGATAAGGACGCAGAATGTAAATAGATTCTGCAGTGCGTGTGTAGACAGTATTTTCCCTGCATAGAACAATGGTTTATAGAATTCCTGCAATTTTTTTTCTTTCTGGAACGTTCTGGGTCTTAACATTTGCATCTCTGACCGTACCAAATTTGTCACAATTTCAGGTAGCACTAATGTTGAAATGCAGAGGCTGCAATTACGAGAGGAAGGCTTAATCCTATTCTTTCTCATTATGCTAATGCATAAGAAGCTTCTGTGGTGCACATGAACAAAGCATATTGTATCCTTCCAGTGTGAACAGCAGGGATATAGCATACTGTATGCCATTTCATACCACCTCTTCAGATCCACTCCAGCATAAGGTGGGAGACTGACGTGAATATACTGACAAATCCTCTACATGTACTGAAATCTTACATGTGGATTACGCTTGCATAGCATGGCAGCAGGAACCAAGGGCTAAATTGCTTGGATCCTACAATGGTCATGAATATGTGAATAAGACATGTCTTCATTTCATTTAGTAATGCTTTGTGAGTTGCTAATATTTACAGTGGCTGTGGCTATCATGCTCAAAAAGATCACCACTGACATTGCAATTATGTTCAAGACAAGTCCAAGAGGTCGTTTTGCCTCAAAATACAGGAAACAACAGACCTTTATAAAGAGCAATTAACACTACTCCTCCACTGAAATTATTTATACGTATCTATATCTACCAGACAGCACAAGAGGAGTCCTGATATGCCTTTTTGAAGCCATTTTGGCTCAGTTTACTTTGCTCTCTAGAAGGAGCCAGGCAGTGCTCTGTGCCTCCATTGCGGTTCAGTTTTTCTGAAAGAGGAGTGTGCAGGCGGTGCTCAAAGCCGAATGCTAATCCCGTTACTCCGCGAAGTGTGAAGTGTAACTGCAGCGGCTGCCTCCTCGCCGGCTCAATAGAAGCTCTGTGGTGTTAGGAGGCATCTTCCATGCCCTGGAGCCCTGCACCTAGAGCCTCACACCCCTGGTTACTAATACCTACTCGCACATAAGGATGGGTGTGGTTTCACAAACATGTGGATATCTGACCTCATCTTAGTATTCACTGTTAAAGCTGTTAAAGTTAACCCATTAATGTGATAAATTATTACTGCCATTCTTGGGTATTGATTGTATATATTATATTTACAGTAGCTAGTTCAAACATGAAGTCACCTGGGTGTGGTTAATGAAAACTTGAACTGCACTTCCTTTAGAAATCACAATATCTTCATGTTCAAGTTCATAGAAACCCTGTGTTCATATGATGAAAATAATGTTATTGAATTAGTGAAAGTGATAGATACACTGAAAAATGAATGATGAAGCTTATTTTGTCTACAGAAACAAGAAAATGCACTTATTTTCAAATGAAGAAAAACTTTTTTTCTTTAGGGTTCATTTTTTTTATAATTGTTTATTTTATTTAATGTATTTATTAACTGTTATTTTGTGAACGTCTAATCAATATTATTTTAGGTGTTTAACAGGCCTAATTCATTTACTTAATCGAGCTAGCTGCATAAATGAATGTTAAACCTTCTGTGTTTTTGTTTTTTCAATACAACAATATAAAACAGCAATATAAACAGGTTTAATTCAATATTTTAAAAATAAATACTTTTCAGTTAAAACTGTGGAGCGTATTTTGTTTAAAACTGTGGATATCTGAATAGCAATAAAGGTTAAAACGCCTAACCCTATCCTTGTGCTCTCAGACACAAACCAGGCCATAGACAGCTGCGAAGCGCTTGTATTGAGCTTGCTGAGCGTTATGCCTGTCAGGCTGTGTTTTTTACAGTGTGATGTTGAATTAATCAGCTGCAGCTCCGGAAACACGGGTGATGTAAGGACGGGAAGTGCTGATGGGTCTTTTATGATGGGATTCGTCTGCGTTATAATGCACTAGCAGCCAGATCAATTGTCTGAGGTTCGAGGTAAAATCAGCCCCTGAGGACTGCTTAGCTCTGTGGTGCGGATCTAAGGGAATGTGTAGAGTGCCTGAGTGTGTATGTGGGTGTATGTGTTTGTGGTGTGACTCTCAGGGCCTATTTCTCATTGGTTGTTAATGTTTTGTCTCAAGGTCCAAGCTGACGCAGGGGTGAGGCACTGGGTTGTAAAGGTGATAGAGTGTTGGGAGTTCCTCCTCTTTTGGCGACGTGAACATGTGTATAGATGCATGAGCTGCTGACTCAGCAGGTTTCTGTCTCTTCGGAGAGTGAACTCTAATCAGAGCTCTCACGGGCCCCTCCATGCACTGACGCGTGCAGTGGATGACAGCCACTGCGTGTCTGACAGCCAGAATTTTGTGTCAATGCTATGTCTACTAGCATCACGTGTACGTACCTCTAGCATTTATGAAACACAAATGGTACATTCATTGTTAAAGTTCTTGAATAAAAATGTATTACTCAGAAGCACAAATAATGGATTTGAATTTAAGTGTACTTTATGCTTGATTTACAGGTCATACAGCTAGTTTATCTGCAAACTACTCTGCTGGAGTTAAATTTGTCTCTTTAAATACATCTGTGCACCGGCATGCAGCACATCTACCCTTCATTTATTTATTTTCCAGTCCAATGTTACTGAGAAAAGGAAAGAGACAGAAAAGAAATAAAAGTACAAATCAAACAAAGCAACTGCTGGTGTTCTCCAAAGGCCTGACCTTAACATCACTGAATGTGTTTGGAATTACCTGGATTGTGAGGAGCAGAAAGAATGTAAGTAGTAAAAACAACTAAATGCTAAAAATCTGATGTGTTTCTAAAATGTTGCTCAAAGTGCAACATTAGCAATATAGTTCTATATCAGCATCAACTCTGCACACTTAAAATGTAGTGCAAGTAAAATGCAGCACATAACATACAGTACCAGTTTATTAGCTACCTTGTAGCTGCACTTGTCGGTCATTTTATCAGAAACACAAGTGCAACGAACAGGTGCACTTTGTAGGTATACATTTACTGCTGATCACATTATTTGGGTTCTCAGCTCTTCAGTGACACAGTAGTATGGTGCAGTGGTATTAACTGTGCAACAGGTGGGCTACAGTCAGTAATTATAAATCTACATAGTGCACCTATGTAGTAAGTGTATCTGATAAAATGAGCAGTGAGTGTAGATATAAGATAGGTGTCGCTAATAAACTGGCACCATAGTATAACTTTGTCTTTTGGACAAATACAAACAGCAGCATCCCTGAGCACTCCTCTCCTTCATTATCTCGCTGTTGCCCTCCCGACTTTGCTTCGACCCCTCAGGTCTACACTTGAACTCCAGCGGGGCACCGGGTGTCTAAAACATGGGCTATAAAAAGGCCACCCACATAAGGAAGCGGGCCAGTCATCTATCACTTGACTCTGACATGCAGCTTTTTTCGTGCCATGGCTCTTTTTTCCGCTCCCCTGACGCTGCCGCTTGTTAATATGACAGCTCTGATGCCTAGCTGCCACTCCGCTCTAGCTCACTTCATTACGGCTGCCCAGAGGTGACCTTCATCTCCCTCTCTTTCTCTCCGACTCTCTCGCTCCACTCGTCCACCACCTCTCATGTCCTCGCTGACGCGGTCACTCTCCTGACTCTTTCTGTCATTAGTGGATAGTATTGTATTTTTGCCATCATGTAGTGGGTGGTTTACATAGAGAGGTAAGGAGAGGAGAGGAGAGGAGAGAAGAGAGAGCATTGCTCCATTTTTGACCACCTATCCGCACAGTTTTAAAGGGACTATAAAACATTCTCACTTAAAACACAAACACTGTCTCAAAAGTACTGTCCACTCTCCTGTCCATACAGCCCATTTATGCAAATTAATCAACGCATCAGCCTATTTTGTATGAATAGACTGGTGGTTTTAATGAAGATGCTTGACAGAATGCTCAGTAAGTGAGTGAGTGAGTGAGTAAGTAAGTTGTCAAAGCAGGGGCTACTTTGAGGAATCCACAGTATAAAATAGCTGTAATTTGTTTACTTTCACTTACATGCAGGGCTCGTACATCTTTTAAACAATGGAATTCCATGACTTTTCCATGACATAAAATGAAATTTCCATGCCTAACATTTAGCATAGTGCTAGGCGATATATCATCTATACCAGGGGTCGGCAACATGCGCCTCCATAGCCGCATGCACCTCTTTAACTGCCCTGTTGCGGCTCCACAGCAGAATTAGATTTTTAGGTAAAAATAAAATAATCCTCTACTGCAGTAAAACAAAGGTCTGCTGATCGTTCTATAACAGTTTTAGCAATAAACAGTCTTAAATGCTGGAGTTGTATATGTATAACTGCTAATTCACCCTTTAAACCTGAAGATTGGCGCGCAGACTACTGGTCACAATAGCAATGCAGAAAGTTTCCTGCAGGAGATGCGATTAAAGTGGCTATAGCTGAGTCTGCATTTTTGTTTGGATTATAGTCTTGGCCTATACCTGTGCATTAGCACATACTGATACATATTTACAGCCAAGATGGTAAAATGGACATAAAATGTTGTGGCTCCCAAGGTGGTTTCATTTTTATTGAAAGGACAAAATGGCTCTTCTTAACATTCTGGTTGCCGACCCCTGATCTATAATGATATATGAACACACAAACCCTGTATATAGCTTTCATGTGTTTGCTATTACTCTAAAATGTAGAAAATAATAAAAAGAAAAAGAAAACCCTCCTATAAGTAGGCATGTCACACTGACCTGTCTCTCAGACATCACATAGAGGTAGTTGCAGTCCACGGAAAAGGCCATGTCTCTGAGGATAGGACTGCCGTCTTTAATGACAGACACTGTCTCGTACTGCACTCCACCATGAGGGGGACCATCCACACGAATCTGAAAGAAGAAGAATAAGAAAGACACACATGAGTAAATAACCGACATAACCCCTATTTTGATATTATATTGCCATCAGATAATATAACATTATTGACTTGGACATGCATTTCATAACATTTTTATCTGCTTCAACATCAGAGTCTGACGCTCCCAATACAATACACATTACCATACATGTGGTAAAGCAGGATTCAGTGTATCATGATGCCTCATGACTAGGGCTGTCACAGTCGATTATATCATACATACATACATACATCATCTAAACCGCTTATCCTTCTGGGTCGCGGTGGGGTGCTGGAGCCTATTCCAGCTGTCATTGGGCAGAAGGCAGGATACACCCTGGACAGGTCGCCAGTCCATCGCAGGGCAGACAGACAGACATACACATTCACACACTCACTCACACCTAGGGGCAATTTTAACAAGTCCAATTGGCCTGACTGCATGTTTTTGGACAGTGGGAGGAAACCCACGCAGACAGGGGGAGAACAGGCAAACTCCACACAGAAATGATCCTGGTCACCCGGCCGGGAATCGAACCCAGGCCATTCTTGCTGTGAGCCGTGCCGCCTCGATTATCATCACAGAAACTACCAACTAATCATTACTGATTTATCGAGAAGGTAAATTTTAATCAATTATTTAATTATTTTAACTGAGTAATTGAGTTTAACTCATTAATCTTGACAGCCTAATCACACAACAGTTAAGACTCAAAGAAAGGGCTAAAATAATGGTGGTTAAAAGTTAAATAAATATATAGGTCCATTAATATTTTTAAACAACAAAGCTTCTCTATTATTCTTAACAGCTTTAATGTATAACCATCTTACTTTACTCTTTGCAAAGGATCATTTACTCAATTAAAAAAACTTAGTAATCACTTGTTATTCTTACCAAGGCCACAAAGTCACACTGTCAAATGAGTCTGTTGAATGACATCAAAGCTCGCATATGTGACATGGCGGTCTCATCCTTTAGTCATTAAGCCATTTAGCCCAACTCCCCACGCAGCCATTAGTGGCAGACGCACTGGGATTGCCTCGCAAGTGGTGCTGTGTTTGTGTGTGTGTGTGTGTGTTGGGGGGGAGGGGGGTCAACTTTGGGTCAGCCGTCTGTCTAGTGAGACTTCACAATGGCAGAATAGAGGGGGCGTGACAGCGCAGAAGCACCAAAAGACTGATCTTGACGTGAAGTCGAACTTCAAAGCCTTGTGATGGGACAAAACAGCATAGTCCTGTCTAGAAGATACTTGAAGCACAAGTTCAACCTTATGGCTAAATAATGAGGCTGTACTAAAGATAATAAAATCCCAATTACTTGGTACTGGTGAAATTCAAAGATTGACCGTGAAACTAGACTTGATTTTTAGGCAGCAATTTTGCCTAAATCAAATTACTAAATTTTACCAGAAACTTATTTACAGAAACTTGTTTCTTTATTTTTGCACTGGAGTCAGGCTAATGTGGCTCACCAATTTGCACAGACTGGATGCTTAAATCACGCACTTGCTTTTAACCACATCAGGCTATTAAATAATGTCAAATAAACTTGCAGATGTAGTTTCTGACGCTGTATGACATACTATTATTTATAAAAATAGTCAAATTTAGGCTTCAGTGGTTGCTACTGTTGTTTCCAGCTATGCAATAAATATGGTCAGCTATTACAGATAACAGTATAACATACAATGTGAGAAACCACATAGGCAAGTCAATTTGAGATTACTTAACAACTCAACACAGTTTGAGGCAAATATGTGATGATTCAAACATGTAGTTTACACAATGTTAACTGGTAAGCTATAAGCCCCCATTACTTGTTAGCTACATTAGCCTCATAGCTTCAGCTCAGTACTAAAAACATGTCTGAATGGCTGATCATTTAAACAATTTGGACAGTTGATTTTCTGCTGAACTTTTCCTTTATGTGCTGTAGTGCTACTGCCTTTATGACTTTAGGACTTTTACCCTCCAGTCTTGATTTCTAGGCATTGATATGGCTTGAAGAAACCACAGATATAGAATCAGCACTGTCATCCAAGGTTTTACATACACGTCAGTCAATTATTTTCTAACAAATCAAATAACTACAGAGTAGTAAAAAGTCAGGATTACTGCCTTCTTCCTTTGCACACAGTGCATGCAACCAATCATTAATTCTCACATCAATTGCGCTGTGAAAGAGCACTGAATCAGATGTGACTGTGGAACTAGAATGCCTGGTACTTGTTGAGACTCCCCTAAAGCATGAATCAATGGTCGTGCAATGCAATCGTTCCTCCGGAGCAACATAACCTTGAGCAAAGTCAAGAGTAGCCAATCGCAACTGCAAAATCTCCAGCATAGTGGGTCCAACCACTATAGCATCGCTGTATGGTCATGGATGAGAAAAGCATGCGTGCTGGGGGAGGAAATCTCACAGCCCCTCAAGCCCCTAAACTGACATTTACAGTGTGCCAACACACACTCGTAAAGGTAAATATGTTCATACATAAAACATGTCACTCGGTCAGTGAGGCCTTTCTCCTCGGCTGAGCTGACCAAGAACACACTGCACTGACTTTCTGTCACCCGCAGCCAACTATTCTACAGACAAGGCTTAAAGGAGCACTGCGTTTTACCTGACCTTCAGTGTTAGGATAGCAGAGAGCTAAGAATTAAAGTGAAATTTAATCAAATTTTCAACATTTCTGCCTAATACAATCACTGAGAAACAAACTAATTCACAATGTTTTGATGTGAAGGGGTGCAATGTAAAAAAAAAACATACCAACTCTGATTTCTGATTCACAGATTTTTTTTATATGTTGATGATAAAATAATGATGAATTTAAAAGAAACAGGATTTCCTTGGGGACTGTTTTGCCTGACGATGTCATGTGTTTATATCCATATATGGATTTTACAAAATGTTTTAGGTTCAAAACTGTGATAAAACAATGTCTGAGAGAATGATGGAAAGCTCTGCACCTTGCTCTACAATTTGTATAGTATTTTAGATTCTTTGAGTTTTTCCTGAAACACAAAATGCCAGTTATATCTGGCAATTCACAGCTAACAACTAACAATCACAGCTGTCAATAAAGCACCGTTTGACTAATACTACTGAAATCAGATTTTTCATCAGTTGAGCCCTAATATTTCAAATGTGATATCTAGCTATTTATGTTAAATCTTTACAATCTTTTAAAAAGTGCACACATACAGCCACACAAGCTCAGATGTCTGCCTGCTCTAACTCACATTCAGTTGCCCTCGCTCATTCATTTTTGCTGTCTCTCTATGAAAAGGTCTGAGAGAGAGATCATTTTTTATTGCAGGGGACATTTATTATTCTCTGTAATGACTTCTGCAGTTTTACTTTGTGTTCACTTTCCATATTTTCAGTTTTATTTTGTATGCTTGCTTTCTGTATTTTCAATATCCACTCCTCTGCAATGTCTGCAATTGTGATTTCTGTGGACCCTCCCCTGTGTGTGTGTGTGTCTGCATGTGTGTAACGGAATATAAATTAATGTTCGTAACCCCCCCCTTAGCTGCAGTTCTGTCCCAAGGTCTCCAAATCTCAGTGTTTTCCAGCTGCCTTTTACATTAAGAAGTCAGACACTGAAGGACTTAAACTTAGAGCTTGACCCATGCATCATTCGGCCAATAACATCAGCCAATATTGGGGCTTCCTAAATGTTTTGGTGTCACCAGATAAACCATTAATATTTAGAAGTGATTTGTTTGATACTGTAATGAACACAATGCTCTAATATGGAGGGAATCTGCATTTTAACTAGGGCTTTCACAATAATGACATTTTCAGGGCGCTGGGCAGAAGGCAGAAGCATATTTGGAAAATTACATGCAAACCTGATGTGAGCAGCCAGGTCGCACCAGGTTCGGACAACTATTTCAAGCTATAATGTGCAGAGTCATGAGCAAAAGCTAGAATACACTAATTATACAGTATACGCTGTAGTCAAATTACACGTTTTGTTGATTTTCTAAGTTAAAGTAAGTTAACACATCCTCTTCAGGGAACAAACTTAAATATGGCATTTTTTCTGAAAATTGTATTGCACAATGTCTGTGTATTTGCCAAGTTAAACATATCGGGGAACATTAAAAAAAGTTTGGCATAGACCACATTTTACTTTCCCACAATATATTCAATTCTGCAAATAAAGAGTAAATGTGCATTACAATGTGTTGTCTATATAGAATGTGTACTTATTTTCAGTTAGAAAGCCAGCAAAACATGCAATTTGACGAGTGGTGCTTAAACATTTGCATATGACTATATGTTACGCCTCAGTGTATTCACAGGAATCAAGGTCTGCATAGACACACACACATTTGCACTTACACTAATGCAGGGCTACTATTCCTAGCCCTTCATCCATTGTAGAGGGCAATGTAGTACACAGCTCAGTGCAGTAGTGTCTCCAGGGGTGGGACACCTGAAGAAAACATTTCTCATCTGCTCTCTATCTTCACCCGCACCTCGCACCATCCTTCTCACTTTCTCTCTCTCCCTCTCTGTCCTTTAATTATTCACACACCTCTTACTCACTGTTCCTTTAGTCGCAACCCTGGCTGCTGGACAGAATAGCAAATGTTTGGTTGTAGGCTATTTTCCTTTCATTGAGGCTATTTTGTTTTTCTGTTTGTTTTCTCATTTCAACAGTGGCTTGTGGGTGGTCTCACACACGGTATGTTGATGAATGGGTTTGAAGGAATCTATATGCAATTTCAGAAGCTTACATAGAAAAAAACAAGTGCGTGGGTGCATGCTGCTTCTAACAATAATATGTAAGTCAAAGTAAAGGCGTCTTCGGCCTCCATGCAAGAGGAGCTCCAAGAAATTCCACACAAGCCTCCTGGCTGGCTTCTATTTTTTATTCTGAACACAATCATGCTTCAAAAGTCCTATAGTTCCACAGTGGGCCTGCTATCAAAGCGTAAAGCCTTTCTCTCTCTCTCCCTCTCCCCGCTCCTTTCTGAGGCTGAGGACTCTTTTAATGCTCAGGTGTGCGTGGATGCGAAGTGACATGCGGTGCTTGAAGGCCGCGGCTGTAACACATGCATTATGGGAGATGCTATTGTAGTACAGCAGGAAGAACAAAAGAGTCTGTTTTAAACCATCAGAGAGACAGAGAGAGAGAGAGAGAGAGAGAGAAGGCTTGCTTGCTGACACCTGAATTCTTCAAGCTGACACAGGTGATGGATTAGATGTGTAATCCAGGCAGACTGGGACTTGTGAAAAAAAATGGAAAACTCTCTACAGGAGCAAGGGAGACCGCCACAGAGAGAGGGATGGAAGGGGAGTTGTTGTAAAAGTTGAAATAACCCAGCTCTCCCCCTGACTACGCATATGGACAAGAACCACAATCTTTTTAAGGAGCCATAAGCATCTATTGTGCTTTGAGACACAGAACTTTAAGACTAATGTATGCAAATGACCTATGTTCTGATTGGCTGCCCTGTTTTGTGCCTCATTCAAAAATCAATCCAAGCTGAAACACTACTTATAACTAGTATGAATGGGCAGAGCCAAACTACTGTAGGCTGAATAGGCAGATATTTTTGTGACATCACAGAAACAACGAATTGAAAACAGGCTGTTTTTGCCAGGATTAGTATGCTCTTAAAAATAAATGTTCCTAAATGGTTCTTGCCTTGGATGTATGGTTCTGCAGGAAAATCTGATTTTTAAGTTCCCTGTAAAGGTTGTGTTAAAAAAAAATCAAAATATCAACAAAACATGTAATTTGACCAGGGAAGGGGCAAATGATGGTATTTTTCACACACTGTGATCGAAAACACTTAACATTTTAAAATTTTAAAAAGCAATTAAAAACGGGGAACCAAAGTACAATTTTTATAACGTTTTGGTCAAGCTTTAACTGAATAAACGTAACCGTTTTCCTGCTATAGTTATTTCAATAGCTTGAATATATGAACAGCATGCTATATCAAACGAATGCTATTACTCAAATTAGTTTCAGTTTGGATTGCTGGAGAAGGAATGAAAAGATAACTCCTCTATTCAGAACAAAATAAAATGAAAACTATTTCATTATAATATCTGGTCCTTTGATAGTCAACAAGAACAAAAGAATAATATTATTAATCATTTAGTAACATTTTAAATCAGCTCGAGTTTTTACTTGATTTTGTTTAAGTTTCTTCGGTTACGTTCTGTGAAATGTACTGTTTATCCTTGAACCATCTGTAATCTCCATTTATTGTACAGTCCACTGAATAGATTGTATTTTTTAGGAATAGTGTATTTATTACATATATACTACATAGTGTATTTATCCACCTTATACCCTTGATTAGTGCTGTTTCGTATGATATGCAGCTCTGTGGTTCCAGGGGGTCTGTACCTTGCTGTGAGGAGAGGAATCGTAATCAAGCTTGATGCGAGTTGGACACTGGCTCTCCAGGCCCAGGAATTGGACACCTCTGATCTAAATGACTTGATCTGTGCCTGTTGCTGTGGAAAAGATCATATGACTGAGAGAGCATTCGTAGTGCTGAGTGTAGGTCACTGGCAGACTAGTGCCACATAGGTGTTGAAATTAGGCTTGGAAAATGAGCTCCAGTGTAGCCCTGCCAGACCATGAATGTTGTGCAATGCTCTACATCGGTTCTGCTTGCCTGTTCCTGGTTGTTGGTTGTGGTTGTTCTGTGTTGCCACTTAGGCTACTAATACTTTAGGTATACAATGTGTTGCCACTTTATTAGATACTTTTTGTCTACACTCATTGACCATTATATCAGAAACACCTACCATGTAGATGCACATTGTAGGTTTACAAATTACTGACTGAAGCCCATCTGTTGCTGCATAATTTGTCAGTGTTTTTTTCATGAAACACTTCAAATCTAGATGCTTGTAACTTTTAAAAGATGTGATTCTGTGAACCTTGCACAATTTTAATGCAGCTTGTGTATCTTGTTCCAAAACACTCATAAAGAGTGCAGAGCAGGTAACTGTTTCCCATCAGACAGCTTAAAACTCACATGGACATGTAGATAGTAATCTTGATAGTTGCGCTCTGCTTAGCGTGCAACAGATATCAGACATGGGCTGAGTTTTGCCTATGTTTTACAAAAATATTCACAGATATTTACATACATTGGTTTCCCTCAAAATAAGGCTGCCAAGTCTTTAATATGTTTAAAAAGGTGCTCATTTCTATTGACTATATGTAGAAAAGCTTTTAATGGGTGTAATGTATTTGAATATGGTCAGTGGCAGGAGAAATAATGGTCTTATTCTGCCTGTTAACCCCAAAGTCTTTTGCCTTAACCCCTCCTGAGCAGGATGAGCTGATGACATTTGACCCTGTTAGAGCAGGGAAACCCCTCAGGCGTGAAGTAATTAGGGTCCGTGACCGAGTGCTGTCTGGACAGAGAGTCTCTCTCTCTCTCTCGCTTGCTCTCTCTCTCACTCTTCCATGGTAATCCAGTCAGCGCTTGGATCGGGCAGATAAAGAAGCAGTCAGTGTGTGCGAATCAACAAACGAGCCAACACGGTTAAAATGGATTACGGCAGATTTGAGATAGACCACAGGACAGATTAAACTGTCAGTCTGAGACGGTGCTCTCTCACTGTCTCTCTCTCTCTCTCGCCCATATTCACACATCCATTTCCAGACAAGGTACCCCATTGTGTAGGATTCCCATAGAGATCACAGCAGGTCCGTGAATACATCCTTCATGAGGGAGTGTTTTATAGACTTTATGATAGCCACACATTCAAAGATATTCAATACTGCAATTCCAACAAAGATTTTATGATCAATTATTTAACAAGCCTGGACTGCCTTAATACCAGAATGTTGACTTCAGTATAGCATCCCAATAAATGATATCAAAATACTACACAAAAAATATAAAACTTACAAAAGATTAAGCCTAAGCCTGATCTAAACCACCATTTCTGTGACAATAGGCCAAGACTTAATCAAGGGTTGCCCAATGTGATCCACATGCCTATAAAGTTTAGTTCCGACTAGAGGTGGGCGGTATGGCAAAAACACACACACACACACACACACACACACACATCATCTAAACCGCTTATCCTTCTGGGTCACGGTGGGGTGCTGGAGCCTATCCCAGCTGTCATTGGGCAGAAGGCAGGTTACACCCTGGACAGGTCGCCAGTCCATCACAGGGCAGATGGTAAAAACATACTAACCAAAAATGCAACATTTTTTACTGAAAAGATTTTACTGAAACCCTGCAAAAACAGTGTGGGTCACGAAACAAAACTCCCACATTAGTACTGGGTGTGACCACCATTTGCCTGAAGCAGCGCAACACATTTCTAGGAAAAAATCCTAAAAAAAAAATCAATCTGCTGCAAAATGGGAGCCAGTCCAAAAGTGTTACATTTCTATTTTTGACTAGTTTCTAACAATATATATCTCAGTACTTCAAGGCATTTTCTGATGACTGATCAATTTAAACTGAGACAAAGCAATAGTACTTGCGAGTTTATAGATGCAAAGAGTATATTCAGCATTTTGCACAGCATACTGCATTACAGCCAATTAAGCAGGACTAATTATGTTTTGTTTGTAATGAAACAGTTGGTCAGTGCTCTTTAAGTACTGGCGATATCCACAATATGCTCAGAGAGGTGTACAGTCGATTTGTCACAGTAATATTAAAAAAATCATTATATTGCCCACCCCTAGTTCCAGAGATAACTTTGGCTGGAATTAAATGAAACACAGTTGCACTCCCAAAACACTTGTTATGTTTAAAACACATTCAATAATAACTTATACTGTAAAGCAATACATAAAGCATTGGTTTACTCCCAATGTTATTTTATGTAACATCATCAGTATTTTGGTAACATCATTCAAGTTACAATATGGCAAAAATAGTGAATCTTATTAAGTAATATCCTGTAATTATCTGTTTATAGTATTTTTTTTCAAATATGAGTTCATCTTCGTTGCTATACAGCTTTCTGAAATATAATGGAATCATCTACAGCTCGGATCATCATCAAACATTTCTTTGTGTTTGCAGCTCCCTTCAAATAACCTGAAACTCATAAAGTTGTAGAGCAGTAGCATCATATTAGAATCATTTTATACATGTACCTGCAACAAACTTGGTTTTATATTATGGAAAACAGTGATTCCTAACTTTTTACCAGTCCACTGAATGTTCAAATATTCCTGAATTCTTTGAATACACGGATCAGATTAGGTTTAGATTAGATTAGGGCTAGAACTACATCACCAGGAGCAGTGTTCGGCACTCCTGGTTTAATCTATGTCCTAGAAACTGCTTGCATGCGACACATAAAGGCAATGCATGCATTAGAATTATTGCAGCAGCCTTGATGCAAAAGAAGGGTCAAATCTTAGATTTGCTAACTGAGTAAATGATCCCGTAATGCAAAGACGCACTCGCGTCATGGCCTACAGCTGATGAATGAGAGCTATATTAAAGGCCTTGTATAGCCTGGAGTTGAGAGAGAGGCCACGTACACTACATCTCTCCTCTTGTCCTTACAATTTTTCATTTAACTTCTGCCTACGCACTGTTGGCTATGGCTGCAAAGGCAGAAGTGGGTGGAATGCACACACACACACACACACACACACACACACACAATATTTTAAATTCTGCTGAGTCTGTAGATGTTCTACTTCAGCAAGGTGACTACACTTTCCGGCTGATTCTTCTGCACTGTATTTGAGACAGTCTACACGCGCACCTATCACTGTGCTGCCTTGTCAAAATAGAGCAAAAACAACCATCTGGATGTTAACACTGGCAGGGTCACAACTTTGTCTGTTGAATGAACACAAAAGTAAGCAAATTCACGCACAATTTATGTACTTCTGACTTCTCAAATTTAATGAAAAAACTTGTACATAGTGCCGTTGGCAGCTTACAACACTAACAAAGAACAAAGTGCTTGTATTATTAGACATGAATAAAAAACATTTTTTATTGAAGGAGGATATCCTTAAATGTCAAACACAGAGAAGAACTGGGCCATCACAGAGGGAGAGCGAGAGAGAGAAAGACAGAAAGAGTGAAAAAAGAGAAAGAGATAGAGAGAGAGAAAGAGAGCTTTCTAACTAATGTTTTTCTAAAATGATTTCTGCGTGTAAGAGTGATGTGTAAAGTGCTGCTCTTAATGTTGAAGTGGTGAGTATTTTTATCGTAGATGGTGCATTAAGCATATTTATCATATTAAGTTACTAATGCAAATCATCTAAAGTGTAAATGATTTCTAACACAGTGGCTTTTAGCTTGTTTCCAGGTTAAACGTACATGCACACACACAAACACATACACTTACATGTGCACACAAATCAATTTCAACATATTTTAGTACTGTTTTGTGAGATATAGAGAATAATATTTGCCAAATATAATAAAAATAAAACATAAGTATACAGTGCTACTGCCTAGTACCTGCACTGAATGGCCATTTTATTAGCCACACCTACCATATACAGAACAGTGCAGAAGTTTCCATTTATTTAATTTCCAGTCAAAATGGCTACTAAAGTGCAGGTTACTCCAGGAGATGTTTCTGAGGAATAATTGAAAAAACTTAAGCTTCCAAACTGGTGTTAAAAAAATGATGTAGACAAAAGAGAAATGTAGAGAAAAGAGAATGGGACTCCTAACAGCCATGCAAGACCTGGCAGAACCCCAAAACTACCATCATCAGATAGTACTGAAACTCGGCAAAGAATTGACACAGTGAATACAAAAACAGTTGATATTATACTTTGTTGTTGAGGCTTCACTGTCATTTTCTGTTAGAATGTGGCATTTTAATGTGTGTTAGTCTAGCAGGTATAGCAGGACTGGATGCTGGATTCAAGGTCCAGAGTTGAAGACCTCTGCTATAGCTCATCTTTATTTAATGCACAATTTGTGCAGGCCATCTCAAGCAGTGATCAGTTTCTGGTCACAGGACCACTGATGGCTGGATATTTTTGATTGGCAGACTAGCCCAGGTATGTGAAAACCCCAGCCATGTTTCTGTGCCTGGCACACTTATAAAAGCAAATACACTAACATGCAACAATGCTGGTATCACTGTGGTGCTGAGAACTGTCCACCACACAAACATTCTTTTTTCATTGACAGATGGGGTGGAGGGGGCTGATACATTCTGCAGCAACACAGTCACTAACTGTAGAGCAACAAAGTGCACCTATGTAGTAGGTGTTTCTGATAAAATGGCCAATGGCCAATGAGTGTACTAGGTAGGTATACCTAAAAAAACAAACAAAAGAGTGAATATAGACTCAATGTGAATTTAATATAGAGAGGATTTGAGTATGTGTGAGTTTGGTCAGTCTTCAAACGCTTTTCCCAGCAAACATACACGACCACATCAAAAGCATCCTTTTGGCACAAGCCTAAAGCTGGGAGGGACATCAGCCACAGAAGTCTTAGTGTCACACACACACACACAAACGCAAATATGTCCACACACTCTCAACGCCTTCCACACACAGTTCCCAGACATTCAAAACCACATGCAAATATGATCATGCACACCAATGTAAATAGCCTGAAAAAAGTATTCAGAGATGCACCACGCTTTGCACTTGCACACACAGACACACAGGTATGCAAAATCGATCGCATAAGTCAATCAGAAGTTAATCATATCTCCTAATTTTGATACAGTTTGCACGTGCCCTCTCCTTTCCTGTGTTGTGAACTTATCATGAACGCTCAATTAAAACATGGCTAAGCTAATTAAGTCAATTACCTGGAGACCCAACGTTTTTATCACTTTCCAATACTAACTAGAATAGAAGTAATAGAAGTGTACAAGTTTAGTATCCCACTTTTTATTCAATGTACTGATTAAATCTTCTTTGCTTTTAAGTGAACAAAAGTACAAGCGGTTTGTTTTTTGTTTGTCCTGAGGTGTTTTTGGCTGTCAATGCTGAGAATGGTAAATTTACATGTACAGTACATGGAAAAGGTGGAAGCATGCAGCAAGTTTCAAAATTCTTTTGCAATTATATCAATTTGACAAAATCCACCACAGCACAAAATGCTTTTTTGATATATAATTTAACCAAAGATGTGCAATATTTCACTAGTTTGCTGTGATGTACTCCTGCTTTAGTAAATCCAGTGTGTGGACATTAAAGAAACTGCATTTTATATTGTAACAAAGCATGCATATGCTCCACTCTGTTTGACTGAATGGCTTTATTCAATTAAGTTCATGCAATGTTTTTTTAAAGTGTAGGGTTCAATGGTTGCAAACAAATTAAAAACAGAATTATCACCAGTAACAAGACAAATTAAGACTGATGTGCTTGTACATTAGTACTGCAGTTATCTGGCTCTTTTAGTCTATAGTATTAAACACATTACTGTCAATTATCTCTTGTTTCTTTTTTATAAAGCGATCAAGCTCTGGCCTGTAACGTAATAGAAGCAGTATTGTGGTATGGACCTGTGGCATAATAACGCATGCTAAAGAAATGAATAACTCCCATTTCCACTATCAGTGTGAATTAACCCTTTCCTCCTGGGATAGCAAAATTGAGAATGACTTCAAAGGTGGATGCCATATACCTCATTAATCTTTCATCTATATTAAGAATCGGACACCCTGCGGCTAAATAACCTGTGCCATTCGTATTAAATGAATTTCCCAAAGTGGTGACCCCATGGCCCTCTCCATCCCAAGTGTAGGGGAGTAAAATCAGATGAGTATTTGGAATAAAGGTGGAAATCGGGACACATATCTGGAGCATATGAAATGTTTTCATACTTTTTGTGTGCTCCTAACAAATGATTGACATGTTTAAAAGACTCTCTGAACTGACCAGTGTGTAGATCACATGAACCAGAGTCAGCCTTTCACTCCTGCTTACAGCATGGAAACAGAAACCAGATCTTGAATGAATTAGGTACTGCGGTGCAATCGGATCAGAAATAACCCTAATTACTCAAAAAACTACGACCTATATTTAGAGCCGAGTAAAAGAGCTGAAGCACAGCCAAAATGGTGAACTCAGTCCAAGGCAGCTCATTGAGAGTGGGTTTTAGGGTAAAAACTCACGCTGAACATGTGGTGTTTGGTGTTTTTTTCCTAACGCTTAACTGGCCTAAAATGTCCCACACTGATATTTACTCTGAGGCCACATTCCTCCACCATCCGTTTTTGAGTGTCCTCTCGTCCCGCTGTCTGATCCACAAAGCAGTTTGGCAGACAGAGATTGTGGTTCCTTTAAGGTGAGCTCAGAAATGAGGTTGCCTACAGCGAGTAAAATGAGCTCAGAGAAAACAAACAGAGCACTTGTATATGTCTGTTCCGACCTCCAACGTGAATCCATCATTTTCACACGAACCTGTATACTCAGAGGCAAATTAAAGCAGTGGACTCACTAAAGAGGGTCAGTAAAGGTAGAATGAAGTGCACTGTGATGCTGGCAGAGCATTTATGCTGAGATCAGCCAACTTGCTAATTCTGCACAGCTGAAGACCTAGCGCTCAGATTTGACCTCTATGCAACACCAGTGCTGTCACCTGATAAGGTAAGCACAGCTTTACATTAAGTTCAGTCATAAACCATTTTTAATGTTTTTGCTGTTGTTTTTTTCTCCTTCTCCAGGGCTAAACAGATATCCGTTCATGGAATCTCGCAGATACTATCAAAATTAGTCATACAAAATATGAACTATTTGATTCTTTTATGAATTAATGAAAATCCATAAGTAGGAAGAAAAAACACTGAGAGACGAAATACAGACATCTATGTCAGCAACCTCTAAAGCCACAATACAATCCCCCCAAGTCACTCGCCAATACCTAATAAAACGTGTGGAGTGGAGGTCAGAACAGGCAAATGAGTGTTTTAGAGAGAGAGAGAGGTGCTACTTAATGGGGTTTGGAGGGGGATCAGAAACTATCAAAGGAGCAAGAGGAAACACAAACAAGCCCAGAGGCTAGAACACAATCAATGGGGACGGCACAGAGCCTCTCAGAAGCATGAGCGCACCGATGTTTACCGGCGCTCCATCAAGTGAATTTAGAAAGCCTGTAGGGAAGAAATCCGCACGCTCAAGGATAATGTCTCCCCTTTCCAAATAAGTGTTTAAAGATGATAATAAAGTGATGGAGATCTAGAGTAAAACAGAGAGAAAGAGAAAAAAAATACTGAAAGGGAAACTACCTTAAATATTTAAAATGACTCCCAGGAGAGAGTTTAATTTCAAAATAATTCACAATGTTATGGTTCATTTCCTGGAAATAGCCTAATGAAAAAGAGAGTAAAGCCTCACTAAAAGAACATTGATTTTGTAACAAAGTTTTGTGCTTCCAGCAACTAAAGTCCACTCAACTCCCCAAACTGTAAATAAAAAACAATTTAACCCCTAAACCCCCTAAAGAGTGTTTAAGCCTTACAAATTCTCCTAGTTATGTTGTTTTACTACACTACTTATGTAATTATGTAATTACATCATTCATTTTAGAGTTTGTTTATGTGTTTTACATTTATTTGCAAAATACAATACTGTGCAAATCAGAGACCACCATTCACTTATTTAATTTCCCATCAAAATGGCCATTATTTTTAATGTCAGAAAGAAAGCAGAATCCAGATATTTAACATACATTCACAAGAAATGCTCAAAAGCTAAACATAATATACATTTTTTTCAGTATTTAGTGTGTCCATCCTTTATTGCCTTTATTACAGTTTCTAGTCTTTTCAGGAGACACTCTCAGTTTTCCAAACAATTCTGTAGAGATATTTTTCCTCCAAAGCCCTCAAAGTTCAGTCTCAGAAGTTGACAGTTTCTGCTTCTCATGGTTTAAGTACTCCCAACACATTCAATGATGTTGGGGGCTCTGGGGTGATTTTCTGATTGACTGACTTTCTCTCAAAGATAAAGGACTGGTTATGTGACAGTTTTGGTGGTGACAGTTTTGATGGTCTACTAGGTCTTGCATGATTGCAAAGAGTCCCATTTTCTCTATATAACTCCAGATTTAGAGACCTGCCTTTTTAGGCAAGTGGATTATCTAATGTCAAAGCTCCTCAACAACATATCCTGAAAAATGTCTGTACTTCCAGGTCTGAGTGTGCACATCCAATAAAATATCTCATCTACATAATCACAAATGTGGTATCAGTGAAATTTAAGAATCTGTACTCTTTACAAACTTTCTCTGCTTGTTTCTATGTGTGAAAAACAATTCATATAAAATAGCAGCATGTTTTTGTTATCGTCAGCAATAACTGCAGTTTTGAGGGGTTGACCTACTGAAGCATAACTACATTTCCCATAATCCCTGCCCGTAAAGCATTACATATCACTGGGCGCGTACAGCAGTGAGTGAGCTTGGCGGGAGTTGACAGATGTACTTCACTGCTTTATCACTCTGACAGTCTGTGGCATCTTCATCAAACAGACATTAGAGAGTGATCACTGGCACTTGCCACAGCAGCCTATTAAGCTGAGACAGTCAGCATGTAAGAGGGAGGGCTGAAGGAGAGAGTAGAAAGAGGGAGGGAGGGAGGGAGGGAGGGAAGAGTGAGAGAAGGCCGGTCTGTCATCAGCGGTGTGAGGGTGTGATCAGAAATGGCGAGGGTGGAAGCGTGGAGGAAGATTCAGAGACGAATCAATGCCCCTGAGCTTACTTGTCCCGGCTGAAGTCCATTGCCCTATCCATGCTCCATCAACAAATTGCAACTGACTTACAGTACGTTGGGAAAAATACCTTCTCTTTCTCTGTCAAACTACCTAAATTTGGAGTTTTAGCATTAGCAAAAAATTACCATGGATATTCACTTTGTATGTACGTCAGCATGGCTAATTTTTCATTGTCATTTATAATCTGCCTAGTTTCAATTAGCTACAACAAAACGGTCCAGCTCAATAGTGTAACATTTTAAAATGAAAACTAAATGTTACGTAGCAACTCGAAACAAAGATCAAAACAATCTCTCATTTAGTTCAAGAAAAGTTATGTAAAGCTTGTCTAACCTTGCAATGGTTGCTACGACAGAACACATTTGTGGGCGCAGTCTGGACGGGTCAATTCCTAGCTAATTCCCATACTTTGTGATACTTTTCCCGATGCTGTTGCTCTCTTTTTTCTCTCTCTCTCTCTCTCTAGCCATTCCTATCCATTTCAGTAGTTCTTTTTCAACTCTTTAAACTTTTGGACCCTAGAGTTCAGAGTGAGTCATTCAATAAGGTCACTCACTCACTTCTCCTGTGCTCGTCTCTCGCACTTGCAACTTGCAATTAGGTTTCCATTCCCTTTTTCTCTTCCCTCTTACCCCTTTCCTCGTCCCTATGTGTCAGCACCCAGCAGGGAGTAATAATGACCTGCAAGCCTGCTGGCCTTGCTCCTGCTCTTGCTCTGCCTCTCTGAGTCCCTTTTTGCCGTCCATCATTGCCTCCACATGCCCAGTTCAGGCCCAGCAGCGGATGTTTATGGAGGCAGAAAGATTGCAATCTAAAACCAGAGAACATGCTCCACATCTGGGGCTGGGAGCAGGCCAAGTTCTGCTGCCATTAGAGGGGCCTGCATGTACTGCTTTTACAGGCCTACAAGTCCCCAAGAAACCATTAGAGTGGTGTCAGCTTTGCAGGAGAGTGATACATGAAGTGTTTGCTATCAATAAATTCATATCTAGGACAGCGGTTTCCAACTCTGGTCCTGGAGTACCCCTGCCCCACATATTTTAGTGTTTTCCTGCTCTAATATACCCATTTAAACTCAGATAGAGCTTGTTAATTAGCTAATGAGCTAGTTAATTAGATTAGTTGAATCAGTTGTATTAGAGCACAAAAAGTACCATGATCAAGGGAACATATTCTAATACAGATGTGAGGCTGGTAAAAGATGAATTGCATAGCTGTCAACGTTAAACGTCGTGGCTAGAAGTTTTGCCCTACAACAAAAACAACCAGTCACTTTATTGGTATCATTCTTACGTTGATGCGAATGCAAGAATCCTGACTACAAAAAGTTACATACACCAATAATGGTGCTGTCAAACTTTTGCCCCTAGTGCTGAGGAAATATGTGTTTTTATAGTACCTTAAACAACATAAAACCCATTTTTGTGTTGTTTTTTGTCTGAAAATAAATATTTTTGCAACATTAGCTATCAGTTCTATGTACTTGTAATTATGTACATGTATAAAAGGCCACTCTGTTAGGACAGAATATATGTAGCTTTTTTTAGTGCAAATTGACCTAATGTTTGCATGGTGGCAACCTGTCTAGTGTTATTTGAGTCAAAGACCACAAAGTTTTCTGATTTTACTAGTAGACTGAAATAGCTGGGCTATCAGTTTTGGGTTTCGCGGTCCCTTTTCCTTGAAGTACACAGGAGCCTGGTCTTGTATAACTGCAAATGCCTTCCCAGGGGAGTTGCTAAGTGGACGGACTTACCTATATGGACTTTGGATTCTATACTGGAGGCTTGTCTGGGCAGAGGTACCAGCCATTAGAATTCAGACACTCACAATTTGAGCAGCGTCCTAAATGACCCAACCTCTCTCGCTTCAATCAATATTTCCCCATGCCTCCAAGCCAAACCTGTTATCCACTGACCTTTTGAGCCAAGGTTAATTTAGGGCAGCGCGGGTTGGGGTTTTAAGGGATCTGAAATACGCTCTCGGACAGAGAGTGCCAGCAATAAATCAGCTTTAAGGCCACCTATGGGGAATGCTGCTTAAAGACCCTGATTATAGCACTCACAAATCACTCTATACTGCCACAGTGAAGTCTATATATGGCCATGAAACTCGGAGAGAGGGGGATGAATGGGAGAGGAAAAAAGGAGAAAGAGCGAGTGAGTGTAAATCAGAAGGAAAAGCAAAGAAAAAAAGTGCAATTGCAAAAAAGTGTGATTAGGACACTGGAAATTAGGACACCAAAAAGAAATGAGTAGAAGGTGTTGAGAGAGAAAGCACAGCCAGGTATACACATGTACAGACTTTGTGTGTGTGTGTAGGGGGGGTGGTTTCTTGTGTGGTGGTCTTAGAGTTGAGATAAGCCAAAGCAGGTCTGTAAGCAGAGTTGTATTCATTAATCTGAACTGGTCATCTGATAGCTGTGACCCCACAGGACATTTCACACACAGAGTCACACACACACACACACTTTGAGAGCAGTTTTGACCAAGAGTGCCCCGTGCTCTATTTCACTGCTATCCTCACTATTCTTTTTCTTTACTAAGCCAAAACTTTCTCTGTTCTCTGCATTGTGGCTCAAATAGTCATTAGTTTTCCATACATTTTATATGCATTTTAAAAGTAATTCAATAAAAAATTTAATTTTGCTGTTGTTAGCTAATTTATAGGATATTTGACTTATAGCAATAAAAATCCTTTCTTTTTGGGCTTCTGAGTGGCACAATCACCCAAACGTTGGCTCTATCATCAGGAGTTCGATCCAGGAGTCCAAGAAAGCATAACTGCATAACTGGGTGAGTAGAACGGCCTCCTTTTCCCCCACGCTGCGTGATGCTAGCCAATGCAGCTGATGTAACTGGCCGTTAGTGTTCTCCCAAGTGCATCGGGCTGTCCAAAGATATTGCACTAGTAGCCGTAAGCTGTCAAATAATAAGTTCCGTTTACATTTGTAAACTATTCATGTTTTCAATATCTATATCGTCAAACATTTCAAACCGTTTAAGTATTTTTCACAACATACCACAAATTCCAAGCTGCCTATTGTCTTGTCATTTCCTCCTTCTCTCTTCTTGGCTCTGTACCATCCTCTCTCTCCGGGAGGATGAGGGCAGGGGGTCAGCCCCTCAGAGAGATGGTTGGGTGATCTGACCCTGCTTATTTTCCTGCCACAGAGAAGCGGGCCACAACCCTGACGCCAGGCTCCACTATGGACTGTGGTAACCATAACAACGCCCGCCCCCCCCCGGCAGCAGGCAAGGGGGGGTGTCACTGATTGGCCTTACAGTGGTGAGCTCTGACACTAACCCACACACATGCACACAAATACATAAAAAATGATATAGACAACAACATGTTTATATGCATTTGCATTGTATCCTACAGAAGTCCAGCTGAGATGATTGTAGTGGATAATAATAAAGTGATAGTTATGTGAAAAACTATATTTACAGTTTCCCCCCTCGCACAAATACAGCCTATCAGCCAAGACTGCTTGGTTTTAGTGTTGTACTGAAGCAACAAAGCTTCTTTCGCTAACAAGTAATTAAAGCTTAGGATACCAATTAGGCCTAAATCATCACACCCCTGCCTCAAACCACATCAACTTGTTAGGTAAACTCAAACCGACTTAAATTTGGTCTGTACATTCTTGTAAATGGTTAATTCCTTTTCTTCCACACTGTTATTTTGTAAAGTGGCTTAATGAAAGCAGAAAAAATAAACAAACAAAAATACATGAGAGAGCACAACATCCTGAAGCAACTAAACCACAGATTTATGAACCAAGGAATTTGATTGTTATTAGAATATTTAGCACTTTAACACTGTTAGAAAAAGGTACCTTGATCACAACTATTAAGAACAGACACACACAGGTTTGTGGACAGCTCTCTTGGGAAGTGTTCTAATTGATCATGTGTGTATGAACCATCATGTCTAGGAACATATGTGTTCCTCGCAGATGCTCAACACACTTTTGCTAGTCGTTAAAGAAATAGTTTGTCAAAAAAAACAATCAAATTTATACAATTTTCCACTTACCTCATATCAGACAAGGCACGTTCGGAAGTCCAAACTTTCCTGCTTTAGTGTAAACTGGAACTGCGAGGCTAATGTTGCTAACAAACACTAGAACTCAACAGTCACCCAAAAAGTCCAAATTGGCTTCTGTGAAAATGCATCATCAAAATCCTCACAATCTATTAAAACCGCATCCCTGTGTGTGCAGGCCTGAAAAGGCTGTCAGCAGAGGTTCGAAGGAAGTCATATTATGTCCTTAATCACGCTGTATCAATGTGCGTTTTTGGTGATCAGATCATGATCAGATGTCACTTGACCGCAAGAAAAGCCAGGTGTAAACACTCCCAGGATGCACTGTCATCAGATTACAATCAGATCACTCAAACCACAATCGGAGGTGGTCAGAGATGGATCTCGCCCACATTTAACACAAGCATAAACGGAATGCAATTTCGTTATCTGTACACAATTACGTGAGCAGAAATGGATCTGCTGAACCCTGAGTAGCAGGTGAGAGGATAAAACAGAAAAAATGAAAACTGGAGGACCAAGGCTCAAGGCTGGATTTATCCCCAAACCAAAAGTTTGCAAACCAATTGCATTTATGCACTTTGGCCTGATGAAAGATAGTCGACTATCGTAACAGGAAAAAACAGAAATGTATGTGTTGATGTGCTCTTTACGTGAAGGTAAAATCAGGTCTCATCCAGTCAAATTGGTGGGTTTCATTCCACAGTCTAAGGACTTGCAGTCAAGCCAATTGGATATGATATATAATACAGATGGTCAAAGGGAGAGAGCCATCATTTTAGTGTGCAGATTTACTCACAAACCTGATCCATTTTCTTCACAGTCTCACATTCTCTTTAGTGTAGAAGGCATGCAGAGGGACATCACAGTAGGGCGTTAGAAATGCTCAAGTATGCAGACTATATGAGCAGTCCCAGAGTGAAATCGTGCTGTGCATGAACGTGCGTATTCAGTCTCGACTGATAGCTTATTCTAAATGAGAGCTCTCTAAAAAGGCCTGTCGAAGCGTAGCATCAATATTCTCAGTGCATTTAGAATCTCTGTCCTCAGACATATATTACCGCACACCATAAAGCAATCAAATGCCACTGTGGAAAACTTACAGCACTAAATATCACTACATAGTAACACACACACCCCTTTAGTGACATACGCCACCATACACAAAGATAAAGCCTAACAGATTACTGCTGCTGCAGCAGATCAATAACTGAACAAGCAGAGGAACATTCTCCACAATGGAAAGTCCATCACCAAGTCCATTCATTCTCCATGGGAGGAGTCAGGGATGGGTCAAATGGGATTTGAGAAGGTATGACTGTCTTATGGCTGGGTTATATGATAATACATTAACATGATAAATGATGTCACAATATGCTTTTATTAGTATGTTCTTTTAAGGTTGACACACAAAAGCATCTCTTTCTGTCTTTTAATCGACTCTTCTTTATTAATAATTTGATTTCTCCAGGCTGTTGTTGGATTTGTTTTTGCACGTAAAGAACAATTTGTTTAGTTTGTGTCACAAACTAACTCTTTGAACAAAAAAAAATACTAGAATAGGGCTGTGCTTCAAGCTTTAGTCGTGTTTTTGTAGTTAGTATGAGTAAACAAAACAATAATAAGTGTTTACTGATTCAAACTGCAGTCTGAATCAGCTCAGGTGCTCACAGCATACCCAACATAAAAAAATAGAAATACAGGAACGAAATAAATGAAGCCTCTTGCATCTTTTATAGTGATAGAAAACAGCACTCAGAAAGCTATAATTCTACATGCTGACGTTTTCACTAATGGCCGTACCTCCTCTGGCAGCAGATTTTAAAGAGTTAAAGTGGCCATCGGCAAAGTCGCTGGATGTATCGCTTGCAAGATGCTCAGTTTCACAGGTATCGTCAGAACGCCAAAACACTGAATCACCGCATCCATCCCAAAAAAGACACATTCAGACCAATTATAGAGAGCTGTAAACAAGACGTCTATAGTGTCTGTAGTGCATAAACTAGTAAAAAGTGACATCATCTTATTTTATTAATAATAAATAATCATAAAAAAAAGATTAAAAAACATTACGCTAGGGTTTTTCATAGCCTTTTTTGATGCATTTTGTATTAGTCCTTTATAGCTTGTTTGTAAGACAACAAAATATCATTATATGTATGCAAATCATGAATGTTTTTCATTATCATTATGTTTCATTTCTGGCCATATCTCGCCCACCTCTCCCTGGGAGTGACAGTGACCATAAATTCAATTACCCTCATCTGGATTCCACTCCTATCTCCTCTCCCCTGGGTCAATATGCACCTCCGTTGGCCATGTAATGTCAGGTCACCATGCTCTTTTTCCCCACAAATACGTGAACTATGAGGACATGAAGACTTCATGACTAAAAACTGACTTAGGCTTGAACCAGGCTAACATCATTACGCTGCCGGAGATGGAAGCATTACAGGAAGGGAGGTGGCAAAAAAGTCAGAGCGGCAAGCTGGGACAAACGGCGGCCCACCCAAGCGTGACCCTCCTTGGTGAAAGAAGGCAAACAGACAAGTGTTCCTATCTTTCTTTCAGCACCTCTTCAAGGCCAATTTTAAAATAGAGATAGGGGAAGTGCAGAAGGAAGAGAGGAGCAGAGAGGGGTGAGGCAAGAAGGAAATGTCTTGAATATGACTGTGCAGTAAGGCTATGTATTGCCAACTGTTTCTGACATGACGCGTGTGATGATGTATCAAAATGTATCACAATAACACAGCAGCATCATGAAGGTTAACATTGAAAACAAATCCTAAAATAATGAAACTGCTAAATTATAACCTATATAAGTTGGAGCTATCACCACCAACAAAAATATTTAATTCAACATGAATTCTCACTCATAGCTCCTTGACATAAGTAGAGAAATACTGCTGGAAATGTGGATCTATGGATGCGGTGTAAGTAAAAGGAGATATTTTATTATGATCTCAATTTGAAAGAAAAAATTATCTTACCTACTGCCACATTTTTGTTCTTGAAATTAAAACAAACAGAAAAAGTCGAAAGTGCAGACGTGAACCTGTCAGTATAAATTGAATGTAAATGTAATTCACTGCGTAGGTCGCCATGTCTATGTCTTAACTTCTAAGGTCTGTAAAAGGACAAATTAACAAAAAAAGCATGAGCCAGTAATTTAAACAGAACCTGTGTAGCAAGAGGCAAGCCAGGAATAGAAGCTATGCAACAAGCTTTACAAAATGTTTGAGCTTCTCATAGCTGCAGCCTTATATAGCTTTAAAATGAGTATTTTATCCATACTGACTGACGTAAAGCAATGAGTATAAATACATAAACAAATAAATAAATAAATTTTGATGTGTCTGAGGAGTTTAAAGTCATGATATAAAATAATGAAAACAGAATAAAGATTAACTTGCCGAGTCAGAATTGTTCACAGTGGTAGTGATAGGAACCAGACATCCAGAGTGTTAAATGTCTCTAAAGGCACATAACAGAAAACCTATAACATAAAATAGTTAAAAATATGCTGCCCGATGACTGGGACATTGCGCTGCAATAGTTTTGCTGCAAGGTTTTGGCCTATTTAGTTTTTTTGTTTTTTTTAAATAAACATTCATGGTAGAGAGGTATATGCAGGCTATGTTCTAAGGCAAAATACATAAAGAAAACATATTTCTGTCTGATTTACTACTATTTTACCAATATCAACGTTACATCTAAAATCTTAGAAGACACGTGTAGGTTCACTGGTCATTTTAGATTTTGAGATATTTTTCCATTTACTAAATAAACTGTCTGTGTTTGCTTTGTTTTTGACTGAATGCGACCCCTGATTCCAACCACCAACACTGTAAAGAAATCTATTTGCATATCAAATCAATGAGATCTCAACAATTGGTTTATGCAAAAACGTTGAAAAATGGAATTCCTTTTTAATCTTATTATTGGCCCAACTCTAGTGTAACAATATTAAAATATGGTTAGGGATCACCACAAGATTTGACCATTAGTAACCTGATAAATGCATAAAGGACAAATGAAATATGGGTGAAAGGGGAGAGGTCACAAAGTCACTGACAGATGATTAATAACAGAGAAATATATGTGCACACAGACAGATACTGTACCATTGTTACCCCATCCCTGGCATTCACAAATGCAATGATCATTAATCTTCAAATGTCTGGGTAAGTGTGTGTGTGTGTGTGTGTGCACTCTCTCTGGATCAAGTCAAAACAATCACAGCAGCTGGCAACATTTCCATAGCACTTGGTGCACTTCCAGTGAAATACAGACTGAAACTCTAAACAAAGGAAATAGCCTGAGTCACATGTAAATCTCAGGTTAGGCTCTATGATAAACACTGCACTGCCATCCATCTCTGATTGATCTCAAGGGGAAAAGATTCATGCCGACCAGCTGACAGCAGCACACATGGGACATGTGCATGAGTGTGTGTTTTAGAAATGGACTCCAACATGAACAGGGAGTAAAAGAAAAAGAAAGAGCTAAAGAGGGAGAGAAAAAAAGAAACAGAAAATAGAAAGAGCAAAGGAGAGAGAGAGACAGAAGACAGAGAAGACAAAGAGAGAGGAGAGAGAGAGGAAGAGAAGAGAAAAGTGAGAGGTAGAGAGAGATCTGTAGTGACAATCTGAATAGTGTCAGACTGACGGGATGAAGAAGAGCATGGCGGAAAGACGAGAGAAGAAAAACAGGCACTAAAAAAATAGATGGCATGCCACAGAGAAAGAAACTAGTGCTGACTGTAACCAACCAGATGGGCGAACGACAAAAAAAAAGAGTGAGAATGAGAGGGAATGAAAGAGAATGAGAGGGTCGTGAAAGGAAGGGGAGAGAAAAACAAGAAAGGGATTATGGGAAGGGGAGAGGAGTGGCAGATAGGTAGGTAGGTGGGTAGTTAGATAGATAGATATGTGTCACCCCACATAGTCATATTGATATCTATAGCACTGAAGCACAGAGGAAAGTGTTAATATGAACATGAGCATACATAAGAATGAGAATATGAATAAGAATCTCACAGACAAACGTTGCATGGCTGGGGGAGTCCTCAGACACTAGCCTGGAAGGAACTGTACTGTATGTAGGCCAGCGCCATTAGGCCATTAGTGCCGGTCAACGCTCAACCGGAGAGTGTGTGTGATTAGAGGGTGCTGGGTAGAATCCTCATCTGTAGAAATAAAAGTTGCAGACAGTGGGGGGAGGGGCCTGTGTGTGTGTGTGTGTGTGTACACAATCCCAACTGTCCATCCTTCAGGCCCCTAGGGCAGACTGAGACCCCCTCATTATAGAGGAGAATGACAGCATGCTGTCAAATTTGGGTCACATGGGAGTCTGATTCATTTCCATCATCGACATTACATACAGGTAAATATGCTTCAGCCACTAATATAAACACTCAGCAAAGCATGCTGGGTATCGTCCCACAGCACCTACAACATATGATTACAGTTCACAGGACTGCGGCTTGGATTACAGACATCTGTCATCTTGTTACTGTTATTTATTTTTTTTTTTTCATTATTTTAAAATCGTAGCTGCCCTTCAGATTGCAGGAATATTTAATAATGAAGCAGCTGACAGAATTATGAGGAATAAAATCTTATTTATTAGCTATAAAATGTGGGCACAAAACCTTATGTCCATTAAAAATGTATCTTCAAAGATACAAACAAACTTGATGTTTATACAGTCTTTTTTAAGCAAGTCTTTCAAGTTGTTTAGGTTACATTAACAGATGTGATGTTAAGAACATTTCTTCCTTCTCCTATAAAGTTACAGTTTTGAAGATGGGATGTTTTTCTGTAACAGTAATGAAATTATTAAATGATAAAATATTATCGTTAATGTGCATGTTGCAGAACACGTCTGTGTATTCAGAAGCTCCAGGCTACTGTCTTGATGGCTGGTCACAGGGGAGCTGCTGGACGTCTGGGTGTCTCGCTGTCTTCACTGAGTGATTCACAGGGGTATTACCTGCATTATAAACCATTTCCTCACTATAAATTGCTTTTGTGAGGTAACGTCTGGGTAAGGGACTGTGCCTCTGCAGTCTTCTCTGTGATTGAAACCTGTGGCCCAGTAACTATTAATCTGGCATAAGCTTGACATTTGGGAAGCTACAATCCTAAAAATAAAGTTTTTTAATAGTTCTTGGCTTAAATGTACAGTTTGAGAAAAAAAAACCTTAAATTGGTACAGAACCTCTACATTATGTCAATGCTCTCTAATCTACAGAAATGTTCTTCGCTTGAACATTTCATTTGCAAACATTGTTCTTTATGAACCACTAATTTAAAGGAAATTCGTCTATAGCATTGCTCCTTTTTTGGCACCTTTATTGTTTTGGAGATTGAGGTTTGGACCAGGGCTACTGCCTGGGACTCTGTAAAGAGGAAAATTTAAGTTAGAATCAGCCAAGTTACAATTTGTGTTTGGCTCTTTCTAACTGTTTTAACATGATTGTTATTTTCGTTCTAAAAGAGTCTCAGACAATAACTCACTATAACCCTTCTCTTTATTCGGGAACTCAGGGGGGGAAAGATTACGCCACATTCCAGCTCTCAGTCTCTCCCGTTCGCTCTTCCTTTCATTCGCTGACCACAGACTCCGGTCGGTCGGGGCTTGTGTTTGTCCAGATTTCTAGTCAGGCTCGCCAGCTGCACTCAGGTTTCCTGTTGGCCAGTTACAGCGTAACTGAACGTGGTTTAAAAACACAGCTAATGTAGCCTGACCAATCTCTCTCTCGCTCTCTCATTCTCTCCCTCTTTCTCTTTCTCTCCTTGTCCCTCCTCCGTCTTCTTTCTACTTTTCACCAGATACAGCAAAACACAATGATGAAACCAAGCCATAAAAATGCTTTAAACATTACATCAGTCCACCACTCAGCATAAACGGTTTCTCCTACTCTTCTCTCGCACTGTATAACTGCTGGTAGACAGATAGAGAGACAGAGAGAGGGAGAGAGAGAGAGAGAGAGAGAGAGAGAGAGAGAGAGAGAGAGAGAGAGAGTGAGAGAGACAGACATTCTTGTTATGCCAATAAATTAAATAAATTAAAATAAATTAAAATCAGAATTAGAATCTTTATTTGGCAAGTACCAGTACAGTACTGGTTGTTATTTTTGCTGTTTTTGTTGTTGTTATTGTTATTAACTCTGTAACTACTATTTCAGCTGTGGACAGTTGAACTCAATCTACTGATGTGCTTTGACAACACTGTACTCAATACAGTCATGGTAGAAAAGCTATCTTGATGAAACGATCTATCGCCCACAAACGCTACAACCTAACAACTGTTACGAGGTTGGACAAGCTTTACAGAGAGTTGTCAAAAATCCCATTTCATGCCATGAACCTAATTTTAGATCTGTTGAATAATTTATATAACAAGGTAATGTTTAAAATGCTAATACTTTGATTATGACCAAGTGGGAACTGGAAAGTTTCTGACTTCTAAGCAGAAAAAAAATGCACTGAAGTGTTGAACTCCTAACTCCTATTCAGAAAGTCTGTATTTGTTTAGACTTCTTCAAGTTGTTAATCGGTGATGTCGAGAACAAGAAGCAATACAATGCTTTAAGCGTTTTCATTAAATTGCCATAGCCTATATGCACTTTTAAAAGAAATGAAGCACCAACCAAAATATATTTTTAGATGCACATAGCCACCAAACAAGTGGTAGCTTACTGTAAGCATCCTTTTGTCAGACATCAAACAGCTGAAGCTGCAGGAAAACTTTTAGGTGGGATGTAGGAAATTCTGGGTGGAAAAATTCCGAGCTCCCAGTTGTCATGAACGCAGCCAAGTACCAAGCTGGACTATGTTGCTGCAGCTAATCAAAACTAGGCTTGTTAGAAGTGCTAACATTCGCTCAATTACACAACAAAATAACTACACCCAAACTATCACAACAATGTGACCTTGCACATGCATACAAAATAAATATCATATGTAATCAATGGACTTCCAATTTAATTACATTTGTACACTACAATTTCTACTTTTTCAAATTGAATGTGATCATATGAATGTGTTGGAAAGCATGCAAAAATAACATACATAAATATGAACAAGTGCACTTGTGGGTGGAGCATGGATAAGCCAATTGAACTGAGAGTAGGCCTTGATTTAATGAATGTGTTCATTCCTATGTAGCATGTCTGTAGGTTTGTGGCTGGCTGTACCCTCTGTCTTTGTGTGTACACAATAAAGCCTGGAGAAGAGCTCCCACACATTTGGTGGGGTGGGGGGGATGTGACGGTCACTAACGGTCCTCCAGCATCGAAACCAGGCACGGCGCTTTGATGAGGGGGAAGAAGATATGTGTATGTGTGTGTGTGTGTATGTGCGCGCAGTCACCCACACAGGAAGTGTTCACACTAGACTGGGGAGCAATGGTTTAAGAAGGAGGCGTGAAGAGTGAAGAGTGAAGACAAACACACTCATTCTCCCTGTGTGTGTGTGTGTGTGTGTGTGTGCGCGTGTGTTCAGGAGTGTTAAGAAAAACACTGCTCTTGTAGATGACCTTAGCCTCGTGCCTTAGCCACATGATGTCTGTGAGAGAGAAAGAGAGTGGGGGGTATGAAAGAATCCTGTTTGTTTTATTTCTAGTGAGTAAAGAGACAAGAATGTTTTGACTGTGGTGCAAGTTTGCCGTTTAAGGTCATAATGTGAACCTGCTTCTTTCAGTACGGCATTATTATTTCTATAGGGAATACATAAAGCTTCCTAGGGCTGTCATGATTTCGCAATTAAACTTAATTACCAAATAAAAAAATCAATGTAAATTTATCTTATTAATGAACCAACAATAATTAGTTGGTAATATAATGGTAAAATAGTGCAATAGTGCTCTCTAATAGTGCTTTTCTAAGTTTTAACTTCTACTTTAATGCACAATTACTGTTTATTTGCAGAATTTAATATATTGGGAAAAAATTTAATAGAAAAACATAGCTGGGCTTTGTGTTGTCAGCTTTAAATGCTTCCAAATGTTTAAAGGCAATAACTAAACCATATAGTGACAGCCCCATGAGAGAGACAGACTGATGTGGTGGGGTTATGCACACACACACACACACAAAGACGGATGTCTACTTTAGTGTTTGCGAGGTTAGGGTCTTTTTCTAGGCTCATTCTTCAATTTCGCTCTCATTCTTCTTACTTTCTTTCCTGCTTTTGCTGCCTTTTGACAGGACTCTTGCCCCTCACTGAGTCATGCACTTTGAGCGGTGTAAACCTCTGACCTCAGGATAATTCAATTCAATTACAGTAACTGGAGGAACTATTTACACAGTAGTGGAACATGAGCATGAATTCTCACACTTCAAAATTAGCTGATACTATTGAATTATTACAGATTATAACTCTTTAAAATCATTTTTAACATTCCAAAATCAATCCAATTGACTTACCACTTTCAGACTGATACAGTTTCTTACTTTTAACATTATATAAGAAATATGTTGAGCATACAGTCCAAAGCACTGAAGCTCCATCACAGAGACCAAAAGCAACTTGTGGGCTTCTGACTAGCCCCCTCCCCGCCATGAGGCCAGGTGGCCTTGACATGCTTCAGAGGCCTGCACTTCCTCTGACCTTCGAGCCTCTGTCTGGGGGCAGGCTGACCCTGAATGCCCGTCCGGGAGGGCTGAGCCCGAGCCTCAGTCTATGAGGGAGCATGAAACTGGAAGATGGGGCGGGGGCATTAAGGGAAAGTGACAGGGCTTTACCATAATTCAATAACACTAATCCCCAATGAACAGACAATGAGACAGCCAGTGGAGGAGGGCCTGCCAAGCCCTGGGGCCCAATGGAGGGGGGGTCTGGGGAATGGGTGCAGCTGGGTAAGGGGCTGCCGGGACACCCTCCCTGAGCTGGAGTGGGGAAATTAGTAGTGGTGGGGGGGCAGTGGGCATCCAGCTGGCTCCCTGTCAGCCTAGTGAGTTAGTACCTACACCCGCTAAGTGTGTGAGGGAGAGAGAGAGAGAGATGAGGGGAAAGGCAGACCACATCAATCGATCATCATTTGAATCAATTAATCACTCAGCAGGACACACTGACCTTTGACCTCTGAGAGAGAGTCAGTATTGTTTATGGTTGCAATGTTGACATCCATTCCTTCTTCATGTCTTGTCACTGTCACAAGAAAAACCTGTATCTCTAAAAGAGTACACGTATAGAAGGAAAAAACATGATGTAACTTGTAATGTCAAGTTAACTTGACAGAATTCTGTTGGTGTATTTTTCATAAAATGTTCACATAGTGGAATTCAGATTGAGATGTCTGATTGAGATGATGGTTATTTGTGCTCTATTTAAAGCTATCAGTGCTATGAACAAGGCCACTGCTGTCCTTGATTCATCCAGCTGCTTTTTCTACTGTCAGTCCCCTAGTGTACTCAACCTTAATCCACATCACGTCAAAATAACTAAATTGGCCTTGCATTCCATCGTCTTATGGCATAGAAAATACTGCAGCAAAGCAATCAGTAAGTAACCAAACGATGATCTTTTTGTGGCTCCCCTGAAATGGGCTGTTATTCCAATACAGCTGCAATACTGATACTGAAATCTTGAACCAGATATGTTTTCTTTAAAAACTACTAAGCTTTTAAAATTAGCTGTTTTGAGCATCTGAAAGTATATTTTGAACATCTAAAAGCAGGCTATCAGGCTCAAACTACGCAAAAACTCTTCTACCCCACAGGATGAAATGCACAGCTAATAACGGGAAAACATACAATGTATTGTTGTGTTTGTGGTAGGGCTGCACAATAAATCATTTTTATATTTTATATGAGTTTCTGCAATAAACACATTATTAGAGCAGCAATAACCAAGCAGGTCTAATTACCTCATACACGCAGCACCAGAAGGACGTCATCACATGCCCAACCTCACATCCCTGTTCTGATCTTACCTTCCCTGGTTTCCGGTCACTATATTCGCAGTGTTATTGGATGAACCGCATGTATCACAACCGCCAATCAACAATTCTGGGCGGAACATCAAAAACATAGGTTGATATTTATGTGCCTGACTTTTCGTAAACTTAAATATATTCGTAAACAAAAACAACAAAGCTTGCACACAGCTGAATCAAAACAGTGACATGTTTTACAGTTACGGTACTAGCTTTCATGATAATTAAAAAAGATGTGCTAATTTGCTAACACTGGCCAAGGGTCCTTAGGAAGAGTATTCAGGACAGGGATGTGAGATTGGGCTTCACATCAGCACAAACCGTTACAAGCCTCCTACTCTTCCCTGGGACTGAACACTGGTCTCCTATGTGAGAGACAAGCAACTTTACCATTCACCCAAACAGCCAACTGCAGAGCACACACGCAGAGACCTTACAATGTCGGCCCATAAATGGCATTCAAATCAAAACAGCATGAAACAAAGAAAAACACGCAGCACACACGCCGGCTCAGGCTGTACTTTTTCTGCTAGCCAGCTGGGCTACTGTAGCTTGCTACCTTACGTCCCTCAGAGTCCTTCAAAATAAGAGTCCCCGGGCCAACTAAGACACACAACCAAAAGCTAGAAGAACGTTATTTTTAAACTAAATACTATTTTTCTTTAAAGAAGGGTTTCAAGAGAGTTAGATTTGTTTACACAATCAGTCTGCACTTGCATGACATCCAGCTAGAGACACATTATTTAATAGTAATTTATTCAACATTTAGTAAATGATCCCACATTTTCTAATAATATCAGTCAAACACCGATACTGATATGCCATCTCTAATAACTCTACCTGGCCTACCATTTCATAGTAAATTCATAGTTTTACTTCTTAATTTGCTTTTATTATAAGTGATTTGCCATGATCTGATAATCAAATGTATTTTTCAGTAATCAACTTTGCGAGTTCCAAAAGGGAAGACTGCAGTGGATGGCAGATGGCCTGGGGCAGACAAATAAAGAATGATGATCCACCGTCATCTTTGACATGTTACAGAAGTCAGTAGACAAACATAGCTGGCGTTCTCATCAGCCATCTCTCTGCTACATCTGCCATCCAGCACTGTGGCTCACAGCAAAACTCAATGAGTTTATCAGACCATAGCCACAGACATACGCTCCCCAGGGCCTTCACATTCGCAGCTGACATGAGGATGACTGGTACGTATGTGTGTGGGTGAGTGCAACTGAACAATATCATTTGCTAGTACCCTGAGTATACCCCTGACAAAGGACAACTGACAAACAATCACCCAATATGCGGGAGTCATATATACACTATATTGCCAAAAGTATTCACTCATCTGTCTTCACACGCACATGAACTTGAGTAACATCCCATTCTTAATCCATAGGGTTTAATATGATGTCGGCCCACCCTTTGCAGCTGTAACAGCTTCAACTCTTCTGGGTAGGCTTTCCACAAGGTTTAGGAGGTGGCATCCTATCACGGTACCATGTTGGAATTCACTGTTCTCCTGAAAGCGACCCATTCTTTGACAAATGTTTGTAGAAGCAGTCTGCATGCCTAGGTGCTTGGTTTTATAGATCTGTGGCCATGGAAGTGATTGGAACACCTGAATTCAATGATTTGGATGGGTGAGTGAATACTTTTCGCAATATAGTGTATCTCCCATGTGTATTATACACATGTAACTAACTGTAGGATGGTTTCTTAGCCCCAGACTAAGCCTAAGTTAATCAAGATTTTCAATGCTGAATCCCTTTTAACATTGCCGTGTAGTCTAAGATTAGCCTTAATCCATGTATAGGAAACTAGACCCCTATATAGTCACTGTCCAATGAAAAATAAAAACAAGTGCCTCCTTTTTATAGGTTTTTATTATCTACATCATGTGAGCATTGCGTGAAAATTTCATGATGAATGAACCAATGTAAACGCTTTAGCTAACCCTAAAAACCTTTAAAGAGATACTTCTGTGAACATTTCGGAATGAATGGACCAAAAGAAATGGTTTAAAATGACTTCATTGTCTAAATAAAGTAAAAACTCTATATAGCAAAGGTAAGCAAATGACTCACACACCAAAACAAAGCACCAAACAGGCCACAAAAATAAAAGTTTTAGGGCTGAGAAAAGCAACACTCCAGCCAAAATTAAATTGCTGCACACACGTCTACTGACATCACACTGCTTCGAGGTGGATTTTTGGGAGCCCTACATAAAACGCTGTTAGACTGTTTATATTTGGTCATATAGTGTAAGTTGCCTTCCTTGCTAGACTAGCAGTCAGGAGTGGATGCAACCACAGGGATTCCTGATAGTTGTATGATGTATTTGTGTAATGCATACTTGGTATTGTAGTGTTTTACTTCAAAAAGTCAGGACCATTGTGTTAGTTACATTGTAGGTTAGCCCATGTTTTACCTCTGGTTTTCCCGCCCAGAAAATGTATGAAAACAAACCCACACACACACACACACACACAGAGTGCTACTGAAATTGTGAAAGAGAAAACAACCCCAAACGATCCGTCATGAGCAGCAGATATGGTTCTTATGCCACAAAGATGACCACAAAAATGCATGCACACACAGTCAAAGTGGACGGTGGAAACAGTTATTACCAGAAGAGACTTTAAGGCTGCATATTTAAAGCCTAGAACTGCCGAAGCAGAGCTTTAACAATGCTAGCCAAGACGTGACTGTTGTCTGAAAGCCTTCACATCACCAACAAGAGCTAATTATAATTTCAACCAATTTGCACATTCATCTCATGCTTTATAGCTGTCTAATAACCCATATAGCCTTGCAGACTGCAAAACTCAGACCTCATCTTTATGATCTTTCACAACACTCAGAAACAGATGCTTTAGGACGCCTTATTGTAAACATTAAGGCAAGTCCACGAAAAGACAGTTAACAATGTGCTGACCCTCACACTCCCTCAGATGCCTGCAGAGCTTCAACAGCAGCTCCTCTGGACTAACTACCCCCTCGAAAACAGACATTGCATGCGAGGGAAAAAGAAGGGGTGAGTGAGGGCTCTCTTGAGGACCCTGTTGCTGGCTGCCTCCTACATACTTGCGTAGTGAGAAAACTTCCTCTCAAAAAAGAGAAAGAAACAGAACTTGCTCTCCCTAAACTCTGAATGTTAAGGGTTTATTTTTGAGCGCATCAGTGCCCACCTGGACAAAGCTATTCACATTACAAAGCCCAAGCAATACAGAATCAACTTGCAAAAGGAATGGGTATTAGGGATGTACTGAAAATGTTCGACAATTAATTTTTATTTACATAATCAGATTCCCAGACAGGTCCTAGACTACATTTTTCTTTGAATGGAGAATCTCCATTCGGAATACTGTGTAGTCCAGGATGAGGCTTAATCTCTGAAAGGGAAACCAACATAGCATAGTATAGCACAAGCAAACATTTAGGCATATACCATATTTAATGTTTGATGCTTTCCCAATATGTTAAATTCAGCAAATAAAAATAAATTGTGCCCAAAAATTGCAGAAGAATTCCATATTTAAGTGTTCTCCTTGCAGAGTTAGTTTGAACTAATCTGCACTTCACCATTTTCTTTTTTTTTTGGTCACCAGGAGTGCCCAAACTTTTGCCTAAGACTGCATAACCCTACAAATATCCCCATGGAGAATAAGAAATAGTTGTTAAAACAAGTGAAAGACAGTCAGTAATTTTTATTTTCGTGCATCACATATCTCGACGCAGATTAAGCTCAACCAATCGTTTTAAACGATCTGGTCAAGGCGGCCTCCTGCCAGCAATTTAGAGTGAGCGAGTCATTGGATTTCTGTGAAATATATCAAGAGGAGAATTTAATCTTTAAGGCAGGTCGCAGTGATCCTGGAAGGAAGAGGTATTAAAGGTAGCGCTGAAATCGACGCCAGCTCGAGTGGAGCAGATGTTTGCTTTGAGTGCTGAGATATTAGTGAGTAATCACTCTTCTGTGGGAACCAGCACTTCTGCCTGAAACCCGCTTTGAGGGCACACACACATCACCCAGTGCGGCTCGATTCTCTCTCTCCCCCTGAGACACACTCACACACACACCATTTAGACTAGGTTTTTACCTTGAACATTACCATTTAATATCACATACATAACAAACATGTCATTAAATGAGCCAAGAATGGTCAAAAGTAATATGTAGTACTGCTCATAAGTCTTAGGCCACCAGAGGAACTTCTGATAAAAGCTATGATTTTCTGTCTGTCTGTGTTTTAGCTTAAACAAATACTCGTTTTTCAACCTAATCTATCTGCTGCAGCTGCACCACAGATAATAATTACTACAGACACTAATCTTGATGTGTTCCGTTGTATTTAGTGAAGAGCTGAACACTCACTGACACAAAACACACTTATAATAGAAGTAAAAGGGCAGTTGCTTGAAAAACGCTGGAGAATTCCTTCAACTGTTCCCTCTGAATCAGCCCAGTATTTGTACTATCCAAAGCCTGGTTTGGCTAATCAATACTTCATTACACTAAATCAGGTGTGCTGGTCGAGTAATCGAACAAATCCACGCAATAGATGGAGTGCATCAAGTACAAGAAAAACAAAAACTAACAAAATGTCAACATGCTAATAACTTTTTTGAAAATAGGAAATCCTAAACTAACTAAAACATCTAAAACTACATTTCATTGAATTTAAAACTGCATTTTTAAGTTGTTATTGTACAATTTGATACTTTTTTATTCTACATAAAATAACCAATATTAATCTGAAAAGTAGCTCCAAAGTTTTAAATGCTAGCAAAGCAGGATATTATTGGTAATTTTTATTGCATTGTTTATTTGTATTTTCTCTAATGCTATACAGTGTTTTTACAAGTGAAAAGACACCAGATAAACAGGTTTAACCCTGCAGAATCCCAGGCTTCTTACATTCTAAAGCTTAATATTCTGTAATTACATGGACAACAATACAAACTTACTTACTGAGTTATTCTTAAGTGCAACAAAAATAACACTCTCCTCAGACCATTTGCACATACCCTCGCAAATGAGCCACTCAGTCATCACCTGTGTAATGGTATAATTGAAAAAAGAAAACAGACACAGGCATCTACACGAGCTCTGAACTGAACAGTGGCTAGACGACGAGTGAGGGAATGAGAACGAAGCCCTGAGCCACAGGCTGTAATTTCAGACAGCGGATTTCAGGAGATAGATGCTGAAATTGCTCTGTGGGAACACAAAGAAAGGTTGCGAGAGACCTTGCCCCATTAGGAGGGCAGACCATGGTGGAATCCCTATAGATGAAAAGATGAAGAATAACAGCTGCCCTTTTTTCCAGCCTCTAAATAACATAATTAGTACATGCAGAGCCACAGCCCAGCGCCAGAGCCTGGTCTGAATGACCTATTAGCGTGAAAGCGACCCTGAACAAAGGCATGGGGTCAAAGTCTGGAAGCTCATTTTGCATAGCACTGACTGGCATGTGGAGGAGATGGACTTAAAACATGCATTCTTGTGCATGCATGTCAGCTAGGGCATCTGGACGTGTTTTGGTACATGACGCAGAAAGTGTGTGGGGTTCATAATTATCCCTGCTCTGATGTCCTAATTACAACTCGTCTGTTTGCAAAGGCTGTCCTTTCTGTTTTTAATAAAGAGTAGGAAAATGTCAAACGCCTAAAAAAGGAGTCTCTCTCTATCTCTCTCACTCACTTTCTCTCTCCCTCCCTTGCTTACCACAAACTTAGCCAGGCAAAATAAATCCCAAAATAATATTTGCTGTAGTAAAGAACAAAAATATTCAGCACTAAAACAGAATATCTATACCATATATTGTACTGTTAAAAAAAGGGAAAAAAAAAGCTTCCGCCAAGTGAACAATAGTAGACTGTCGTGGAAGAAAACCAAATACAGGACAGTGTGGGAACAAATGGTGTCTCAAGGGAGGGGAAAGAGATTGTGTTGCAAATTGGCAGAGGCATAGCAGGGACACCAGAATAGTTTGCTAACTAAATCAGACAAGAAATACTTACTCAACAATCCTGGAGTTACAAAAAGCAATTTCAGCTGCAATTCTATTGTTAGGTCTTCCAATCTTCTTGTGCAATGTAAGGCGAATAGAGAGCAGGTAGATTGAAAACTGCACTGCCCACAATATGAAATTCCCTGTTGTAATGGACGGATGGAGAGATTCCTTCACCTTTTGGTATAAATCAGGCTAATTAGTCTGTAAATGAGAAGGCAAATGTCAACCCCCGCTGGCTAACGGGGCAGAGAGGACAGTGCTGGAGGCCTTTTTTGGAGAAAGACAGCTCAGCATTTTTTGCCTTTCACCTTGAAGAGCATTCCGCATTAAAACCTGCACGCCAATGAAACTCTCCAACATGGTTTAACAGGCTGCCAAAAAAGAGAAAAAAAAACAACAAAAACTAAACTCTTTCCTTTAATCTTTTTTACATTGACAACCTCAGTAATGGCTAAAGAGGTTTTTTGGCTCCTCTCCACTGAGGTGCTGAACATGGCGGATTAGCTCATTAGCGTGCTAATGCTAGCTTGTTCTTTCCTCACGATTCCATTTGCTTGGATTAAATTTTCATTTTGGAGTCTGTAATGGTATTGGTAGGGTGAGCTAAAACAAATCACAAAACCAGTGCCAAGGTTATCTGGACAGCACACTAGCAGGCAATGTCAAACAGTGGGGTTGTAGGCTACGGCTCTTCTCCATTTGAATGGTTGTTTTTCATTTACAAATGCCGTAGCTAGGATGCAGTTTTATAGATCTGGGTGATCTTGCTTCGTTTGGTAGAAGCCCTGATGAGAAATATATTTTCCTCAAACATGTCCAAACAGATTCAGTACACTCATTAATCTTTAGTCAGTCTGCTTCACTGGACTAAAGGAGTGCATTCTGAAAGACAAACAGATTCTGAGGTCGACAGTAGGGCCTCAACTTTTACGCATTACAAGGTTGTCAACGCTTGTTGTTCTCCTGTCACAAATGTAAAGAGCAGCAGGGTCCCTTCAGCTGTTCGCTTCAAGGGTCTTACTGTGTGCTTTCACTCGACAGCCAGTTTAAGGCCCAAACCACCCCCCCACCCCAGCCTCCTCACCTTTACAGTAACTCAAAACCCAGCTGACACTTAATCTAGCGACTATAAAGAAGCCTGCTCCTTCGAGCTGCGCCGGGCCCCCAGCATGTTCAGACAAATAAACTTTCCCTGACTTTTAAATAAAGCTCTGCAGAACCTCCTGAAACCCCTCCACATGGGGCCTGGCGGTCGTCCATATGGTCCCCCCACCATCCCAGCTTACGTTAAGAAGCTGAGCTGCATAATTCGGTGGCCAGGGGAGCCATTAAAAAGCCATTAATTGCAAAGTTGAGGCCTCTCATGGCAATGATATGCTAATATTTTTAAGCGTGGAGGAGCACATTCTGAGGGAGAATAAAATGAGAAGAGACGCTCAAACAAAGAGCCAGAGTGGCTGAGAGAGAGTGTGAGGAAAAAATGGAAAAAGAGAAGAACGAGAAGAAAGGGTACAGCGGGAAAAAATGGGGTGTAAAAAGAGACCAAAGCAACAGGCCACTCTAGGTCACCTCAGCACCACAGCGCTTGTGCGCACACGCACATACACACTCAGGCATGCACTGACACACACTCAGCGGGAGAGAAAAGAAGCTCGAGGCTCCGGAAAACAAAAGGGTCAGTGTTCTGGAAAACATTGAGTCTGAAATTTAAGTGATGTGTTTCAACTCTGTCCCCTCAATCTGAATCCACATTTAAGTGTAGAACAGACGCAGAGAAACATAGGAGAGAGAACAGAGAGAGAGAGGGAGAGAAAGACAGAGAGCAAGAAAGAGGGTCAGAATCCACATCTGAATGTAGACCAGCAAAAGTATGGACACACAGGAAGAGAGAGATGACAGAAGTGCAGAGAGAGAGAGAGAGAGAGAGAGAGAGAAATAGAGAAATAGAGAGAGGGGGCAGGATGACAGAAAGAGAGGGAGAGACGACAGGATCGCAGAAAGACGGAGAGAGAGAAACAGAGACAAAGAGAGAGAGAGAGAGAGAGAGAGAGAGAGAGAAAGAGAGGGGGGGAACAGTACCACAGAAAGACGGAGAGAAAGAGAGATAGGGACAGAGAGAGAGAGAGAGAGAGAGTGGGGACAGTAGCACAGAAAGATGGAGAGAAATAGAGATAGGGACAGATAGAGAGGGGACAGAAGCACAGATAAGATGGAGAGAAAGAGAGATAGGGACAGAAACACAGAGAAAGAGAGGGGTAAAAAAAAGACAAGGGGCAGAAACACACAGGCAGAGACAGAGAGAGGACAGCACAGAGTAAGAGAGAGATAGAGTAAGAGGGGGCGAGAGACACAGAATGCAATGCTGTCTCTCCACAAGTTATTTTCATCCTCCAATGTAAAGCGTTTATTTTTTAGAGCAAAACCCCATTCAGGGGTTGCGCTTATCGGAGGTTTTCTCCATTTCAGATGGGGCTCAGGGAAAAAATCAGAAGGACTAAGCCCGGCACAAGCAGCTTACCCAAACACAGCCTGACCAGGGATTTGTGCTGCTTCACCCAAACAAGATTTATTCCTTTTCACTAGCAATTACTAAGCATATACACTTTCCACATTTACAGTAACAGCAAAAACATGGAGCAACCTGTTCTGGCATGCTTCTAAAATACCATCATATGAGCAAAAGAACCTGCCAGATCAGCTGCAAAAAAAAACAAAAAAAAAAAACATCCAAAACTGAAATGAACAAGTAAACACCAAGAGCAAATGGCACTGTTCATTGTGCTTACACAAAGCTTCACAAAAAAAGATGAACTGTGTATTTCGACATTGTGCAACACAAAAGAAACTGTGTTCTGTCCTGCATAAGATTTTGCACAAAGAAAACATGAAAGCAAAGGAAACAATTTGCTTTATACCATCACCTCTCTTTGGTGTGTTTCTCTGCTGTATTCTTGCAGAAAAATTAAAAACTCTGCAAGATTAACACCGTCATGCAGGTTTTGGCACAACTGAAATGGATAATAAGTCTTGCACTTCATTCTGTATCGTGACAGGTTAATAAGGTATTTAGGCCCTGGAGGGCAACAGAATGGGCAGAGGGGGCTTGAACCCTTCCGGCTCTGTGCTAGTCCAGCCCCAGGAGGATGACGATGACAATGATGGAGTGAGCCCTGGCACTTTCCTGCAACAATTAGATCCTAATAATGAGGTATAACTGGAGCCAGTGCCAGCCAGAGACACAGTGTGGCACCCAAGGCAAAGCTTGGAGCTTAATCAGAACCAGACTCCCAAAAACAACACGCTAAACCACCCACTGTAAAAATACACAGCACAAATAGAAAAGTCAATATTTTGAGGAAGAGTTCCACAAAAGTCATACAATTTCCCTGTTTACTGTGTATATATTTCTCTTTCTTTAGTTGTAACTGGTGCTATGAGGTTAATCTAGCTAATAAGTAATGGAAACTTAATTAGCAATTACCAACTGCAAACCCTAAATCACCATATATTTGCGTGAAACTGTAGCAGGTTGTTAAGTAATGACTTACAGACTTGCTTATGTGGTTTCTGACATTGCAGGACATGCTGTTATCCAAAACATCAAAAGTATAGCAAAGTATGTAGCAAAGCTAAAATAAGAGTAGTAACAGAGGCTAAAATAAAGAAGCAAACACTGGACAGCAAACATGTCTTGGTAGATCAGCTACATTTGGGGTAAGATAAAAATTGTGTAGATTAGATTCTTTCACCAGACTATTCCTTTCATTTAATTAAAGAAGAAAGAGAAAAGTTTGTGGAAACATCAAAACATAACGAAGGACAGTCTCGGGGTGAAGAAAGAGAGCGAAAAAAAGAACGAGAGCAGAAGACTATTAAAAAGTTAATGGGCCTGTTAGGCTAACCGCAGCCTCCTTTTTTTGTCTGTTTTATGGCTCTCTGTTATGCCTTTGTTTTTTCTCTTTCACTGTCTCTCTCTCTCTCTCTCTCCCTCTCTCTCGCCATTTGTTTTTGATGTGGTAAGCTCGTCTCTGTTTGGAAGTCTTTGGCCTGCAAGAAGGACTTAGAGCAAAAGGATAAAGGAAGCATTTAGAAATACATCCACTAAAGTCCTGAGGAGAAGGCCATTTCGGGGAAGCTGAAAAAGATCTCAGCAAATGGCAGGGCGGCAAGAGCAGGAAAAGAAACGCATTCTCCCTGTTCATCCTTTAAAACCCCTGTCAGCTCTCCCTTCGTCTCCGAGATCCAATATGGAGATCGGAGCACAGATGCGTGATCCAGTGGCCTTATATGGGATTGCAGCTCAGTTTCTAACTGAAGAGCTGAGAAAAAGAGGCATGACTGGAGGGAGATAGACAGAGAGATAGACAGACAAACGTATACAGAAGCACAGAAGACCGAGAGAGGCTGATGCCCGGAGTCTTTCCGCCTGCAGTAAATATATTGTTTTCCTTCAGTGACACTTTGTGATAGTTCTTTTTGGCTTCTTTGAGGGAGGAAGTCATTGTAGTCTGAAAAGGAGAAACAATTTCCTCTCCGTCTCGTGAGGCAACAATAGCATCCAGTGGAGACGCTCTGAAGCTGAGGCAGACAGTGCCACTGCTGCCATTGTTAGTTACTGAATCCCAGCACTCCGCTTTATTTTGTTCCAGCCCATCTTCGGCCTTGCCTGCATAATAAATTCATCAGGCCTTCAGAGCCAAGGCTTAAGGCCTCAGAAAGCCCAAGCTAAAGTCACTAAAACAATCTCTCCACTAAATACACTAGTGCATCCATCATATCAAAACGGGTATATTGTGACTGTTATGCAAAAACCTTCTCCATTTTTGTAGTTTTTTACTTTCTGCATAATTTGAAAACCCTTCATTCTTTTCGCCATATTGTAAAATTTACCGATGTATGGAATACATCGAATGGAAATGAATGGAAATGGTCCCAAACATTTTTTGGAAAAATATCGTCACATTAACTTCCCTTATAAGTTAAGAATATTTTTGCCTCTCCTGTAAATTTACCAATTTGGAGATACAAGGTTTTGTTGCAAAAGCGACAATATAAAGAACTAGAGATAAGTAATCGACTCACCAAGTGCTCATTATTTGACCACCTACGCAAGTAAAGTTCTGCTCACAATTCACCAATTAATAGTGTGTTGCCTGAGGCCAAATGACAGGAAGGGACCATCTGACTGATGTAAAATGGCCAATCACAAACCACTGGTTTAGCAATATATGTAGTATTATCTCAGGGTCAAAATGGTGCTACAACAAAAACAGAACCATGTAAAAAAACATACTATGCAACGGCTATGTGAACATTGTTGTTTTTCAGTTACTTTTGAATAACATTTAAAAGACAGAAAACTTGTTTCAATCCAGCAACTGTCAAAGTTTCATTGTTTTTTTTACAGTATGCACGCAACAGTTTTATAGGGATTGGCAAAGATATCAGAATCATATCAGCACCAGCAAATAACTGCTTGAAGAACATCATCAGCACCAGATGGTTAAATTTGGCTGATACTTCAAAACAATAGTTGATGATGTATTTGTGTTTCAGAAGAGAAGAACTTACGTGTGATGCTGTTCTACTGTGCTAAAATGTAAATGTACATAAAAAAATTGGATACCTGCATCAACAATTCCCATATTGGTGCATCTCTAGTTTGCTTTAACGTAGGCTATTATTTTAGATTTTTTTTAAAAGCAGACCTGTAATTTGCCATTTAATAAAGAAAAGAAAGCCCTGCTGCTGTTTTCTGTGTAAGGCACAACATAAATTTAAATGCTGATTCACATTTTATCTCTATATACTATACACAACATACTTGCATATAACATGAACAAACATCTTTTTTAAAGATGGGTTGTACAAATGTTTGTAACTTTACTACTCTTCTGCAAGCTGATCCTGAAACTGCTTCATTTAATTTTGCTAGTTCTAGTTCATGCTGAGTAGTGTTTGGGTCTTGTCTTGCCCTCAAAGCTACTGGAGAGCCAACCTTGATGCACAGCTCCATAGTTTCACACAACTTGTGGTCGCAGCCTCTGCGAGCCTTTTCTAGCTACGCTCAACCATAAACCCCTTCTCTGTGCTGTGCTGCAGACAGATTCACTTTGCAGATTAAAACAGTCTTCATGTGTCAAACTGTTTATTTTTAATTTCAGAGTAATCTCTGACTACTACTTTATGTTAGAGTATTCAACCACAAAATTACAAGTTTCTAAGTCGACAAAAAGATTTAATAACCAATTTTAACAGTGGTTTTCCACCCAACATCTGCAGATTCTCTGTATGCTGTGTTTTCCTTCCTCTAACACACCTGCCTCGCCTCATGAAGGGCTCAATAATTAGCTGACGAATTTAATCAGGCGTGCTTTAACAGTAAGAAAAACAGAGTGCAAAGTTGCCGAAGTTTCTGCCTTGTGAGTGACTCATAAGTATGAAGAGCAGCCAGCTGTACAAAGAGACACGACAGAAACGGGCCACTGAAAGTAAGCGAGGAGGTCGATAGCGAGCTTTGGAAACCTGATCCCCTTCCGACGCGAGTTCATCTTATCACAGTCACTCTGCTCTGTTTAAACGCGCCAGCACTCCAGGGAAAGCGCAGCCCAAACATCAGCCGTATCGCATTACATAGACGCGACCCAAGAAGCCAAAGCTGCCACTAGATCCACACCTTTCAGCTTTTACGCCCTACGCAAAATCTCTGTGTACCTGGAGCCATGGCTAATGTAGCATCTGTTATGCGTTAGGTGGGATTATGACGCCTTCATTTGATTTTAGAAGCCACTTAATGAAAGCGCTCTTAAATTGCGCTTCTTTTCGGAATCCTGTTAGCGCTCGCAAGCTAACATAGTCAAAGTGAAAATCCAAATGGAAAGAATACGTAGTTAGTCAAAAGCGCTAGACTTTGTATCTTCTCCCACAGTAAAAAAATGTGTGCCAATGTCAACAGGGATGTTGTCATGCTGACTTCAATGATAGAGAGGAAACACAGTGGATGTAGGATTATCAGCAGTTTATACAACATCATGATGCAGGGCTCCAAATGTTGATCTAGCCCGAGGTGCAGCTGTTTACTTGCCCCGGCGAGGGTAAGAACAAACAGACTATGGGTCACACACACACACACACACACACACACACACACGCACGCACACACCCACCTACCCATATACGCACACACGGCGCCTGTGGGCCCAAATCCCCTGCTGGGGCAGCAGCTGCTTTCAGCAAAGCCAAACTGTGCGTGTGCACGTGTGAATACGAGTGTGTGCGCCATATGAAGCAACACCCCTCACCGCGGAGGAGACCCGTCTGTCTTACTCAAAAGCTCAAAATCAGCACTCTGACAGCCACCAAGAAAAAGTACAAATCGCTACACAACACACGGACACTGCCAAAAAATCCCCAAAATGGTCATTTTATAGGAAAATGGGGGTGTAACGCCTATTTTAAAAAAACGCAAAATTAAAAATTCAATTCGATATGATGAAGTGTATATCTTTTCTGATACAGCAAAAAAGGGAGTGCCTTGTGTTATATGTTAATTTCAAGGTTCAATGCTATTTTAATTTCTGAGGTTAACATTCAATCTAACACTTTTCGTTTAGTTTTTGTGTTAAAAGTGTTCTGACATATCTGCCAATGCCTATGACAATTACAGCGTAATATTACATTTATTTGTATTTAGTCACAAATGCAGAAAGATGAATACAATACAAACAAAATAAACCCCTAAAATCACACAAAATACAAAAATAAGTCTTACAAAAACACAGTCATTGTCAGTGTCAGTGCATAACATAAGCCCCTCCCACATCCCCACTCACTTTACTCCTACAGGCTGCATCCAGATGCCTAGTTTTGATCACTGTCAGTGGTTTCCACAAACAATGATAATTAAGAAATGCTAGAAAGTGAAAAAGGGGGCATGGTTTTAAACTTTGATTCACTGTTTCATTTTCCATTTTTATATTAACTTACACCCGTGTAGGAGAAAGAAAGCCTAAAAGTAGCATTTAATATGTTGTTTGTCCAGTTTTGAAATATTCTGTAGCACAGCATGTCATCCCTCACCATCACTGGTTTAATTTTTTCCATTCATTAGTGTTCCCTCACTACAATACCCAGGAATATTACCATCGGGGTGCATATCATACACATGCAACTAGGAATTTCCCCCCAAGGTGATAAAGAAATTGTGATTGCTAGTATATTCACTGATGTACAGGCTAATAAACACAGATGAGATGTTCAGTTTCCCAGCAGTACCATTAACTATCTGGCTTCCTTCTGCATTAACCAGCTAGCAGGGGGAAAAATTTCAAAAAGCGCAACCTCAAGTAACTGCTATGTAGTGCTTGTAGTTTTTCAAAAGTGGCTCCCTTCTTCAGGATACATAATCAGACAAGGTTTTCCTAATATTTATACTGAAAAATCTTGCTCTAAAGACTAGCGTGACACCACTGTAAGAGATAAGTAGGCATGTTTACAATAGATGTAATGATAGTCACAATGTTTTGATTTCTTAGACTTGAGTTTTGTATTTTTGAGGCCTGTCTGACACTTTGTTCTGGTGTGTCTATGTTATGTAGTGTCATTAATATAATGAGACATTAAGTCATTTTAAATCATTTCTACTGGTCCACTCATCATGAAATGTTCACACAATTTAAAAACCAGCACTGTTGTCCAATCATGAAAAAAATGAACAAAACATAGACTGAGTTAGAAGGTTTTGATATGACAATGATGATATTCTGCACAACATGCCTGACAGACGTGTCATTTAATATCTGACCTTGGCTGGCAGCGTAAGAATGGACTGTGATGCGGTCGTACCTGAAGCCATTATGGCTTAATGGGCGACATCAGTTGCAAGCATTCTAGACTAGATGACTTCCAAAGCATTCTGCTGGCACGCTGACCCCGGTGTGTGCTCCTCAAACCAATTCCATCACACACACACTGATCCACCTAGAACGTGCTCAGTCATGTCTCTAAGCTAGTTTGTTTCTGTCTCGCTTTCTCTCTCTCTCGCTGATTGTGTAACGGCATTACATGGCCCTGACCTTGCTCTCTGTTCCAGCACTCCTGTTGCCCTCTGAAGCAACTCCCAGGCACCACATAATGAAAAAGCCTGAAGCTAGCCAACCGCAAAGCGAGAGCGACGCTGACGGGATTCGAAATGAGAGCCGAGAGAAAAAAAATCTTCCATCTCTAACCCTCTGTCTGTAGCGGAAGGCTCTGGGCCCTTAGGGTTAGGCTGAGCACCACCTACACATACACACAACCAGGCCGCCACACTCGTACCCACCTACGGCTTTAGCGAGCTGTGTACAAAACACAGTCCAAAGGCGATGGAAGAGATATTTGTACAGAAAGTCTAGAAGCTGTACTCTGAATTTAGAGCACCAATGATATACTCCCATATGTGGACATTGGTAGTGTGATACATGATACATAGTGTGAATGCAGTTTGGAAATAGAGGTATAAAAATATGCCATGACAATACTTTTAGCACAATAGACGTTACACAATATATTTCTCAATATTTATTCTTTCTTCAGGGTGTGATACGTTGGAACAGACACAATATGCCAGTAAAAAGTAGTGCCACATTTAAAACATGCTACAAGTATGAGTACAATGTATGCATGTGCTGATATAAAAACTTAACATCAGGATAACAACCTAACCTTTTGACATAGTTTATGTTAACTATATCCGGGGCAGTGCAGTGTTAAGGGTCTTACCTAAGGGCACAATCAAGTGTTTTCCATTAAGACCGGGAAACTGAACACACAACCTTCCAATTTCTGGCTCATCCCTCGTACCACTAGACTACCAGCCATATATATGTTTGGGTCTTACGTTGCCCCTATTTTTTTTTTTCAGATGCTAGACCTAGTGCTAGATGCTAGTGTCTACTGCCATGTACTAGATAGGTGCTAGACCCTAACAGAACAGTACTGCCACCCTTACCAAGAGCTGTGAAGTGACTCAGACCAATAACGCTAAAACAGCTGTCATTTCTTTTTAATTATGAACACGCGCCTAACTCTGAATATTATTGAATTAGCCTGTAAACAGTCTGCTGAGCTGACTGCTAAACAAAACTACATTCATATGCTTATGCTTGTTATGTTTTTGGGGTTTTTATTACATATGCACATGTTTTTGACTGATTTTGTATATAACACTTGATGAGAGTGTGACAGTGTACTGGGATCAGGGTTACTCTGAATTTTTGGAGAAACTGCAAATCGTTTGACAAAATGCAGTGACGTGTCCACAATAGCAACTTCCAGCAGGATCAGGTGTTTTAGACCATGGAAAACAGTTAAATATGCAGGGCAGGAGCACTCCAGGACCACGGCTGGGAACCACCTAACAAGTATCACCCAATTGGGGTGTCCACTCTAAACTCCTCTGAATAAAAGGCATTGAGATGCATAAGAGGAACAGAATCTGTCATTCTACATTAAGACTTTCTGAGCATGGCCTCCAGAGCAGGCAGCCATCGGCCAGGCAGGATAGGAACAAGGCTTGCATCTCTGTTCTCCGCCAAGCTGGAATTTGCAGTAGAGGGAGGAGGCACGTGGTCGGTAATGACTTTTTCGAGGGGGACGTTATTAACCGTCGTTTGAAACATTATCACACGCTATTAGATAGGCGTCAGAACTCGTTAGGGGTGACGGTCTCTAGCTTTAGCCCCCAGAGCCTTGCCGTGCCTGCTCCTCCAGGGCTGACAGAGACAGAGAAAGAGGTAGATGGCAACGAGAGGAGACAGGAAATTACCACTAACGCTGGGATAGGAGCAAAGCGACCCAGCAAAGCAACCCCAAAAGACCATGCGTATCTTAGTGGCATTAAAATAGCACCAGTGTGCATGTTCGTGACTTGCTGATGCACCAAGAATATTTGACGGTCTAAAAATAGTAACGTAATAGAACGTTAAAACAAAAAAATAAAAAGGCCCTGTTTTAGATGTGAGCAGCGAAGCTGTCCTTAATAAAGCATCATCATCTGAAATTACAAAGGCCTCCAAGAGTTTAAGTAATGTTCTGCACAACGAAAAGAGCCAGGGTCAGTACACTTGCTCTGCTGTCTGCTTTTTCTTCTAAGGATGGTGTAGGCAAGGGCAATGCATCCTTTCAGCTGAAATGAATTTGGCGTTCTGCACAAAATTGCTTTATTTGCGAGGACAGAACACTATACGCGCTTACTGAGAGCGCTATTTGAGGCGATAGGGAGGGGACAAGAGATAGCGGCCTGCAAACACTGACAACAGCAGCTGTTTTGTTTGAGCAGTCACATTCGAAAACTTCACAGCTGGGCTGTATTAAGATGTCAGCGCAAAACAACAAGATAAACATAACGTCGCCAGAAAGTGTTTGTTTGACAATGCCAGCATTTGGGGAAACTGAACTCTCATTTTAAACATCAGCAAAATCACAAACAATGAAGAAGGTTATTTTGCCTTACATAATACTGGGGTGCACTGATGAATCTGTATGGCCGATTTCAATTTCTTTACAGCTAAATTGGCTGATGGACATTTTTGTGTTATTAATTATTCTATGTTTTCTGTTTTTAAAGCATAATGCAACAAGTAAGCATTGCTTATTCGCTTTTCATGAAAAGGTCACACTTGTGAAAACTGAATACTAATAATAAATACAGGTAGGCAGGAGGGTAGGCCTAGCACATGTATGGGTGGGCATAAATGAAGTTTAGGGGATGGATCATGCATTAACCCCCCTCCTTACAATCTAATGCCCTATAAATTTCCATCTCTACTTTATCTTCAGTTTATCATGATAATTTTTTATCCCATCTTCTCATTGTTCCTCAGGTCTATCTCTTACACCTGAAGTGGAAGGCATCTGGCCTTCTAGCTCCAAGCAGATTAAGAACCAGAACTCCAGCTCAAGTTCTCATAGATCTCTCACTTTCCTCAGCCCAAACTTGTAAATGACCACTTAGAAAATCAATAAAACATGAAATTTGACCGGCAGTGTTCAAACCTGTACACTTTAGACAAAGCATTCAGAGAAGCAATCATACGTTTTCACAGAAGAAATAAATCCATCCTAAAATGTTTTTTAGCCCACAGGAATATATTAGATGGGTCCTATCATATTTCTAGTACTTTCTATTAACAACAGACTTACATTTTGGCATAGAAACAGTAATCAAATGTGTGGCATTAGCTGGCTCACATTATTTACATGCAACACAGATGTCCAAAATAAAATGCATTTCTGACTGAACACCCCTACATAGTCCACTTGAGCTATGCCATATGTTTTCCAAAAACGCAAACCATAAAAACACAATGGATGGCTAAGCATTTAACTGTAGTCTAAGCCAAGCTAGCCTAATTGGTTTAGAGTGCACTCTACACAGCCATACGTACATATACAGAACATTTTGAGGTTATCCCATCTACCCTTGCTTTTATCTAATTTTCTCCCACTCTCAAAGACTACAGTAATGAATTGGGTAATCACAGATATCTAGCCCATTCAAGTACTTTGTAAAGTAAATCAATATAGTCTGGCAACGGGCCAGCTGACCACTTTGATGGAAGGTACAAATCTATATTTGGATTCACTGCCAAAGGATGCTCTTCTCATAGCTCTCTCTCTCTCTCTCTCTCGCTCTCTCTCTCTCTCATACATACACACACACATGCACATACAAATGCAAAAAAGGTGTGTTGTATCTAGCACAATTTAGCCTGTGGATATTTAAAACTTTGGCCTTAGTAGGGGAAAAAATGATCAGGTCTTTACCGTGGCGTTTCCACAGAAACGGATCATCTGAGCAAACGCAACTGATAAGAATTTCTATGAATTTCAAAAGCCATCCCTGTGGTGCAAGCGTTGGCTGGAAGCTTCAGTGGAATATTGATAAGCTGATGGTTAGCCAGCATAATCAGACCCTAGCAGTGGTCCTGAGAAAGGAACACTAGAACTTCCCGACATGAAACGAGAGTTATAAACTGGGAGGCTTTCCGTTTCTAAACAAAATTAAATGAGCTCCGGCGAGCACATCTGTTAGTCATGAGTAATTCTGGTCTCCATTTTCACATGTATAATCTTTAAAAATGCCTTAGCAGGACAGCATGGATCTGGGAAGAAAATCGTCTCTGATGTGGTTTGCCGATTCTAAAGACACTACAGTCGACACCAACGGAAACCACTACTCCAGTTCCTGCTTAAGCCCAATTAGGCTCAGAGCAAGGGTGGGCAGGAGAGAGTGGCTAGATTACATGATACGTGCTGAAACACCAGAAAATCTGCTGTGATTCAAAAGTAACTACACATGCTGGACGAGTATTTGTGTCATTCTGCATTCAGAAGTTGGGGAATGTAAATCTATTAATACAATATAGCATTTAGTTACATATATTTTGGCACCAGTGCTACACTCTGCTAAATGCTAGCTAACCTAGCAATGCCTAGAAATAGCATCATCTCTCGAAGGACAGCAGGAAAAGAGCGGTAAAGCGCTCCAGAAAAATACAACACATTATTACCTCAGTCAACAGGGACTCTACTCAAGTATTTTTACTTGAGTGCCATTGGTTCAAACAGTGTCTCCTGTGAATTTCAGCCTAAGAAGAAAATTACCATCTCTATTGCACATTCAGCGCTCACACTGTTCTTTGTCACTGCAGATTATATTGAGAACTGGAAGCCACCCGCATTTCTGTCCCAACCAATGAAACGACAGTACAGTGGATCCTGGTGATCACGGCTATGGCTCCCAGGTGATAAGTGACAGTAATCATGGCGAGGTTCATTTATTCACTTCCTGACGTGAAAAGCGATTAGCGTAGCCAGTCAGTGGGGTCATTTGTCACGCCTCGGATCAACGGCATGTGCAATAGGAAGAAATAAGAGTGTGGGCTGGGGGATGGGGTTTATTGGCAGGCGTTTAATAATGGGGATGGGTGTGAATAAACAGGCCCTGTGTGTGGTGGTGCACTTGTGCCATGAAGTCCTGAGGGGACACAAATGCCTAATCAACTCTCCAGGCAAGAAAAGATATGAGTAACAATCCAGCCATGATTAGGGAGCATTGTTGTGTTTTTCTCTGTTCTATGTTTGTGTATGAGCGTGTCTGCCAGCGAGGCAGTGAGAACTGAACTTCGATTGAAGTTCTCAAGATCTAGGCAAAGGGAACTCAAACTCAAATCTGCCCCATAAAAGTGATATATAAGGGATGAAGTGACGGCTGAGAAACTAAACCAACAATCATAACAAAGGGAGCAGAAGAAAATAGTGCTAAGGGGAGAAATGGAAAGAAATGAGAAAAAGAGTAGTATAGAAATAAAAGATCCAGCTCTCATAAGGCAGAGGGGCAGAAAAAGGAAGAGAGAGAGAGAGAGAGACAGAGAGAGAAAGTTGAACGTCAATGAGGGAGAGGCAACTAGTGATACAGTGAGAGGGAGAGAGAGAAAGCATGGAGAAAGAGAGGATGGAGAGTAGGTAGAGAGTGAGAAAGAAGAAAAAGGGAATGAGAGAGAGGAGAGAGCAGGGAAGAGAGAGTGAGAAAGAAAGAAAAGAGAGAGAGAGAGAGAGAAAGCTCAATAATGAAGGAGAGGCAGGGAATGAAGAAAGAGAAGAGAAAGTGATATAGCAAGAGGGAGGAACGGAGGTCTGTGAGAGAGAGACGGAGAGGTGGGAGGGGAGGAAGGCCAGTTTCTGAATGTCAGTAATAAGATCACTGCAGGGTGGGCAGTGTAATGGCAATGCAATGGACTGAGGAGAGCAGGGAGAGGGAGAGAAAAAGAAAGAGCAAGACAGAGAGAGAGGGAGACATGAGACACAAAAAAGAGAAAAGGACAGCTGGCTGACACCCCTCTCCCCACCACCCCCCCACACACACATAAGAGACAGAGCCGTGGACGCATGACCATAAGAAGACAAGAGGGGGACTTAAGACCCAGCCAAGGAGATAAGTGGCCAGGGTTCAGGCGCAGGAGTGTGCGAGTGTGAGTGCCTGCACGGATTTGTGTGTTTGAAGGCTGAATGGAACAGCAGGGGGTTTAACTTGGCTCTTCAGCGTGCTCTGGACTTGAGCCAAGCCAAGAAGGCTGGAACTCTCTCCCAGTGGCTTGAAAGATTTGAATGGAGCCGCTCACCTCCACTGCCAGCCACGGCCACTCAACTGCTACTGCTGATAGAAAGGTTAAAAACTGGGCTACCAGGGGTCAAACTGAAGTCGGTTACTGCTGAAGTCTAGCACATGTCCACCCTTTTTCTCCACTGGTACTGATATTGAAACCTTGAGTATCAACCAATATTGATCCAATATATCTTCTTGCTTTAAAATGAGCTATATATAACTTGGAACACTTTGCTTAAGATAAACATCTAAAAGGCTTTTATGCTCAAACTAATCAAACACTTCAACATCACATCACATGATGTGAGAAAGCTATATCAGGCTAGATTTGTAACACAAATGGACCAGACTCTTCTTTTTCCTATATCCAAAATCCAATCCAGCATTTCAATATCAATACTGACATATCTCTATATTCCATTTAAATGTCAACTCTATATGGACCAGTTGAAGTATTTGTCTCAAGTTTTTTAAATTCAAATTAAAATAAAATTATCTCTTCTACTACTTAAGAACACAATCAAGGTATAGGTAAAGTGTAGAATCCGCACATTCAACAGAATTTCAGTACTTCCTCCAATAAGCTATAAAATTATTATCTAATTAAACATTGCTTTTCTATTGCCACTGAAATTACAAGGTTGCAGTTATCCAAACCTGACCTTACATGAAGTGTAACTTGAACGCAAGACAACCATAAGCACTGCTCATGCAAAAGCCCAATTCACTGCTACCTGATATTAAGAGTAGATAAGTAACCATGAGGGTCTAAGCAGCGACAGTAACAACACTGCGTGCCACAAAGCCTTTTATGGTTAATTCTTTATTGAGCTTTTCTTATCCGGGATGAATGCCTTTTCTGTGTAGTTCTAGGGCACAGAATTCTCCTTTTCTGGAGTGAAATTAGGGCGAGCTACTCCTCAAAAGGTGCCCTAGCAGCTGGCAATTTCTCCAACCAATCAGAGGCCCTCATTATTGCCAGGAGGCAAATTGAAGTTCAATTGCCCGGCGTACAGTAACATGATTAGGAAGATTGTTTGCAATCTTGCTGAGAGTCAGCAAGGTGGTGTTTTGGGAGCAATACCAGCTGAAATCATTGCAGATTATCATTTTTACTGTAATAACCGACGTGCTCAGTCAAGAGAGCTCTAATCAAACTGCATTTCTTGCATCTTTGAAACACCAGAAGCTAGGTAATGTTGTAGATGCGAAATCCTTGCTTAAAAGAGACAAAAAGCCTGAATGATATCAAAACACTGATGTCAATGATATCAAAACAGTGATGCCAATGGAGAGTCACTGATTAATTGAACCCAGTTTAAAATAATGAACCAGTAAGAAAACCCTTTTAAATGTGTTATGTTTTATTACAGCGCTATTATAAACGGAACCTTTCCAACAGTGCCTAAACCAAGAAACTTAACATTTAGCTGGGTGACTAATTGTGCAGGCATGATGGTCGTTGGCATTTAACAAGGGAGCGTGTTGCATCTTTCTCCTCGACAAAGGCTGTGCTAACTATCTAAAAGATAGTGATAAAAGATAGCTTAGATAGTGGATATCACGGCCAATCGTATGCCAAGCTAAGAGCCAGACTTTCCTTCTATAATGTGCCCATCTAAATGCATCCATAGAGCAGTAGCAGCTCAAACACAAGCCTAGCAGCACATAGGACTGCAGATGCACCAATTTCTGTTGCCTCACAACAGCACATTTTAGCCTAGCATTGCAATCTGTTGAGAAAATGCCATTATGAAAAGCAATGTGGTGGGTGCCCCCTGACCTTGAAAAAAGAAATTAGCACGGAACCACCAGGCGAGTTTTTGCTTAGCGGGCAAAGCATCGTGAGAGTTCTCTTTGCTGACAGGCTGGCTGTAAATGACTCATTAAGCCTTTTGGTTACTGTGGATCGTTTGCACACATCAGAGAAACAAAGCTCTGGGAACAGGGAAGGAAAGACGACCGTGCTGGAATCAAAGAATCAGCAAAAGTATGCCAGTATGTACAATATTATTGTAATATTCTGTGTGGATGTGCATGCGTGTATTCTCCTGGGCAGGACAGGTTGTGGTGATCGTCCTCTGCTGCGCCTGGAGTAAAGAATGCCCCGGGGGACGGACGGGGCACTATTCAGCAGTTGCCATGAGCCTCAGCTGTTGCTAGGGACACCCTCCTCCATGCTGGTTTAGGCAGCCACTCCTGGCACTGAGGAGCACTGTAAAACATTCTCCCTTCTTCATTCATGCGCTCAAGCTAACTCTCTCTCTCCCTCTCCTTTGTCGTTTTCTTTCTCTCTGAGAAAGCCGCATACCTCCAGCCATAGCTCATTAGGATACCTGTTCAGGAAACTCTTGGCTTAGACAGTGTTAGGTTAGGCGGTACAAATCAGAAGAACTAAGCCTCACAAACAAGGGCAGGCAGGGTCTCCTTGCACCCTGGCTGATGAGAACAAGGTGGACCAGGTTGAGGACACTGCTCCATCTGAGCAAAGCTAAAACAGAAAAAACACCTGGGCATGACCAAATGGTGTACTCACATACCTTGGAGAGGGAAAATCGCCATGAAGGACCATGCTAGTTTTTCAGGTTGCACTGGGAAACGAGAGAGGAACCAGGCAAAAATAAGCAATGGGAGCAGCTGCCAGAGTTGCCCTCTAAACTGAATATCCTTTCATGTGCTGTGGTCAGTTGTAACTCGCTGCTGTGTTCCCCGGTTCAGTCCCTGAATTCGTGCACAGGGTCAAATGGATCAGCTTTGTAGACAGGAGAGTGGGACCAGAGCCCAGATGTTCACTTAACCAGTTCAATGGGACATTTGTCCAATTAAGGTATCAGGTGCCCATCAGGAGGAACACACCTGAGCTAGCCCTTTCAAGCCCAGGCGGCGCACTGAGCGAACAAAATGTTGATTATGCACTGGAGCGACATGAAAGGAATCAATTAAAAGCTTTGCGAACACAGGGCCTGATCACCTTTGCTGTGTCCACCTTGACAAGACCAGATGAGAAGATCAACTATAACATGGAGGCTCCTGGTAATTCAGATTGGAATTCCTATGGGGCATTTTACAATGCAGGATTACACCCCTTTAAACTCCAGGCTTGTTACATACTAGACTTATTATTTAGTAACTACAGCAACTTCAATACAAATACTTCAATGAGCTATTCTTAGGTTATAGAAGTGTGTGATAAAACATGTGACTGGCCATTCAAAGGGTTAAGCCCAAAGTGAAGAAGACTGTGCAATAGAAATGCCCCTTTGCTCCTTTTGGATAGGCTCGATTTTTGGCTATCTGACTTTTGGCTAGAGTTATCTGGCTTGCTAAGCAATCTTCGTGAAACATTTATCTTGGCAAAAAAATCCTGCTTACAGTACAAATCAAAGGAACCAAGCCTCATAGACTCTCCTCAGAATAACTGATACGGCCAAATATATGGCTCCAATTGACTTTTGGCTTAAGTTAGCTGGCTAACCGAGTAATCTTTGTGAAACACTAATCTTGGCCATAAATCCTGCTTACAGTACAAAACAGAGGAACCAAGGCTCATAAACTCTCCTCAGAATCACTGATATGGCCAAATATGTGGCTCCATTATTTTTTCAAAATACGTGATAGAAACCTCTGACAGCAGACAGATAAGTAAGCCACTGATTCTGATCAGCACAGCTTGGTCGGCCTCCTCCTCAGCCACATTTTCTGCTGAGATTAACACGCACTCTGCTCAGCAATCAATCACTTTGTGGCAAGGAAGGGCCAGTAAGTCTCTCTGTGTCAGTATGTGTGACAAGTGCCTGTGGAACACTTTCCACTGTGTGTCTTGATCCATAATATCTATATATTTTCTTATATGTATATTATACACATAATACACTGTCAACAGACCTAACATCATAGTGTTAAATTGCTGGCATTTTTATACTTCATATCCATTGCTAAGAGCTGCCAGCATCATCTTGTATGTCTCAGTGGACCTTCGATAGTGAGCACACATCAAGATTACTTTAATTAATCCCTTCAGTAGGTTTTTCTCACCTTAAAGTTTCTCTTGGTACCCCTTCCAGGTCAATCCCAATACAAAAACCCTGCCGTTACTGGCAGGACTATACCTGCGCCTGACTGTGTGCTCTACTAGGTCCCACGGAATAGCAGCCAGAACAGCAGGGAAGCTCTGCTGATAGAGAAGAGAAACAGAGTAGGAGTGTGTGGATTGAATGGGGAAGTGGTGTGTGCGAGTGTGTAGCTAAGAGAGAGGGGAACAGAGAGAGAGCGAGAGAGAGAGAGAGAGAGAGAGAGAGAGAGAGAGAGAGAAAGAGACAGAGAGAGAAAGTGTGTATATGGCCGGAGGAGTGGGGAGGGGTTTGCTCTTTGGGAAAGAAGCCAATCCAATTACAGGCAGCAGTGCAAGCCCAGTTTCTTCAGATGAGCTAAATTCACATTTCACCAGTCCCTTCCCTTCTCCGTCACTGCTTGGTCTGCTGCCCTATCTTCCCTTCTCTCTCGTGAGGGGAGGGATCCAGGGTGAAACATGCAGGCAGCTCAATCCTTCAAAGGAAAAGGCACCAACAGCTCAACCTCCTATATGATATTATGTCACCTCCAGTGTGGCAAATCCCATAAACCTATAGCCTTCTCTCACTACTTGAAAGTTACAGAAGGAAAAATAGCTTGGACAAGGCTTATCAGTGCAATGCCAAAGGATGCATGCAAGCCCTATTGAGCTTCCCAAGGCCTTTGTACCTGCCCCTCCATATATATATATATATATATATATATATATATATATATATATATATATATATATATATATATATACATACATACATACATACATACATATACATACACATATATACATATATGAACTAATGCTTCATTAGAATTGAAAATCGTGCAAGCTTGACATAGCTTTATGTGTTGTGGTAACAGGAAGTGGGGGTGCTGAGGGGACTACATCACCCCGAGATTTCGAGATAAAATAAGTGTAAAAAGCTTCTGCATAGCTGAGGTAATAAATACCTATGTGTGGAAATTAATATTTTTTAGGTTTTATTTACACATAAAAAACAAAATCTGCAGTAGCTATGCTCTGTGTAAGGTACTGCATTTTCGTTGCTCACTTTGGGACGTCTAAAAAACACAAGCATATTTAGGTGTTTTTCCACCTGTCCAGATATTTTCTTTTTTGGACCACAATTCAGCGTAAACATAACATTTTGAATACATTTGTTGTTTTTCCACCACTCCATCTCCTAAATGGAGTGCATTCAAATACTGGGCATGACACTGGCTACTGTGCCACGTATCAACAATCTGCTTGTCGACGCTCATCTGATTTGCATAAAATTCATCCAGAAAGAGACAGAGCAGAGTGAACAGAACTGCATTGGCAGTTTGGTGTGTCAGCTATATGTGTGCTTTGTTGTTTAGCCACATTGTAGCACATTATAATATGTTCAGGTATGATGTGAGTGTGTACACTATGTATATTCTGTTTAAAATTAACTTAAAACATCTTGTTTTTGCAGACATTGGCATTTTATGGTATTATCATGGACATAATACGTATTATATTTGAGTGACGCTAAAACAAAACTTAATATCTTATTAATAACAATATTTGATTAAAAATATGTATGCTAGCAGTCTCAATCTCTCATTCCCTATTCCTATTGGCCAGATGTGTGTGACTTCTCCTAGGGCTTGGGACAGCATATGAGGTTTCCTGTCTTCTTACAACATATATAAGCAAAGTCCTTCTCCCTGGTTTCTGTGATGACAGGAAGGTGTGCATGTTTGCTCGGCCTAGTCTGCTTGCTATTTCTCCACAGCTGCCGAGATATGCCTTGCTGGATTACACTGAACGAAAAGCTCTGATGCCACTTCCTGATTGCACTGCCGTTTCAATTAGAGATTAATTAATCACGGGAGCCGAAAATAAGCTCTTGTGGGCGTTGCCATGTTGCCAGCATGGCATAATCATGCAGATTCAACAACACAGGTACAGTCTGTTTTCCCTGTCTCGGTTCCTGTTCACCCAACTCCTCTTCACCCAGTCTATGTAATGCCAAGTGAAGTACACCTGAGGTCCTTTTAACTTCTAAGTTCTTCACATTCACACAAACGGTTCTTTAGAAAAAAAAAAAACAATGAATTGGAAACCGGAGAGGTTCTACTATGACAGGGGTGCTCAATCTTGGTCCTGGAGATTTACCACCAGAGAGTTCAGGTCCAAAACACTTGGCTCTAAAATTCAGATGCCCCTGAAGATTTTCATTACCTGTATCAGGTGTGTGAGATTACAGTTTGAGCTAAATTCTGCAGGGTGGTACATCGCCAGGACCTGGATTGGGCACCCCTGGTTTATGGCATTGCTGCAAAAAATGATTTTTGCCACCTTTACATTTAGGAGTGTAGCCTCTTTGTCATGGGGAGGTAGTGGTAGCTAAGACTTTTGCCAATAAAGACAAAGTAAGTCTCTTGCTAGCTCTCTTTCTTCTCCCATCTTTTCCCTTTGGTTTTTCTTACAGCCGTTGTTGGTGGGAAAATGCCTGCTGTCACTCAATGCTATGGCGGTCCGAGTAGAGCAAAGAAGTCTAAAGTAGTGGACAGACCCTTATTCATCCTTAAATAGGTGTCACGGGTACTGCCCTGGGGCTTGCTGGAGCATAGCATCTCCATTAGCTACATGATATCTGCCTTTACATCTGTTGGTAATGCAGCAAAGATTAGCCAACAGTTCTGGAAATGGGAAAATATGGCAAAGATAAAGTCTCACACAGATATATATTCTCTTGTTTGACTACTGTATATTGCTAGCTTTAACTAAGAGCATGCATAGCTGAGGTAAAACCAGTCTCTGTAATAGCCCTCTAGTTGAAGTGTTTCATACTTTTAGTCAGCGTACTTACTCACAATAAGTCCCCTCAAAGCACACTGATAACTAGCTTGCCACTGTTGGCAAAATAGCTCAAACAATTCCTATCCTCAAAGCATTTTATACAAAATCTAAAAGCATGGTGATTTCAACACAGCACCCTGCACCGCAGAATGGCGTAACCAGCCTCTCTAGCTGATAACATCATTACCAACAGCAGTTGCACCTGAATAGAGCTCCACTTGCTAAATGTTCAAGGCTTCTTTTCAGTCAGTCTATAATTGCTATCAGAAAGGTGCTCTTAACTCCACATTTTCTGAGCACCCTTCATGTGAAATGTGTCATAATTACTAAGTACTGATAACTTACAGGAACCCAACAGGGTCAGGCCATTTGTGGCAGACTGTAGGGGAGCCAGGCCCAGCCTGTAGCTAGCCCCCTCTGCCAAAGCCTGGCTGGCAAGGTGCTTATTAAAGTTAATTGGTCAGTGAAGGTTAGCAAGTACTGGTAATCGAGAGCTTTTGCATTCTGCTCAAAGCTGAAGCAGGGCCAGGTGAGCTCTAAAGGACAACATCAAGAATTCAGGAGAAAAGTTTCTGCATCTGCACTTTTTAAATGTTAGACGGGGCCAGTCGAAGTCAGTGCCGAGCTAAAGGGGCCAACTTAATATCATGCTTGACCTTGAGAAAAAAATATAGAAGAATTTATGAGATTTCTTTGCTATAGGAAAACCTCCGAACGCCGAGGCTAAAAACCTTGAGCATTATATGGACCAAACTTCTGCTGGAAAAAAAATTGAACTTGAAAACTTTTTAAAGGACAAAACAAATGGGTCAGTTCTTGTGTAAGCCATGGCAGGTAGAGATTTTCAAGGTAGCACATTGTAATATAAAACCGTAATTGAGCTCACCTTTTTCAGTCGTCCACTCTTGGTACCCACAAAGGCCACACAGAAGCCGTTGTAGACATAAGAGGTCACTGAGGTCATGCGGTCTCTGCTCTCTGTATATAGCGTGTGTCCGGTCACCAGCTGAGAGCCGCCCAGGGGTTGGTTGATGTCCAGGCCGCAGAAAGAGTCATCAATGGGTACTGGCTGTAAACAAAAGGAGATGTAAGTTAATCACGATGCCAAAACTTTTGAGAAACCTAAAGGTAAGATTTAAGATTAGCCTTTTGTAACAGTGTTTTGCTGCAGTGTTTAAATGTAGTTATGTAATTACATAGTCAATTACACATGAAATTACTTTTGCTTTATATTCTGCATTGACAAGTTCAGGTTTTTTTAGTTTGTTTCAAGGTAAGAAATCACAGAAATGAGGCAAAAATGTAAAGCATGTCCACAAAACAAGGTAATGTGCACAATAATGAGTTCAAATCATAAAAATCTACCACAAAAACATATATGTGGTACTGAGTAATTAGATTCCATACTTCTATACCATAAAGAATTTCTCCCCTTGTTTCAATGAGCTACGAGTGAAAATTGATTATCGAATTACACCATGCTTTGACTTCTGAGGGTTACGTTGACAGCTAGAGTGAGATGCATTTGCTGAGGTAAACTGCAAGAAGACAGTAAGCAAGCCTCCTTCAGCATGTCCGTGCTGTGCCATGTAGTCAGCCCGCCTCATTACCCTGCACTATGACAGTACCTCACCCCCACGAGAGACAGAAGTAGTCTGTACTACACATGTAAATATGCCTAGGTGCATACACATATGCACAGAACACTTGCTACAGCTTAGGCCACATTCACTAGCACATTTTGATATCCGTCAGACACGTACATCCAATGAGAACAATGCCCTGACTGGCACAAGATACCAGCGGGCAGCAAGGCACTTCGATTATACTCTGTAGTCCTTTAAAAGTGTTATTAGAACAGTCTTAAATACTCTTAAGTGTAAAATACTCTTAAGTAACTATGAATTAGCCAGTAGAAAAAGGGCAGGGCTTCAGTCAGTGAAATCAATGTTAGGCAAGATTGAGATAAAAGTAGTAGCTGCATAGCTCACATTCTGAACTGTACAAATCACACATTTTATTTATTTTTTTCTGTAAAGAACATTAACAACTGGCAGAAGTTTTTTTCCAGAAGTGGGTTTTTTAACAAGCGTTTGTGTTTAAATGAGTTGCCCGCTCCCATAATTGCTGGCAATGTAGACAAACACATTGATCTCAACATCTCACATATCAATGTATTTTATTCTTTGACCAAAAGTCAAAATCACAAATGATAATGACCATGATTATGCATTTTTGATTTATTGCAAAACAACCAAGAAAAGGCAGGTCTTCTAAACTGTGAAATGTTTCAAATTGTGGATTAACTGTGGTCTTTAACTGTGACACAGCATACATTTGAAGTACTGAGTCCTACTACAGGAGTTCTACCTTCCTGCATTCCATGCCAGCCCAAACTAAACCCTGGAAACAAAATCTCCAGGAGCATCTCAACAGAAGAGTCAGCTCAACAGAAGGTATGTTAGATTAGGCTTGGATTTGTATACTACAGCCTCAAGCATTTTCTTCGTAATTGACTTGGCAAGCCATCAGAATATTCAGCTAGCTAGTTATCAGGCAGATTGTGAACCCGAAATACAGGTGAATCCAATTTAGCAAGCTACTGAATGTTCTTATAAGAGAACACTCTTGTCTGCTCATGCTTCATTTTACTTGGCAGCAACAATTTTCGTGTGCTTTTTCACTTTCTTCATTACTAGGAACACCACAAATATGAAATCCCACTTCATCTTTTCTTCAAATGTTTACTATTTTACATAAATGAATAATAAATGCAAGGTAAATAATAAGTGAAAACTGTAATTTCGGCTCAGATATTCCAGCCTTTGGGTAAAGGAATAATCATCTGGCTGACAACTTAGTGCCAACGTGAACTGGATTGTTTAGATAGTAATAGTTTCTTTTGTTCTTTGATTCAATCATAACTAGGAACGGGTATTGAAATTCAATACTTTTATGGTACTGATGGAATTACTTCAGTACTACTGAGTATAGCATGGCAAAATGGCAAAAATGTAATATCACGCTAACTTTACAATAGATGATATCACAATATGTATTTTTTCTCACATCTGATAAGTTGAAAAAGACAAAGTAGTGCCACATTTAAAAAATACTATCAATAAGTAAGTCCAATGATTTGTATTCAATATTTCAAAACTGTGCTGTACTAAATTAATTTAAAGAAGGTGAATTATTCTGTCTTTATAATTAAACATAATGAGAATATCCATAATATGCCCATGCATACTCTGACATAATGTGATGTAATTTATCCCAGTAACAATAAATATCATAATTTTGCCCAGCCTTACTACCAAGTATTAAATTTCATATCGCATACTGAATATCAATACCAAATTTCATTACTTAAGTAATGTCATTGTTAGCATTGATGAATCAGAAGGCATTCTTGTTCCAAAATCTGGCAGGCTGTTGACCGGCTGTCTAAATTAATTTTATGTATATGTTTCTAATTTGTTCAGTAAATATACCCAGATCTCATGTTTATTTCTGGTTTATGCCACACACACTTTCAGTCTGCAAATTTAAAACAAGATTAAAAAGTCAAGGTATCAGTACTCGCATTAATACTGAGACATTTTGAGCAATACCCAGTCCTACCAACAACACACACATAAGGAAAAAGATGCAGGCCTGTAAACATGTACAGCGTAATGATCAGGCTCTAGAGCCATTTTTAATGTCAAACGGAGACATGGCCTGCCATCAGCAGCAAGTCTGATGCTTCTGAGCCCAGTGGAGCGGTCAGCTCGATTCACGTCAGCCCAGGCAGCCGGTGACTGGCAGTGGCCTCAAAGTGCCATGGAGAGTAAGAGGGACGAGCGCGCTGATGTAAGCACACTGCTCATCATCCAAAGCCCAGCAGCCTTAGCAGCCATTAGCATTTAGCACTGCCTCTCTGAGGCTAGCACTGGAAAGCTTTATTACCACCTGGCCAGTTATACGAGCCCAGGGGAAAGCAATAATGTCACATGGTGTAAAACACTCAGGCCACCACGGTTCCTTTTTATTTTCCTTTCCCAAAATAGCAGGAGTGAGTCTCTCAGGTGGAAACGATACCTGTGAGAATTGTGTTTCTGATTGTTTACATCTTCAAAAACAGAGCCAGAGCAGGCCTCAAATCATTTAGGAGGGTGTCTGCATAACATACTTTTGGAGCTGTGAGTGAGATCAGACAGATGTGTGTGTGTGTGCGTGTGCTAATTTGAAGGTATTCTGTGAGACTTCACTCTGTAACTGATACCAGTGCATAACAAGCCATGAAATACTGTCTGGGTGCAATGTTGCAGGTGCAGCTGCTCGCCCCAGTCTGTGAATGTAATGTGCCCCAGAGTTCTCAACCTAAATAATGAATCCCCCCAAAACAAGACATTTAGGGTGAGCAAATAAAATTAAATACCAGCACTGTTCTTTGTTTATATGATTCAATGGCGAAGCATTTTGAGAGAAAGTTAACGATGGACGGAAAGGCTAGGCTAGCACTGTGAACATAGAAAGATTTTCACTTAGTAACAGAATGACAGTTAAATAAAAAATTCAAACTAAATGAATTATGAAAATAAATACTTTGTCCTTTTTACCCAAAAAATAGTTGACTGGGCAAGACATGTTTGGTATCCAAAGTTTGAGACTAATGTAGAAAGTAATATCATGCAAACTGCATGCCTGAACATCACACTTGCCCCAAACCATGTCAAGTTGTTACATAAGTTGTCAAGCAGGTTTTGAATACTTCTTGGTATTTGCAAGCAAGTCCTCTAATAGTTCTTAAATTCATCGGGCCTCAATACACAAATATCTTCCTAAGTTTCTTCTTAAATGTGTTCTTGAGAAAGGTCCTAAGAAAAAGTCTATGTCAGATTCATGACATGTTCTTAAACCACAGAACTGTTTGTACCTTTGTGCTCTTGAGTGTGTGTAGATTCTGTTCTCACCTAAGAACAAATCCCAAATCAGAAAACACTGGTCAATGTCAGCATTTTTGTGGAAACTGCATAAATGATTTTAAGAAAAAAATTCCTCTTAAATTGAATTCACAACTACATTATTTTAATCATTCTCTTGGTGGCTGTTTTTTTAAGTATCTAAACACCTCCAAACAACATCGAGTCAAGCCAAAGCACAGCCTCCACATGGCAGGGTTAGTTTTAACATGCTGTTACAACTAAGCCTCCCTTGAGAAACAATAAGACAAGTCACTTATATGAATTTAAAACAAAAGAGGTAATTTTTTTACATTGTTATGAACAGGTTCATTAAAAACATCCCACAGATGTCAGGTAAATAAAATATATTTAAATTTTATATTGATATTTGCTATTCTACTTTGTGATCAAAAATAAATTTGCCATTTTTGACAATAATTTTTCATTAATCACATTTATTTTGAGGAATATATATTATGTATTTAGGTTGGACATGCCAGGTTCAAACGACACTGAACTGTACTGAATTTAATTTGTTTTGCATCAATTAACTAAGCCACTAGTACCCCTAGCCCCTAGTCCCCCCTGTGGGATTAGTTATGATGTTTGGACTCTCCTGACAGCTGAATTGTTCACAACCTGCAGACGGTGGAAACAAAGCTTACATTTCAGTTGCAGCACAAATGTGTAGGTTGCTTGTATAAAAAAAATATTGATCTTGCTCAAATATTTTTTTTTAATTATTAAGCAAAAAACAAGCGTGCCCCGCTCTCACCCAGGCAACAATGTTTTAATAGTGTATACCAGTAATGATCTGAAATTTCCACTAAAAATGAACTGAAATCAGTCATGGTGTAAAGCATATATTTTGCACTGGCCATTTTTTCTTATTGTCCAATATTTTAAAGAGCTTTCACACATGTAATTTCTTAAGCATCCTTGCTCTGTTATCTTCAACAGCCACATGGAAAGCAGTGCAATTTGTTGTGCTCTTAGGGGAGGTGACGTGGATGCCTGGCATGACTTTAAGATGTATTCAGCGAAACTAGCTCTAAATTATTTATTTTATTGCAATTTTGAATCCTAAGAAAAACAAAGCTTTCAGATACTAAATTAAGAAACAAGTACCAACATTACAAATAAGTGAGTATTCTAATTATTCGGGCCAGTCCAATTCAAACGCAATCTCTGAGAAACTTTACTAATGGGGTTACTTAAGTGGTTTCTGACACTGCATGATATACTAATTTCTGTAAAAATGGACAAAACTGAACCCATTCCTTTACTGCCCCTAAAACTCTCTGTTGTGCTTCTAAGTATTCTTAGTTTTTGGCTGCAGCAACACAATGATTCTAAATCTGGTTAATTTGGGTGGTCATACACACACACACACACACACACACACACATATATGTGTGTGGGTGTGTGTGTGTGTGTACGTAAAATGACTGTACAAAGTAATTTATGTGTGCAGTGACCTTTAGCAATGTAGCTGATTTATGATTGATCAGATGGCTGAGAATGTGAAATAAACGCTGCACAATCATCATCACCTATGTATAAAACAAGCTATTGATTGTTTGTGGAAGTGATGGCAGTGTGTGAGCTTTGGAGCATCCTGCTGCAGCCTGAAGCTGCCTGAGCTGCTTTATTCTGAAAGCTATTTGAAGTGCATGATTAGCTATTCACACACTGTGCCTTATGCTCAGTGGCGGAACGCATTTCCCGTGACCGCCGTTTCGGGTGGAGGATTAGCGTTCCACACACAAATCGGGACAAGAGTCCGGATCCTCCCCTCAGAGGCCAGGTGATCAATAGAATGTCCTGTTTAGATCAGTGCACATACATGAGGCTGTGGTACGCTTGACAGCTCTGCCTGGTGAATAAGGAAGCGCCACCTGAATACCTGAATACTGTCAAACTTTCATTCCAGAGCACAGAGCAAGGTGGCTAAGGCTGAGCGCTATCTAGGAGACAACAGCAAGCAAGACGTGATAAATCTTTGATTTTCTGTTTGTTTTCTTTTTTCCTCTGCCCACCCTCCCTTACTACCATATGAATATATTACTTTATAATACAACAGAAAGTGTTATTGATAGGGTAGAAAATATAATATTTATCATTACTGTGATAAAGTCAGTCACATTACATCGCAATATGCTTTTCTGAGCATATTGTAGATAGTGACAGTACTTAAAGTAGACCCTTTAGGAATTTACGATCTTGTGTCAAAATTTACGCAATTTAAACCAATCCTCGAAGTATTTACCAGAGCTTGCTATTTTGTCCAATCACTGCATTACTGTCTAACTAAACATTTAAATCTGTTATGTGCTTTCAAAACAAAGCATGTAGCTTCTATGCTACAATCCAGGAAGCTGTAGTATCGGCCTCTCCGGCAACAGACTGGGTGGATCGTCTGAAATCTGAGCTACGCAAAACCGTGACTTTGTCAGTTTCATTTTGATTGCTTCTCTGCACACCTGTTTGAACACATTTCAGTGTCTTTTGCAAGCAGTTGCTTGCTTTGTGATTCATAGCAATATACATACTGGATGTTTCTGCATTGTGTTGGTTGATAAAAAGCACATTAGCTGCTGAGTTCATATTAGTTGAGTTCGAAGTGCTACTGGATAAAGTTCACTTTATTTAGAGAACATGTTCAGTTGGTAAAGTGTGTGATCTGTCAACACTGTTGTTGTTGTAGACAATTTTAAATACATAATTTTCATGTAAAACTCTCTTTGAGACTTTAAAACACACAAAGACACATTTTCTAAGCCACTTATCCTCCTGGGTTGCGGGGGGACGCTGAAGCCTATCCCAGCACTCATTGGGCGGAAGGCAGGAGACTTCAAAAGAGAGTTATATTTTTTAATCTTGAGTCTGTTGTGTTGCATGTTCTTGGTTCTCAGTGGTAGACTTAATTTTCTATTTGTTTTGAGAGAAACTAACAAGGTTACATTTTAAACAAGTTAAATAAACATCAGACTGATAATCTTCACACATCTTTGCCTTGCAAGTTTTGAAATTGCTGCTAAAAAATCGAACATTTTAGGCCACAAAATCCTGGTAGGTCTGTTAAAGAACACTGACTACCTGCATGTAACAAAGCACATAATTAGCCTTGTTTAACTGGATTTAGCGCAGCGCAGTATGTGAAACTTTGATTAAAAAGCAATGTACTAACTCTAATTTTGAAAGTAACTTTTAAACACAGCACTACTGATCCTTTTTGTCTGTTCCAGCTTATCAAACTTCAGAAAAGGTAAATATCAAGATGCAGCATGTTATGTCTTGAAGAATCACAATAATATATTTTTCTCATAACTATATATATAAATTAAATATACTGTTTGAAAATGGCAGCTGTTTTTACATAGTATGAACATTTCCAAAGAATGGACCAACAGGAATGGTCAAAAATTCTAAAATCTCACAACATTCGAGTAAAAAAATATCTTTTCCTATGCCTTGTAAATGTATTATTATTATTATTATTATCTTTTGACATTTTTTTTTTCTTGGTGAGTTTCTGTTACAACTATGACAATACAATAATATATTATTAACATATGACATATGCAAAAGTGTGAATTTGTTGTAGCAGAAATAAGCACACATCCTCTACAGAGAACACACTTCTGTACAATTTAATTCACAATTACTGCTTATTAGCAGAACTTAACATCTTGAGAAAAAAATATATTATATTTGTCCTGTGCAAAGCTTATGGCACATTTTATATGTTATTTTTTTCTAATATGATAAACTCAGCAAATAAATAGAAATAGTGCACTAATATTTGCAGAAAATATGCTTAAGTTTGATCCCTGTAGAAGATGTATAGAAGACAACAAAACCATAGAAAATCAACAAACCCGCATTTTGACTTGATACGCTGGAACAAAGTAGCACCACAATTAAAAATTACTATCACAAACTATAAATCCAATGATTTGTATTTAACATTTATATGCCATGCTCCACTGAATCTAATCAATCAAGATTAATTATGCTGTCTTTGTAATCAAACACACAGTTGGGAAGTACTGGGAAGTACAATATCCATGATATGCTCAGAAAAGCATATTGTGACACTGTGACATAATTTATCATGATAACAATATATATTGTTTAAACTTTTCCATGGGTTTTCAAACTTTTGCATGCAACTGTATATTCTTGTAGAGGCTTCTACAAAGGGAATTGAGGCAAAGGAACTGTACCAAGTTCAATAACCAAGTCTCGCTGTGGTTTGTGTTAGCACAGTAGTACCCTGCTGGAGACAGGCCAGACGAGATGGTCACATCTGCAGCCATCAAAAATAGTCAGGAATAACTAGCAGGAAATTAAACAAAAACAATTGCGTCTGGGCCTGAGTGACTCCACGGAGTGCTGGCAATACTTTTGGAGTAAAAGGAGTTTATTTTCTGTGTCAAGAAAAAAGATGTTTGAGGAGTATATATTTCATTGTACAAATATTTTCATACTCCTGCTGGGTCTTTAAAAGGGAAGGAAAATAGCTATGTGGCAAGAAGAGGGCACTGGGTGTTCTACTCCCTCTGCTGCCATGGCTAATCTACGTGGGCTTAGCATGCTTTTTATTTGAATCGTTAAAAAACTACCTGCTTAATCCTTTAAATACTATAGATTTATTGAGCAAGTATTGACCAAGGCTTTTTTACAATGCACATCCTCTCCACTGGTGTCCTTCTTCTACAGTCAAAATGAGACAGAACAGAAAGAGAGACTTAAGTGCATGTTGAGTGTTTCTAATGAGGCCTAGAAAAACATGAAGGAGGCCTGGCTGACATCAGAAGCCACTGACAGGCCCAGTGGGGGTTGATGGGAGGTGTCTCACCATGGGTGGAATGGAGCTGGAGTACCATGGCAGAACCCCCAATCTGCTGCCTCTCAGCAGTACAAACAAGACCACCCTACTCACTCTCCATTGTGTCTTTCTCCAACTGACGCTCACCCCTGACACTGCACTAATGCTGAATTTACTAATCTTAATAAAGGGGTCAGCGGTGTATCTGGAAGGTGCTGGGGGTGGATGAACATAAAGAAAGTCCAGATACTTATCTAGTAAGGTTCACCATAAACCCTTAAAAGTGGTTGTTATTGCAGGCAAAAACAAATGCTGGTTTAAAATTATGTTAATTATTTTTCACTCATAGCTCAATGACACAAGCAAAGAAATTCTGTTATAGTTTTTTTAAGTAGAAGAGATTTTCATTAAGGCACAAACCATATGAAAATTTTGTGGATACTAATATCAGTTAGGGCTGCTAACCAATGAACTGTTAACAGATCGACAAATACATAATTGTTCAACCAATGCTTTCGGATAAACCTTAATTTCAGATAAACAATTAATATTTAAATAGGCAGTGTTTTCATTCAACCTGAAGACAGTTTTGAGTTGTATGCATTAAGGTGCAAAGGCACAACTGGTTCTGATAGACCTACTTAGTGATGCACAACACGACTCCTGCCGCTTAATTTTAACCAGTAGCACCAAAGCCAATTATAAAGGACTATAGCAGAGATTACACCATCCTAAATGTAGTTTACAGCATGATCACAACAGGATTTTTAGCCACATATTTGTGACACGGTGCTAATGCACACTACAAATGACTCTGAAATGTCATGTTGCTCCTACAATTGTAATCGGTAGCTAACAGTCTATATAATGAGTCCCATGACAAAAAAAGCATAAAAGCTGCAAACTACCCACTTTACATTGATTGTTGATAAACTATGCATATGAACTTCAAGCTAGCCTCAGTCAGGCCATATATGTTCATTAACTAAGGCTAATAACATGTTAAATGTAATGAAACAGGTTACATTACATTACTGTAATTTCTGTTATGTTAGGCTGCATGTATTTTCATTCAGTAAACACTGTTGACGCTATGTTTAAGATTCTACACAATTCCACTCACTTTCTTCCTTTCATTCCTAAGTCTGCCTTTCCTCTTACGCACTGGCTTTGTCCAGATTTTCTCTTACAGACAGTTTACAAATAGGTATTTCATTCTGACCACAGTGAGAAAATGGGGAATTTGGACAGGTTCTTCTCTCGTACTTTCTCCTTCTCTCTTCCCTTCCACCCTTCCTTCTCCCGGACTACGATGGCTCTGTTTGTTTGTAATGCACTGGAGGAGAATATTACTGCTTTGATGCTTGCCAAGAGAAATAAACTCATTCTAATTGGTGAACATTTTCTGATACATTGTAATGTGGCTACCCATCCTATCAGAGCTGTAAACCAATTACCTTTAATTACAACTGGTAGATAAATAACTTTCATTTATTTGCTAAACAGAATCTGACAGGATTGCAGACTTTGTTTAAGCTCCTCTGTGTCAACTGTCATGCTACATTCTTAATCTTGTGGCTTTGGGGGTCACTGGTGAGCAGCGCTCTAAGTGAATGCTGCCACCTCTGAAAGAGGGAGAGATAAGATGATGTTTGAACTCTAAATAGCTGCATAAGCATTACGGCCCTGATAGAATTCTCAATGGACACTCAAAGAAAGCACAAAACAAGCTAATGACTTTGTTTGACGCGCTGATGTTTTCTTGAGAACCAAAGCAGGCGTAAGAGAGTGTGAGCATGTGTGGATGTACTCAAAAGAGAAAAGGCAGCCGCTAGTACTTGAAAAGCTTTTACATTTAAAAATGATATTGCACTAAGCAAGTGCAATTAGAGCAGTTACAGCATTAAAAAGAAATTTGAACAGCTTGTTGCTTGAATTATTACTATTTTAGACTCGTAACATAATATAACATCATGGTTCATCTGCACAGCTCATTAAGAAATCAAGACCATTTGTTATTCGTTAAAATCTGTCATGTAGTTACATAGAACAAAAAGTCCCTTACCGCCTTGGTGCACTGAACGTCCTTCCCTAACAGCCAATTGAGCTCCAGGTTGCCTTCCCCTTGGTAGCAAGACTGCAGGCGCTCCTTAATGCGGGCGTTGATGTCCTTGATGGTGAAGACGCAGAGAGCCGAATCGTCTGGGGGCCGGTGGTACTGCTTCTGGCCTTTGGAGAAGACAGTGAAGAGCACATCATCTGTGACAGTGATGTTGAGCGAGGCGGCAAGAACTCTTCCAGGTTTAGCCAGGTAGGCCGCCTGCAGCAATCGGTACTCCACCCCGTTACGCACGCAACCAATTGGCAGTGACACATAGGAATGGAATTTATGGTCATCTTTGCACAGGCGGACAATGCGTGAAGTGTAGAACAAGTCGTTGGAGGAGCCGCTGGAGGCCATACCATTTTCTGGGGTCTCTGGCTGCACAGTCAGGAAGTAGACAAAGTTTCCACTGGCAAAGCCGTAAATGTAGTATATGTCAAAGTGGGAGACCAGCGCAAGGGTGTCTGAAGGAATCTTGATGAGCGAGGAGACAAAGTCAGTGTGCATTTCATAGTCGAGCATGGCTGAGGACTCTGGATCACGGGGCAGTTTGCGGCTGGAGATGGTTGGGAAGTAGTCTTGCTTGCCATCTACAGCAGTGCCAATGAAGAGTGTTCCATCTTTGCCCTGGGAGGGCACGATAACTCCATACATGGTGCCTGTCTGGTTGACACTAGAGAGGTAATGCTCTTTCTTGTGTGAAGGCTCTACTAGTATAAAGAGATCATCTAGCCGAAGTAGCTTGCAAACACCCTGGTAGAGGCTCCCACAGGCCAGCAGCCTGTTATGAGAGTAATCGATAAGAAGGAGCTTGTTGACATTGTTGGTAGAGACTAGTGGTTCAGAACAGGGCTGGACAATAAGAGGAGGGTAGCAGGCCTTGTTGTCATCTTCTGGACCAGTGTCGTGGGACACCAGGAGAGTCAGGTTGCCAGAGAGTTTGTAGACACGATTAACAGCACCAATGTAGAGTGCCCCTGTCGTCTGGTGGACCGTCAGGTGATTGAAGGACCATTCTCGCCTTTCCGGGTGGAAAGTAGTAAAAGAATTTCCGCCGCATGTCATGGCAAGGGTCAGCAGCAAGAACCACCCACACAAGGGCAACACGATAGCCTTGGATGAGCCTACTAGGAAAGTCCTCTGTGAATCTCGCTGGCCCTCCATGATCTGAAAGACCCACAAAGTCGGAGGGAGCAAAAGTAAGAATCTAGAAGGGTATCAGTAAGTATGACCTTCCTTTCAGCGTCCTAAAAGTTAACTCTTTGCCCTCTTTCTCCTGTGCCTCTTTCACTGTCTTCACATTTTTCTGCAAGAGATAGAAAGACAGAGCATGAATTAGTAAGACTAAGACCATCGTGACTCACATACAAGCTAAAGGGAAAGAGATAAAAGTCAATGGAAAAAGCTGCTCATTGACCAGACTTAGTGCCTCTGAGTCCAGAGTTTCCATCAAGTCTTTCACGAACACAATGACAGGAAAGCTTTAACTTTGCATTCCAAAGGAGCTTTTGTGAAGGCCAGCACAATGTAGGGAGGCAGGGCACTTCATATCAACATAAATTAGCACCACCTGAGTCATGGCACTTACTTGTGTACTGAGACAGCAGTTTCTACAAACAGCTCTTAACCAACAGTTTCCACAGGGGTTGTGCCCCTTAGTATTTGAGCACCAGAAGCTGGTGGCCAATTCATTTGAACTGCCATTATTAGATTTATTTGAATTCCCATTATCAGTCATTTTTTAAAGACACAAATCGAACAACTACTATTGGCTGCTGAGGAATTGTATAGTATAATTTGCTCTGAATGTGCTTTTAAACTTAAAATTATGCATTCATGATAAAAGTAGAAGTGGTTAAAGGGATTCATTCTGAACAAATGTTAGCACTGGCCCTTTCTTTTCGTTGCACAAGTGCCTTTGTCTTCTGCCTTTCTCCATCTGCTTTTCCAGTCTATTAGGGGGAAAAAATACATCAAGGACAGTATGCAATTTATGTAACAGCATTTTGAAAAGGGCGGCAGAGATCTGTCTACCGCATACAATAAATCAAAAGGGTGGCCCCTTTCTCACAAGTGTATCTCGGGGAGTTAATTATCTCGTCCACTGCACGGGGGAGGCCTGGATCTTATTACTGGAACAAAGTGTGAACAAATTGGGCGCCAGTTCTGCACACCCTTTTTCACTCTCTGCTCTTTTAGGGGGCTGTTTAACAGGATCTGAATCTATTAATTATGCCTTCCAGTTTTGTTCCTGCGTTGTTTCCTCCTCTCCTTTTTTTTCTCTCCATCTGACACAATCAAACCCTGGGGGGATTAATCATTGGCAGCAGAGCAATCATTCCTAAACGAATCAGGCCACCATTAGAGATACGAGTGCCGTCGTCCAACTACATCCACCACATTTGTATTCTTTGCAGTTCCTTCCTGTTTGATCTGCATACATTATCACAGGCGAGCGACATAAGGGGCCAGCAAATGGAGACAATGGCTGCGCCTCTGAAAATCAAATATGATTAAGCATAGCCGCCAAACGTAGGTAATTACATCCAACAAGGTGGGAAGTTTAGCAGAATAAGGCTGCACTGACGCAATAGAACCTGTCAAAAGTTAGATGCCATTATTCCCCACATTTGCATTTGGAGGATAATAGGAAGGCAATGTGATCAAAGGTAAAAGACAAGGGCAGAATTATAAGCAGCGCTTTCGTGCGCCAAAATTTGCATTAGAGATCCTGATACCCTTTTACACCCTTTGCAGTGAACAGCATTATGAAGCCCTGCTGAGAAGCCTGTCGTTTTTCAAACAAGGGCGCCCTGATCTCAGAAAAATGGTTCTGCGAATGGAGCAGAGCAGTGTGTGTGCTAGATGAGGTGTTGGGGAAGCTCCCAGGAGCACTGTATTAGCATGGCTATAAATGGGGTATAAAAGGGGTTATAAAGCCACGCCTGGGCTTGGGCCTGCCGTTCATGCTGCTCCTTTGTTTGAGTTTGCACACGCTGGAGGTGCAAAGGCGCATCCCGCCGGAGCAGTTGTCAGGGACCTGCTGAGCCAGCGCTTTCCTGCAACCCCAAAAACCCCTTTCACTCTTTAGGCACAAACATTAGCGCTCCCTTCTCCACCTCTTTCTCTCATTCTCCCACTTTCTGTCCCTGCTTTTTCTCTCTGTTTGTCTCTTACTCTCTTTCTCTCTCTCTCCTGCTGGCTGCTGGTTCAATGTAAGAAAGAGTGCTTCTCTCCTTTTTTATGGCACAGCGACAGCTGCGCTCAAGAAGCGAGCGAGTGGTGTAAATAACCACTGTTCAAAGGTTAGCATCAGTGCTGTCAGGAACACAAGCAATAGGGTCTTTGTTTATTACGGTTTGTCGATTTTTTTAGCCTCTGCAACGCCTGACAGGTCTCTTTTCATTATGCAGCCCAGACGCTGAACTGAATAGAGAAGACCAATGCGCTTCTTAGTGCCGCTTTGTTGTCGGAAGTAATTCTTTTTCTCCTTTGAATCTGCAAGAAGCAGCAAGAGATTACCATGTCAATGTTAGCACCTGTGAATCACAGCCATGTCACTCTGCATCCTATGGCAGGAACAGGGCAGTTCTAGCAGTGTTTGACAGTGCAGGCGTTTGTCTGGGCAGGGATGAGAATACGAGCTCATCGAGATTGTATTTCACCATAGCGGTGAGTCACAACCCCACACAGAGCCAGTGGAAAGGTAGCAGCTTTCTGGCTTGGCTTGACTGCCATGACCACACAGTCACATGCAGTCGAGGGCTGCCTTTGTAGTCGAGCATTCAACCCGCTGCACTCGGCTGATAGCAGGTCAGCTTTGATTTGAAACAGAGCCACAGCTCCGCCAGTGGAAGCCTTGCAAAATGATATACATTGCTGGGATGCTGACAAATGTCATCCGCGACAGGAATTACATAAATTCGATGCTCATAAAAGATGTAAGCCAACAGAAATGTATGAAACTGAAATTAGTCATTTGTAAAAATCTTTTTAGAGCACAACAGTCCTGCCAATCTGAGAAGACAAAGTTTTTACTTCAGGCATACAATGGAAATTGTGAGTCAATGCAGATATCCAATTTTTTTTTCAGATACAGATCTGACAGATACATAAACATTTAAAAACATAACATTTTGAAATACAAACCTGCATAAGCATTACAGAAAAAAAATGTAATTTATTTCTGTAGGGTTTCAAATGCAGTAAAATAAAAAAAAAAAATGCAGACATTTTAGGACAGTATCCCACCATCACCCAAACATTCTGCACTTCTGGGGTACAGTTTTTGGGGCTTATATTTGACCTATAGCACAGCGCATATTTACTGAAACTCAGAAATCATTTGACATTTGAAGTCTTGAAGCACACTTCTCACACTGGCATTCCAAATCAGATCAATAGCAAAAAATGAATGTGAATGCACTGGTTAGGCCAACTTTATTTTTCATCTTTTAGGATAGTGACTGTGGTTATACTCATCTTAAACATCATCTACTTACAATCCTCTTACAAGTACATTAAAGTGACCTACTGCCCAAGCTACAGTGCAGATGGTATCACAACTCACACTGATAGAGGGAAAATAGTGGTGGATGTACTGAAGCATCCAGCTGCTGATTTTTTTTTAACCAGATTTGACAGAGCATCAAGACATGGTTATAGTATACGGTATGTCATCTTAAAATTCATCTAGTTATAATCCTCTCACATTTACATTAAAATGACCTTCCAGGCATGTTACAGTGTGGATAGTATCCAAATTTAGCTTTGCTAATCTTATGTGGACCATGTCAAATTCAAAGCTATACTAGTGTGCAGTGATTCCTCGCTTGAAATTTGCTGAGGCAGAGCTTGATTCCACAGTTATACTGCTATTCTTTATTCAGGCTCATAAGAAGAGCTAGGACAGCATAAAAGGGAGCCACAGTGAGTGCCTTTTCAAACACAGGGTTATGGTAGTCTATGCCGGACAACTCTGAAAAGAGAGAATAGAATGGAAACAACAGGAAACCACTGCATTCCATCGTCCACCGGGACTATGATTATGGTGCAACAGAAACTGTTGTTTTTCTTAATGAACAGTGAGGCAAAATAAACCACGTTAGCGCTCTGAGCCTCTGCCACACAAGCGCTGAGAGCCATGCTGACTGGATGTGCCTGTGTTAGAACCGCACTGGTTAGGAAAAGCTTGCCCTTAGCAGCTTGATTTTAGTCAGCTTTGCCAACATGAACCCTGCCAGCAACATTGTGGTAGCTAGCTAATCTCTGGAAGTGAAAGTCATGCCATATTAAGGGTAGGATATGAATAAGTGTGTATAGAATAGAGCGGAGGGATAAAAGGGCCTAATGCCACATTGTGGTTTAACTGAAATGCTACTCATAATTCAAAGCACAGACCAACAGTCTGAATGGACAGAACAGTCATTTCAAACTCCACGGGCCGGTCCCTCTGCCTTCAGTGAGCCCGGATCATAAGCTTAGGCAGAGGGTAACAGAGCAGAGCCAGCTTCCCAACCCCCCAACACCCCAACCCCCGTGCCTTGACATTTTTTTCTCTCCCTCTTACTAAGCTTCTTAACAATAGACTGAAATTTGTTTGATCTCCTAAATTCATATTTACAGCTATTGTACCGAGGCAGATAAAGAACCTAAACCGCAATCCCGTTATGGCAGAAAATCCTATTAATTGTTGTGGGATGTAAAAAAAAAAACACACTTTGGAATTTCATGCCCGGGATTAATCCATCGTTCTCAATAAAGATTAATCTTTAAGCATGTAATTTAAATGGTTAAATAAAACTAATAATTAATACTCCCAAGGAGCAAAGCTAATAAAACAAACATTATCAAACATTTGAGCAGTTACCAAACATGTCTGAAAACTTGATCAATTTGGGGAGAGTGCTCTCACGGCAGCAGCAAGGCCCCCATCCCTGAGGTTCAATTATTTGCATGATAAAAATAGAAAGTTTAATCTTCCTTGAAGGAAGCTCTTCTTTTGTGAGAGCACGCCTGAAAAACGATTAGTCGGAGAGGTTAGTCCATTAGTCTTTATTTCTTGCCTGACATTCTCTGGCGGTGATAATGAGAGGCTTTGCTAGTGTGGGGTGTCATGCCGGAGTAGTGATATTTATAATTTCTTTTGTCTCTTCAGGAGCACCAACTGCAGCACTAATGGCAGCCTGCTCTCCCAATGCCAGCCTAAAGAGACCGCTTCCGATGCTCAGCACATTCACTACCCTACAGGGGGGTTGAGGGGTAATGACACGGCGCAAAGTAAGGACGGATTACACTCTCCCTGACCGCATGCCTTCCTGTCACTCCTTTCTCCGTTACTCAGCGCCTCTTGCATAGCAGCTGGACAGTACAACCCAGTTAGCTTCAACTGCTGTGACTGCATTTTGGATGACACTGAACGAGTGACCAGAGATGTCTCGAGAGACTCAAGTGCGTTTTCTTTTCTTCTTGCTACATTTTTACCCCTCGAGGGCACTCAAGGTTAAATGAGGGGCACAAACTAATGATGCTTTATGTTTATCTGGAAAAACCACCCACACCATTCCGAGCAACAAGTAAGCAAATTTAGCTTATTAAATGAGAATTATTGCTCATAGACCACGGGCCAGTGATATCAGGGCACTTCACATCCTCTCCAAATCGAGAGACATGATCATGTCATCGCTCCACAACAAGCAGGCCTGCCTGGGGCACAGTGACCTCTATAACAAATGCACCAAGCCAATCAGGGTTCTCTTCATTACTGACAGAGAATGCAGGCAGATAGTGCTACAAAACAAGTCCGAGGCTCATTCTGGCTGCACTAGCTGAGTGACTCAACAGAAGCTTCTTATTACACCTACCCTGGCCAAAAAAGTGCAGTGCCTTATCCAGAAGGACCATTAGTATAAGTCAAATCTACTGTTTAGAGGTCATACAGCAATAGGAAAGTAATTAGCAATGATCTGAATCATTGTATTGCTCTGTCGGATGGTTTGACACTGTAGAGGGTTTCCACTCATCAAATTGTGATGTACTGCAAAAAAGTTTGATGAGGTGGAAAAGTTGGTTTATTGATAAAGGAAGAATATGAAAAACATTTTTCGAGTAAGTGATGACGTAGCAGGAACAAAAGTCACACGTCTCCACTCCACTGGATGATAAACATGGTAGCAGATGAAAATTTTCACGCATACTGTACTAAGTGGTATGTCAAATCTGTACACCTCCAATGGTACCATTACTATATTAAACATACTATTTAGCATGATATGCAAACTGAGACACAGCCATCAATGTTACTTCTGGACTGACATTCCCAGGGGTTTGGCGGGCGTCTTGGTGACTGTTAGGGCTATGTACAGTTTACAAAGGGCTAAACTGCTCTAGCAAGAATTAATAAATGTTCCCCCCACACACGGTGAGTGAGACTTGTCTCATGCCATACAGCACAAGCATGTGACATTATCTTTGGATATTTTCTCATAAGACTAGTTGACAGAATTCACTTGTTTTTCAGACTTTCATTCATTTGTTTCATATGAAAAACATTTGAATAGATATCCCGCTTGTGTATTGACCAGTTCAAGGACTGCGCTAGAGTCCCTTATTTAGGTAACTCTGTGGAAAGTAACTGTGGTAAATGGTAAATTGGGCTGGGGCTGTTTACTGGGGCTGCTACTAGAGTAATTCTGTTAACCGTTACTGGGAAGAGGCCTAGCCTGTTCTGTCCATAGGTTTTTCCCCACCCTCTGTGTTGAGAGGAGCTGAATGACGTAGCACTGACTGAAGCATATCAAAGTATATTAAACCTCTCACACATTGCAATCCTCCACAAAAAAAGGCATGTCAACATGACATTAGAATTAGCAAGCATCAGCAGCTGCTCTTATCCTTAAATACAAACAAGGGCGCCTGGATCTAATCTCTGCCTTTCACCCAGAACCTGCTGAGAAGACGCCCTGCCTCCTCCACACACTTCAGCTAGGCTTAAAGAAATGCTTAGCTCCCTCAGCTCCCTGACTCAAACCTCTGACACCGCTGAGAGAAGATTATAATATTATTGTTATTCTAATACATTTTGTTCTTACGCCCACGGTCACACCTCCTCAGATCACACACATTGTAGATGCACTCGTAATCACTCAACGGAGCTTTACCCTGTACGCAGGCGTGGTCTTGGCCTCTTGCTCAAGTTACTCACAGTCAGCTTAAGGGTTTATACACGCACAGGAGTGAACTCTCATCAGAGCTGTCTGTCAAGCTTCGCACAGGTTTCTATTACAGCTGATTTGCATAAATCTAAATTGTAAAAGGGCGGCGGTGGAAAGGCACTGAGCCCTCGGAAGGACGCTAGAAACAAACATCATATGTCCACAGCAAACCAGCACTGCCTCCATCAGTTTTGCAGAATTGAACTGAATTAGGCTCCTTGATTGACGCTACACATGTCCTATCAATTGGGAACTCTCCTTGTGAGTTTCACTATGCACATAATCCCCCCATTTTGAAAGTCAATATTATGGCGAGAGTGGCAGATGAAAGGGGGGAAATTGTTAGTGGTAAAATGTGTCGCTGCCTGTTTATCATTTTCTCATTTTTTTTGAACTCCTCCGTTTCAGTGCGGAAGCTGTTTATTTGCAAGAGGTTCTCTAGGATTTTTTTTCTTCTTTTTCAGAAAATTGCAGGCAAAGACTCATTCAGTCTACTCAGATCCGCTTCTCACAGTGTGTCTGATTATCTAAAGCCCCAGATACCCGATTCATTTGCACAAAAGATTCAAAACAAATACAAAACAGACCGTAATTTAGTTTCTTAATTAGTCCGCTGTCTGCCTTTACACCTCGTATTTTGAACTCTCTCAAATCAATTTTGGAATATGTTTACATTGCATAACAGCACTAGAAAACATTTAAATGAGGTTTAGTAAATAACACTGAACAAACTTTGCAACTTATCTTTGACATTAATAACACTGAACAAACTTTGTAACTAATCTTACACATCATTGATTTCCACAAAAGTGAATGAGCTGTAGTAATCATTATTACAGAATGGACAAAAGTATGTGGACACCTAGTCATCACACCTATATGAGCTTGTTTGACATCCTATTCCAATAACCATGAGCAATACTATGGAGTTGTGCCCCCCTTCTCCATCAAACTTTAGTGTTGGCACTATGCATTCCATGTTTAAAGTCACTGAGCTCTTCAGAATGACTCATTCTACTGCCAGTGTTTGTCTATGAAGATTGTGCTCTAAAAATCAAGTTTGCTCTCAGTTGTGCCACAGCAACTACGGCCAGGCACTCCTTTTTGCATGGGAAAGATTCCAAAGTCAACACACTTTCAATGGAAGTCATACACGAGACACAAGGTCTTGCTAGGCCATGCAGACAGTGTAAGGCTGTTAGCATTCTTTACCACAGACACTGAATAGTTGTGAGTTCAGTAAGATGCAGTGACAGGTATCACACAGAAAGCAAGCTTGCTGGTGCTGTCACTTGATAAGGGAGAGATCTCTAAAAATGGCAAAGCTCCACAACAGAGAGAACGGGTTAGAAACAATGCACAGTGTGAAAAGCTAGCAGCACTTTCGAGTGAACTGTGATCCATCACTCATTGGCAATGAAAACAGAGGTTGTTTTTAGCTTGATTGCAGGCTAGCATTGCCCCTGTTATCGCCGTCTCCTTTAGTAATTTCAGCTTGCGGTTTTTAATGGTTGGTTTAGTCTGCTTAAACGTTTGCTAAACAGTTAATAGCTACCATTAAATGTTGACTAATTTTGGGAGAGTTCAACATGCCTAATCCAGATTCAAAGTAGGTCGGTCTGGGTCAGAGGAGTTAAGCTTTTTTCCCTTCTTTATCCAGCGGTTCTGTGCCAGTACTGAATATGTGGTGCTAGGGCACAGTGTGTCAAGCCTGAGAGCATTGCGCTTGGAAGGAGCACAGTGCAGATTTGATGGATACAGGATTACATAAACAGTCAAGTGGTGCTCACAGCTGTGAGAGGCGAAAAACTACAACACATTGGCCTGGTTTGTGTGTAAGACTGGAGGCTTCCTCCCCATCCCACTTCCATGAGGTCATTCTAGTTCAGCTACTGCTGCGGCCAATCAGCAGTGGTCTCATTCTGCAGATAGCCAATGGTCTTCGAGTTTGGCAGGCTGAAACAAATCCTCTGTCCAATAATCAGGCCAAATCCTTTCTAAATGCCACGGAAGCTGGCTGCTTAGTGGAAATATGCACCACTCAATCCACTCATTTCTCATTCTCACATTACATTTGATTATCAATCATCCAGTTCAAAATCCAAGAGTCTAATGACATCTTCAGTTTAACGACCCCCTAGAATTATAACTGACAATAAAAGTATGGTAGAGAAATTCTGTCGAATGTGTGAATTATAAACTTTCAATTGATACCACATTCGTGTTAATAAGTAGAACGTTTCTGTTTCTCACTTAAAGAAAAAGTGTCCTGCCATTTTTTTTCATTTCTTACATTTCAAACAAACAGAAAAAATATACAGGAATTTTGAGCTGATGTAGATATCAATATGTATATTTCTGTTAACACCAGTACAGATGCACATACATAAACATTTTACAAAACGTAAAAACTGGGACTGCAACTTTTAAGTTTAGGATTACAGAGAAATATTTTTTTCTACTGTAAAAATGATCTAAACTTCTATGGGCAAGTAACCTTGTTAACTTAAAATTTAGAGTTCACTTAACTTCACATAATAACAACAAACAATTGCACAGATTATTCTTCTGTTAAGCTCAATAAAGTTGATTTTAAATTAACCAGGTTACTTACGTTTTAGGTTAAATCCTAACTTAAAACTGGTTAAATATAAATATCTGTCCAACTTTTTTTTTTTTACAATTTTTGGAAATTTCTTCTTTTGCCAATACCAATCTGATTCCAATATCATCATTCATTCCTAGGAAAAAAATCAGAAGTGTAGACAGCATCATGTCAATACATAATGTAAATATAATTCATTCTGTAACCTACTTGAATTAAATATTTAATTACATAATTACATTTCAGTAACAGACAACATGAGCTTTTCCGTTCTGTATGTGAGTTCAATGTAATCTGAGGCCTAGCTTGCTGGCCCACTGGCAGAGAGACGAGCCCACATGAGGCTTGGGCGCCTGAGGGAGAGAAGGAGAGGCAGAGGAACCCCAGCCATTCATTACTCCAGCTGGGCAACAACCCGTTACAACAGCAGTCACAACTCCGAAAACTGGCACCCGCCCGCACACAGACCATTATCTTCAGCAGATTTACACAGCCTGGCACAGAGTGAGAGAGATGCAGAGAGAGGGAGAACGAGAGAAAGACTAGAAATAGTAACAGAAAGAATAGACTGGGAAAAAATTAAGACAGAGAGGAACAAAGAGACAAAAGAGATAGATAAATAAGAGGAATAAAAGGAGCATGAGCATGTCGATTTCATAGCTTAAAAGTATCTGTGCACTGTTCGTTACACAATGAAGGCAACGGAGGCCAATGTTACTTCAGTAGGCTTGGCTTGCAACTCCGGCCTTAAAATCCAATCTGGTTACATAACTGATTCAGTGAAATGAAAGCGACGGCTGTCGGAGTAATCCGCCCATTCTGCAACTACTGTTTCCAGCTAGCGCCCGGCACTCGCTCACTAGCTGTGTGATTAGCGTATGATGACTTTAGCGAGCTTTGTGATTAGCGTACTACTTTAGCACATGACCACTTCATACAAAGGGTGGACCAGAACTGACGCCATACGCCATTGTTTGAACACTCTCTCACCATGAAGCTAATGCACAGAATCATCACTCCGTGTAAGCGTCTGTCTCCATCTCTCAGTGTGAAAACACACACACACCCTGATCACAGCATTTAGCACAGTTGTGGGTTTTGTCCCACAACCACACAGCAGTGTCCCTCTCTGTGTCTCTCTCTGGCTGTGCGCTAATCAATTTGATAGATGCCAATCCCATTAATCCCAGCCTGCTGCTCTGCATCCCATAGTGCTACACGGTAAACACAGTGTTGGTGCAACCTCGGCAGTGCAGCTAAACCGTACTGCTTAACAGATCAGGGATAGTTCTGTAGTATTAAACCCTGCTGCTTAACAGGTCAGGATCAGTGGCAGGCTTGTTCTTACCATAAGCTCGGCCTTTATTCACGGAGCTACATTTCAACTAGGTGAAAATGTTACAGAGTAGGGTTGCACAGTATATAATTTGTTGATCATTATCATGATATAGTGGTGTGCAAAAGTTTCGCCACCCCAGTCAAATAATGTTTTGCTGCTTTTCCAATTGAACATAAGAACACTATATGGCCAAAGGTATGTAGACACCTGACTATCACACCTATATGAGCTTCTTGGACATCCCATTCCAAAACCATGGGCATTTATATGGAGTTGCATCCCCTTCCTATTGTGACTACAACAGCCTCCATTCTTCTGGAAAGGCAATCCACAAAATTTTGGCATGTGTCACTGGGTGCCCATTCAGTCAAATGAGCATTTGTGAGGTCAGGCACCGATGCTGGACAAGAAGGTATGGCTCGCAATCAAAATTCCAATTCATCCCAAAGGTGTTCAGAGGGGTTGAGGTCCATGTCTTTATGGACCTCATTTTCTGTACGAGGCACAGTCATGCTGGAACACTAAACTGTTGCCACAAAGTTGGAAGTATGTAGTTGTCTAAAATGTCTATGTATGCTGTAGCATTAACATTACCCTTCACAGGAGCTAAAGGACTGAGCCCAAACAGCCCCAGACCATTAGTTGAATGGTTTAATTTTGCATTTCTGTCCTCTCAGTGCCAGTTTTGTAATGTCACTTGCCCAGGTTTGAATCACTATCATCTAAACTTATGCTTTAGTTAGCCAGACTCAAATATGTTCTGTGGTAAGCAGTGCTGTTATCATGCTAGCTAGGCTAATGCAAAACCACTTTCCAGTTAGCAGTACATTTAGAAATTGTTAGATAGTTTAACACCTATTGAATGATAGCTTAAAAACTGTGCACTGTGAACAAACTAAAATGTAAAGATTTTTGATTTTGAAATAATGCAGGATAAGAGAGCACAAAAGCAACATAAATTGTTTAACGCCACCAGGGGTATACAAACTTTTGCATAACTTTTGTGTATTGGCCTTGGTCGCTGAAGACTTCAACATGCAAATGAGACCTAGAAAACAGCCACAATGGTTTTTACTATGTGCTACAAACATCTTGGCCAATCCTAGTTCTCCCAGTTCTGGATAAATGGATTTTTTGTGGGTGTTTTGATGAACAAAGCTAATTCATGTAATCCAACAAAAGTCAATTATTTTGGTCTAAATAATATAGGCTAATCTTCAACCATGTTACACTGTAATGCATATCACTGTATGTCACAACATAATTGCAAAACTAGCATTCTGTCTGCAAAGCAATTGCAGAGTATTTAAATAAGTCTCAGCAAGAAAGCGAGAGTAGCTGCAGTAAATCTGCCAAGGTTAATTACAGTACTAAAAAGTGTTTAAAGTGTTCTTTGCTCTGGCATTGCACTCGCTATGCGGTGACCCCCCTCATCTTTTACAAAAAGAATAACAATGCCCTGGTCTGTCTCCCTCTGGCCCCTCTGGCCAGCCTAACTCTGTTTATAATCCTCCACTCTGCTTATGGACATACAGTATATTTTTCTCCCCTCTGCTGCTTCCCGACTGTCACTGAGCAGCCTTCATCAGTAAACACAGGGCTTTCCAATGGCCAGAGAGCAGCAGACCGCGACTCTGCTGTCACAGCTGAGGTGGCTCAGGCTCTAGATCCAGCACAATTCTTCTTCTGAAGTCCATCAGATGACACAGCTGCAGTCATATGAATGGCTCTCAGCTGTGCAGTATGGGCACCTCTTTACTCTAGTTAAATGTAGTGTTTGCCCATTATGTCTTTTAGAACAATGCATACAAGTGTATAATATGCACTGGAATATGCCATATCAAACATAAATATTCTATCTATCTATCTATCAACAGTCTTGTGAAGAAGTAAGTATACTCTGTGAAAGGTTTAGACTTTTTCAGCATATTCAGACACATAGCTATCGGGTTTTCATTTAAACAAGTTGATGAAGGCATATAATTTAACCAGTGAGGCCTAAAATTTACATTTTGTCATCTTTTATATAACTGAAATAAATAGAAATGCACTTTCCTTATGTGGAAAAAGTAAGTACACCTATATATATATATATATATATATATATATATATATATATATACATACATACATACATACATACATACATGTATATATATCACTCCTTCAAATCCAAACAAACTTTTTGTCTGCATGAAGGAGTGGCTTCTCCCAGTAGATACATAACCAGTTACTGAAGCCAGGTGTGTACTTACTTTTTAAACAGAAGAAAAGACATCTCAGTTTTTTTGTTTTTTTTTTAATAAATGATTGCAAAGTCAAATTTTCTTTGTTTTTTTTATATTTATATTACATGAAATTTATCTATACATACTGTTTAGCTGATGATCAAATATTGATATACCCACATATGCCAAGAAAAACAAAATATTTCATAGGGTGTTCTTACTTTTTCACAAGATCTCTCATTATCTCTCATTTGCCTGACTGCATCTAGGTTACTTCAGTATAATTTAAAATAGAGGAAGTGTAGGCATAGAGACACGTCAGCTGACCCCTGAGAAGACCCTCAGGACTGCACTGTAAATTACACGTTTCCATTGCTTCACCCCTCTGCAGGTCACAACAAGACCGCACAGCAGAGCACAAGAGGTTAAGAGCCAACGTGCCATATGTGGCTTCTCTAGCAAAAACAGTAATAATAATTATAATAATAATAATGGAGGAAATTTGAAAGACACACTCCATAATTTCAAGTGTGACTTTCTAGCCCTGCATATATTATTGTGATTATTTACAATAGTAGACCACAAAACTGTATATGGTAATTAATAAACCCCAAGATGCCCCAATTATTGGCCCAAGATGTCTAACAAGATGTAATCATACTGGTCTCATACGTAAGTAAAGCAAGACTCTCAAGTGTTGCATTTTTATGTAATACATATATTCACAATGTTGTAGAGTCTGCAGCAACAGTCAAGCTGCACCATGATGTTTGGGGTGGAAATACACATTCATCTTCTGTCGGGCATCATTAGCTATGCTGTAAGGAACACTTCCATGCTGGCTACAGAGGTCAGCTGCTATTAAAGCCCTAGAACCCTATTTTTGGACTTGAATACACCAATCTGTGCCAAACCTCTCCAAACGCTTACTGTATTAACCAAGGTGGGAAAAGCTGTGCTTTAAAAGGAGGCATTGAAGACCACTCTCTGGGCTTTGAGACTCAGCTAATGGCTGCACAAATGTAATTTGAACAAAAGTGTGAAGCATTTTTGTGCTGTGAACAACAACTGCCTCATAAATTTCAGGATTGAGTGGTTTTTGGAGAGTATCCATTCCTCTGACATCCCTATGGTTTGAATCTGACACAGAAGACGCATGTGTTAGATGCATTCCTCATGATTCCCATCCTTTACGCCTCTCTCATATTGCACTCTGATATCTTCAAATCTTGTTTAGCGCTTTGAGGCCCTATTTCAGAAGCCTACACTGGTCCATTACAGACCTAGCCCAGGCATCTAAGAAATAGGATCACTTCTGCTACCATGCTAACTTTCTTCCTTTGTCTCTCTACCTCTCTCTCACTCTCTTAAACATGCCGTGCCTCCACAACAAAAGCTATAATTTCATCAGAGATGATAAAAACTGGGGCGAAATAAAGTCGGTGGCTTGTTACTTAGCCTAATATCCGTCTGGATGAGAGGCAATAACAGAGAGAGAGGTGTCTGTATTAGTCACTGAGGAATTACCGCCCTTAGCGCGCAGGGGGGTCTCACTAAGGCTACATCTCTCTTCATAAAAAGCATCACCGCCTCGCTTTTCTACTCTGTTTTTTTTTGTTCAACTCTCTAAGGCTCAGAATATTAGAAAGACACGCTTCCATTAGCTTACAGGTGTAAAGGCCAGCCTGATGGGGTTCCATTGAGGCCAGCTAGAGAAGCAGATGTGCTATTGCCTGAAATTAACCACTTCATATCGTGGCCCAAGAGCAATCCAATAGAAAGTTGACCTGGATATAAATAAATGAAGGCAATTAGTAGATGGGTATGATAGTGGTGACAAAAGTAGTTCAAAAGCTGCAGGATTTCAAACAAAAAGGCAGGTTAAACATAATTCTCTAAAACCAGACAAATGGGGTCATGACTGGATCTCACACATCACATTTAGAATCCATTATTTGATTCATCATCATCATCATGTTGCACTGGGGCACTAATAAAATGGTATTACATATTCTGCTTTCTGTATTCAAAAAAACTAAAAGAGCACAGTCAGCAAAGGCAATAAAGCAAGACACCACTGTGGCAATAACCTTTATAATGTCAACTGTAAAGAAAACAGTAGATAATGGGCCAGGAAGCATATGACCATAAGCGATTGTCTGAAGTGTCCATCTTTCTCACCCACAAACCAGCCATTGCTACCAGACCACGCAACATCATGCCTTCCGGTCTGGGTCAGCGCTGCTGGCGTGCAGAAATGCCGAGTCATGCTTTCCGCTCAGCTCTGGGCGATACACCAACAGGATGGAAAAATAAAAGCATGGGCTTCCTGCGCGCCCAAGGTCCTGCGAGCTTTGGCATGTGATTCCAATCACCAGAGTACGCATTTCCTTCAGGCTTTTCACAACTACACGACTGGTCATACATGAAGCATGCATTTTTATAGATAAATCTGCCTAACAATGTAACAGCTTGAGGCAGATGAGTGATGTTTTAGGCATGCTTTGTTTTTGCTAAGGAGTGGGGTTTTAACTTCCATTATTAGTTATACTTTATAAGACTTCATTATGTGGTTTCTCACACTGTTCGGTGTCCTGTTATCTATAAAAATGAACACATGAGACAAAAGCTTTCATTATTTCTTATTGAGCTGCATTAGCCTTGCAGCTCAAATGCAGAAACTAGTGAGCTTACCAGTGCCCTATGTTGCCAGTGCCCTAAATTCCTAGGGCTAAGATCTCCTTAGCTCTTTACATAAAACATCAAATCTCCATATGATACATTTAGGAGACATATAAAAGCGATCCTAGGGGTCAGACTTAGGGTAAAATAAAGGGTCCTGGAAACACAGGACCCTGGGAACATACGAATGACCCCCAAAACTAAAGAAGCTAACTTTGGGTACCAAAGATTCCAACTGACTACATTTGGTGTAAGGGGACAGTTGCAAAAATTTGATTTACCAGACTACTGCTTTAAGATGCTTGCTATTTGATACTCTTAAAGCTATAAAATTAAGCAGATGCAAGAGCCTTCATGTTGCAAGACTTTCTCTGGCTTTTACAGACACAAAAAGGCAGAAAACATAGCAAGTCTGCTGCAGCAGATCAGTGGAGCTGTATTATGAGCTGTGTCATGACCTACAGCATCCGATGCACCCATTCTGAAAACGCATTCATTACAGACGTGATAGTGTCGATCCACCTGCAAAGGTAGTGAGGGGAGAAAATGTCACGCTGACCTACAAGTGCAGCACTGAAGAATCATATGTCGTGAAAGGCAAGCAATACCAGGGCCTTGGAGTACTTCTCTCCGCACCGGGGGCTGAGCATAATCCAGCAGGGCAGGCGTGAGAGAGCGGGCTTTATTACAAATGTGCCAGATGAAGCATGAATGGATGCGTGGCGGATTGAAGGGAACCGGCAACGTTGCCTGTGTTCCCGAAAAAAAAAAATTACAAGAAGAGATGCCAAAAGGGGGGAAACCTATGGGACTCTGATTTCATGCCTTTGATTTCAAAGGCAGTGTCAGTGCCTACTACTGCATGCCAAAAAAACAGTTTTGCTGGTATGCACCATATTCTCTCTCCCTCTTGCTCTCTCTCTTCGTTTATTAGAAATTCAGAAACTCCTCTTCCTTTGGTAGCTGCACCTGCAGTAAGACACCCTGGGTATCTCAGGGCACTAGGACTCAGAAGAGGCAGAGGGGAGGGAAAAAAATGGGAGAGGAGGACAAGGGCTTATGCAAAGCTCTTAGAGACACTCTGGTTCCACCATTAAATGAATTCTCCAGCACCACTGGAAGAATGTGTGTAAGCCAGGAGAGGGAGAGAGTGCAAAAGGGTTGGAGAGATGGGGGAAGGGGGCATTCATAGACAGAGAACAATCCCCTCTTCTTTAGGATTACAGCTTGAAATATTTATCACAAACTGATGGGACACGACTTTTAACAATGGATTTGGTCAGATTTTAGACAATATTTGCTAAAACCTTTTGCCGTGTTATTGAAGACATAGACTGATTGAATGTATTAGCTGAAAGTTATTAATTTTTTAAATTATACATATTGATGATCTGACCATGGTTTTCACTACAAGCTTACTTAGCTGTCATTAGGAATGTGAAGGTTTTTTTGGTTTCCAGTTGCTTGTGGGTGGGTTAGACTGGCTTTTGACAGAATTTTGTAGGACTATATTTGGGTTTAAAGCTAAAGTTTCCAAGACAATTAAAGTTAAAATGTTTTTTTCACCTTGTTAATTCATATCCCTGGTCATACTAAGCACAAATCATCATATCAACCATCTAAAAGTCAAAAATTTTATTTTTCCATACTCTTTGATTGAAGTACCGTGACTTTTGGTGCTAACGTCACCATGCACCAGTGGACAGGGAAGAATAACATTCACCTGAAACAACATCTTTCACCTTATCCTTCTCCAGCTAGCTCAGAGACTTCCTGATACCATGTTTCATTTGAAATTCATCATGGTACAGTAGGAAAATGCACTATGATTTCCAACTCACACTGACTTGAAACCCGTAGTCATGAAGAAGATCTTCTTCCCGCCCCCTGTGATGGGACAATTTCTAACTTGGTCTTGATTCGCCTTTTTCCCCCTTTTGCCTTTACTTGGGAGTGCATCAGGAATCACCCCATAACTCATTCTGATATGGCTGCTCTAATGGAGAGACCAGGGTTAATGCAACACGCTTATTGATATTATCACATGCCGGGGCCCGGGCCTACTTTAAGAGAGAGGGAATTGAAATTCCGAGCAGGGATTCACTAAATCCAGCCCAGTGTGTGCACAGAATAGTAATAGAACAGTAGCACTGGCGAGAAGCTTTACAGACCACATTAATACCCAACTATACCTGTTGGCCTTGCCAAAGGAAGATGGCAAGGGGCTACTTTTTTGAAGCTTGCCTTTTATTGGAGTGCTCAGGGACCGATTTTGGAAGTGCTGTATGAGGCATTTATTTCACTCAAGTGGCCAATGTTGCCTAAAAACCTTCGTCTCCATCTCTATCTTTCTCTTTCAAACCTTCCATCCGTCTTCTTCTCTTCTGCTCTTTCTATCTAGCTCTGCATCTCTACATCAGCACTGGGGAAGACTATGACCAGATGAAAAGAATGCTCTCACTCTCCATTCCAATGAAGCAGACACTGTGTGTGCATTAAGCTTGATCAAAGCCTAATCTGCACATGTGCAATGATTAAAATTAGTATCTGTTTCAGTTGGGCAAGGAGGAGGAAAGGATGTTGGAGCCATCTGAAGTAATGAGAGAATGAAGGAGAGAGTGTGAGAGAGAGAGAGAGAGAGAGAGAGACAGAGAAAGAGAAAAGAGAGCCAGAGCGAGAGAGAAAATGTGCAAAAACCAAGCAGGAGCGACAGGCGGAGAAAGAGAGAGATGGCAAGAGAGTTTATGACAGAGAGAAAGAGACAGTGAAAGAAAAAGACACAGCACAACATGGATAGACAGACAAAGACAGATAGAGACAGAGAGAAAAAGCATGGGGGCTGCTGAGAAAAGGAGAGATCCATGAGTGGGCAATAATAGCTGGTGGCTGGAGCATCCTGCAGTTTTACCTCATTTACCTCTCCCTGCCTTTCATCATTAATAAAACCATCAGAGGTGCCGTGGCGGGGGGTCCGACAGATCAGGCTGTTTTTGACAGACGAGGCACAGTGAGCCAGCGAAATGAGGCCCAACACAGCCCAGGCGGCTGAGGGTCCCAGCTGCGGTCCCTCGATAATCGCTCTGTGCGAGGCGAGAGAGCGCCTTATCTGCCTAGTGAACTGGAGCAAATTGTAATTTCTCATTCATCAACACAAACAAGCATCTCTCAAACAAAACCAAAGAGAGACAGAGGGCAGCAAGTGTGTGTTGTTTTCTGCAGCTGGAAAGGGAGGAGGGTGAAAGGTGGCTGCGGTTCGCAACAGCAACCAGCAAAACAAAACTGGCGGCATGCATAGAGGAAAACATTCAGCAGATGTGGCATATCAGAATATCTGAATAAACTGTAAAACATTGAGGGGAGAATATGTACTCTATTTACCCTAAATGTACTCAATCAGCCAAGACACCATGCTTCGCATCTGTTTGTTTCCTTAGTCTTCCATCGAAGATATATGGCTATATGTAGCTAACAAATAATTGTTATCTTGAACCGGATCCACAATCAAAAATCCTTATCAACAACCTGCCTGAATATCACTAACTTTCTGCTTGCATATAGTCTGAAGAACTTGGGTCAGGAAGTCATTGAGTTAAGTGTTTTAATGTTGCTTCTTCAAGGAAATACAGGTGTAGGCCATGCTTAACCTCTTGACCATGACTCTTTTTGTCCAGAATTTCTCTGTCCACCAACCTCACTCCACCTTTGCCCCCAGTGGCTGGCATGCGTATCCTAAAAACCCTTCCCTTCTAGCTTGTGAGAACAGTCGCACCAGCACCACGACCCATCCGTCACACTTCCGCCGAAGGCAGCTAATATAATACCCCCTCCCATCACTGGTTCCTTCCTGTTCCTGTCTGCCTCAGTATCACAAGGAACAATCCAGTAGCTCTCTGTGGCATTCCTCCTCCTGTTCCCAGCCCTGAATGGGCTTCCGTGGGCTGCGGATGTTGTCTGTCATCACAAGCTGAGCACACGTTCACTGGAGAAACCGAGACAATGACTAAACAGTTACTCTCTGACTATAAAAGAAATTTATGAAAAGTCACAATTTACACAATTAATCCAAATGTAGTCAATAAGCCAAGATATCTGTTTGGTTTCCAAAGTTTGCTTCTTCGTTTTTACACTGGAGCTATGAGGGTAATGTAGAGGAGCATATGGTCCCCGGGTCATATGTTCCAGAGGTCCTTTGTTTCCAAGGCCCTATGTTCAGTTCTTTATATGATACATCATATCTCAAAATGATTCTTTAAACAAACCTATGAAAGGGTTTCCAAACTCATTGGTAAAGTCATAGTGTCATCAAAGATCATACGGGGAACAATCATACGGGGGTGATTTTTTTCCAAAAGAAAAGAAATGCACTTTGCCTTAGTAAGCTAGCTAGCTAAGCAAACACTGTTATTCAGGACATTTTATCGAAAAATCTGAGGGTAGAATACTTTTGAATAAATGCTTAGTCTGGTTGTGTAGTGCAATGTTTTGCAATCTTGTTAACATTGTGAAGTTGTGAACAGTTAAATGCTGCCTATCACTGAATAGATTCTTAATCTTGTTCTCTGAAATGTTCAGTCAAGAGTTTTGGGGAATATAGGGCCCTGGAAACATAGGGCTGTTGCCTAAAATTTTATTAGAAAATAAAGGACCTAGGGAACATAGAACCTTACAACATAGGGCCCTGTGAACATAGGGATGCAGCTAACAAAAAAAGGATGGATGTACCCTACTAATCAACAGCATGCAAACTGTATGCTTGAATCATCACATGCTTGCCTCACTGTGGTCAAGCAATCTTAAATATACTTACTTACGTGACATGACATACTGTACACAAAAATAGATAGAAAAATGTTGCACAGTATAAACAAAGTATAAATAGCCATCTTTTTTCAAGCCAAAATTATGTCTGCACACTTGTCTATTTTTAAAGCTAACAGTGTTATGCAATGTCAGAAACCACAAAAAGAGGTCAATTTGCAATTACTCAACATTTAACACATCTGAGGCACATGTGTGATGATTTACGCATGTTAATTGATATGGTATAAGATTCCATTACTTGTCAGCTACATTAGAAGTTCCATCCTTCAACAACACTAAGGCTGCATGATATTGGAAAAAACTGACATTGCAATTTTTTTCTGAGATATATACTGTGATACGAAAAATTACAAGAATTTTCACCAGATGACTTGAAAAGCTCTATTTGGAAATAATTAATCATTCTAGAGGGTGCATCTGCATAGAAAATATAATAATAAAAATAATTGTTAAAAAGGCTGAAAAATTACTTTTAATACACTGGTTGACTCATCATGACACCATTGTATTCATGTAATATTCTTCTATCAATACAGGATAAAGTCAATGATCTAACATCTCATGATATTAATAATGCATGCTGTTTGCCCTAAAATAAGGGGCTCATCTGTGAATGAAGAAGAGGAGTGGTGTCTAGAAAGGATCCTGAGGGCGTATTACAGAAACATCCTAAGTGAAATCTTATCTGTTTTCTCACCATGACAACTTCAGTTAGGACTGAATATAAAACAGTAGCTACTGCAGAACAACAGTTCCTAACTTCCCAATCTTATCCTAACTTCAGACAAGAAACAGCATCACAGAATCATCATAACTAAACAAAATTTTCTGAATACTGTCCAAACTTTAGGATGAACTTCAGTAGTGTCAGTTCTATGATTTTCACGCAATTGTGACAGGCAGCATAGTTCACCACTAGCATAATGATATTACATTTCACTACACTGCAAAACAAGCTTTCATTTGTGAGATGCTTTGTTCTCCAACTCTGTGTTTTAAAAAACCCCAGACGCTGTAGGCAAGATCTCCACCATCCCCTCTTATTACCTTTGTGTGTTAACGGTGTTGAAAGTTTGTCAGATAAAATATTATAGTGATGGTGGTGAATAATAATGCTAGCGTGGTCAGCTAAAGAGTTTGATAAACTGAAACTGCAGAGTGGTGATGATCTGACAAACAGCATGGGGTGTTCTCACAATTTTCATAACTGCCAATTTATTGTATTTTAGTTTTGTTTTGAACTTTTTTACATGGGTTAGGGTAGCTGTCTAGCTAACTAACTTACATTTATAACATTAGTTTTTTTTATTAATAACGTTGTGTTTACATTTCAGCTGTGCACGTAGGGTCGGTCGCTTGGTAACAGACATAACAGTTGATTTAATTCGCCTTACTTGACATCACACTTCCTGCAATGTGACTACTGCACATCGCGATGACAATGCTGAAACCCCTCCCTCTCTAAGTGTGTAGTAGAACCGTGGCCAGCAGGTTTTCTGCCATCGCCTGTCTGGATTTCGTTTTGCTTCTTCATGTTTTCGCTTTTGTGGCAATGAGGATTCACCTTCAATTGCTTTAAAAATAAGTTTGATCCTCCATTTGTCAAAATTTGGGTTTTCAAATTTATCAAAAAATGACATGGTTAGCCAGCACTGGCAACAACCACTGATTCTTCGCCAACCCTGGTCTTGGAGAGCTACCTTCCTGCAGAGTTTAGTTCCAACCTATATCCAATAAGCTGCCTTGCCCCTTACTTTAGTCTAATATATCTGATTCAGTCAATCAGGGACTTGGGAAGAGGTTGATTAGCTGTAGCAGGTGTGGCAAATTGTGGTTGGAAGTAGGCTTTGCAGGAATGTAGCTCTCCAGGACCAGGGCTCCCTAATCGCTCCCTATCTAGATATGAAAAGCTCATTCTAAGCTAACAAAAACACAATGATTTATAGTTACAGGTGATTATAGACCAATGAAAACATGGTTTTGTATATTCCATTTCTGATAATAGATTGCCCTAAATCTTACACACTGCACCTTCAAACAATGTTCTCTACCAACTAGTCAAAGATTAATAAGAGAGAAGCAAGTGTCATGGTAGCATATGCTAAGCTCTCAATCAAAATTACTTTCATCACCCAATATCATGTAGACATGGTATCTGAGGTACACAGAGATATAAAAGGCAATGAATGACGGCAGCAGCCCAGAGATTACTGGACGGGTTACTGTGACAATTCAATGAAAGTGGTTTATCATGTATTATTCTACATAAGGTGTAACCTCATTGGACATGTTCTGCAACTCTTGCACATTTTGCAAAGAAGACAAGAAGTGGAATGATCTAAGGCGCATGAAGTCTTTGTGGGTGGCCTCAGGTGACTGTGCCGGACTGGATCAGAGGCTCATTCGTCCCGGGATGAGGACGACAGCTCAAGCTGTCCATGCTTTGAGCATCTGCAGACAAGCCAACAAAGGGCCTTCATCAGCAGAGCAGACAGGAAGCCACGCAAGAGACAGGTGCGAGATCTATTCTGCGGAGATCGGTGTTTAGATGTGTGTCCATGAGTTAGTGTGTTAGCCCATTAATGTGGTACCGTGCTGGGCATCTGCCAAAGTCCTGCAAAGAGCATTGGGGAAAGGGTGATGGTAAAGCCAAGACAAGGCTTGACAGTGGAGGGCATGCACGAACACACACACACACACACACACACACACACACACACACACATTTATATATATATATATATATATATATATATATATATATATATATATATATATATATACACACACATATATGCACACATATACACACACACACATACTGAGTCTCCTCCCACTCCACTTTCCTTGTTTTCTCTTCTCCTCCCTGCTAAGAAAACAAGCATAAGAACAGAGGAAAGAAGGAGGAGTAGAGGGAGGGGGGAGAAATGCTGTGTGCTACAAGCTGGTAATTGTCAGCTTTGAAAAGCCACAGATGAAACGTGTAAACAAACAAACGAAGGAAAGACAATGCATTTTTAATCCCCTCTCTCTCGTAAACAGCGTTATTTTCCGGCGTGGCTAACTAAATACTTCGGCAGAGCCTTTAATTGACAGATTTGTTCCAATATATGGTAATGACAGGGAGAGATAATGAAATATTTATCGCTTCCACAAACAGCAGCAGTGCAATCGAGGCTGTGTCATGCACTTGTCTTTTACATAACACAGGCATTTCAGTTTCACTCAATATGGCCATCGATGCGAGGTGGGCAGCTGGCTTGCGCACCTCAGAGCTCAGACCTGTGGCCTATGGCATGGAGTGCATTCTTAAACTCAAACCTTGGGGAACTATGCCATGCCAGCCTTGGAGTGAGGTGCCTTAGGTCAAAGCCAAAACAAACAGAATTCAACTGAAAGGCTTCCAGATTTTTGGTTGGGAGAACATTTCTGCAAATGAACTGTATTCTCTCGGTGCCCCGATTTTTCTCGCCAAACAATGCTTGTGATATAAAGCCAGCGAGAGCAGGAACAAGGGCATGCAAAATAGCTACAGAAGCGCCATTCTGCTTTGCCTGAGGACAAAGCTGCCTTATAACACAGATTTAAAATGATAGTTCAGCGAAAATCTAACTTACACTTCTTTTTCCATTTTACTTCAAATGTATTCAATCAGCCACAGCATGTTTGGTAACTAAAGTTTGCTTCTTTTGTTCTACATTGGAGGTACAGCTAGCATGTAACGAACAATAACACTGCACCAATTAGCATCATGCAAAGTGTGTGGCTATTTCATCACACATTTGTCAATAAAATAATTTCATAGATACCTGATTAAGGGGTTTCTGACACTGTATGACATATTGTATCTAGGGTTACAACAAATATTCAGCCTTTTTTTTAATGTGAACATTTTGAATATACGTTCAAATCCCACAGAAACCTGTTAAGTTCCCTCTTAAAATTATTGTTCATTAGTGATGTTTTTTCATTAACTAAAAGTATTTCAAATAGATATAATTAAAAGGCATACATATAAAATGCAAAACACATTTAAAAAATTATACAGTGGAACAAAAAACTAATAAAATAATAAAAAAAAAAAAACAATTAAACGCCTGTCAAAATTATTTTCTTCCTTATAGAATACTTGAATACACAAGATAATATTCTATAAAATATTCCAACATGAAAATATTCTACACAAATAGGTACACATAGGCTGCTACTACAGGTGGGCAATATGACAAATTTGATAAATTTTGGTATAGTAATAAAAATATGAAATGACTAATAAAACAATAATAATAGCATGTTGTCAATATTGTTTGCATATTTCATTAAAAAGAGAACATAATTTGTTTTGTTTAACTGGATTTAGTACAGCACAGTATGTGAAATGTTGAATAAAAAAGTATTGTACTAACTGTGGCACTACTAGCACATCATGTCTGCGTGGCAAAATATTGATACATATTGGGCATTGTGAAAATGCATATACGTATCATGATATAACATTTTTGCCATATTATTTACCCTTTGCTGCTACTTCTATTTTTACACTACACGGCCAAAAGTATGTGCAGACCTGAGCATCACACCTATACAAAACTATGGGCATTAATATTCCCATTCTTCTGGGAAGACTTTCCACAAGATGGTCTGGGCATTTGTGAGGTCAGGCACTGATGTTGAACAAGAAGCCCTCGCTAGCAATCAACTTTCCAATTTGTTAAAATGTGTTCAGTGAGGTTGAGGTCAGGGCTCTCTGCAGGCCGTTGCAGTTCCTCCACCCCAAACTCGTCAAACCACGTCTTTATGGACCTCGCTTTGTGCACAGGGGCACAGTCATCCTGAAACATCATCTGCTATTATTGTGAAACAGAAGCATCCAGGAGCAACAACATGGGTCTACCGTTTCATGGCTGAGCTGCTGTTGCTCCTAGATGCTTCCATTTCATAATAATAGCACTTACAGTTGGCTGGGGCCAGGAGTGCAGAAATTTCATAAACTGACTTATGCCAAAGGTGGCATCCTATGACACTGCCACATTTAGTCACTGAGCTCATACAGTGGCTATGTAGTGGCCATGAAGTGTAGCTATTTAACATAGTTTTGTTCATCTGAAGTAAGATGAAAATAGCGCACATTTTTGCTGAACTCTAGATTCTCCTACTATGAGTCAATAACTATCATAGTCAATGTCAGATAAACCCAAAAGGCCAATGTCTACCTACTGTGCAGTGGGTAAACATAATTCCAAAGCCAAGCAATGACAGTAAACGAGTGTCACGCATGACATCCTCTCACCTTTTATGTGTCAGGCATTAAACAGCATTAGCGTGTAATCCCCAACTGTTACACAATGCAACATGAGACTATATTCATTCACATCTTTCAAGTAGAAACCTGCCCAGCTCTCTTCCACCAACCCCCCCCCTCATTTCTCTCTCTCTCTCTCTCTCCCCTTTATCTCTCTCTCTCATTCTTTCTTTCCCTATCTCTCTCTGGAGGCAGCGGCTCCAGAACAGTCATATTTAATCAACATCTCGGCGGACAACACAGGGGCTCTTCAGTCCTCTGCCAAGGCTCTCAGCGCTGTCACACTTGGGATAATTGTCTTAGATACCCTAATTCGCCAGTCGCTCTCCTTAAACGCAAAAGAAAAGGAGCATGATTGACCTACATTGCTGTTGATCTGTGAATTATACATGATGTCACCATTTGATTATTTATTTCCCACTGTGTAATTTGAGAGCTAAATGCTTATGTTCATAATCGTGCTTGTTTTTTTTCCTTTCCGGACGCCAGCACACGAGACTGACGGGCGATGTTGCTGTCATGTCTCACATTTCATTAGCTTTGACAACAGAAGAGTCATGGTATTAAATACACCAAGGCACTTCCACAAGGCCTGCATGTTTTTTTTACTGCTGCTACTCAAATCCATGAAGAAGTCTGGTGTCACAAGTGAGTGCAAAACACAACAAGGGAACAATGTCTGGATCTGTATGTCCCTTGGCACCACGTGAAGGCATTGTGACATTTCCAGATATGTTATTTGTTGCGTTTACATATATAACAATTGTCATTTTTCCAAGCTTTTGATGAGAGGACTGACAAGCAGTGAGAGGGAAACCGCAGCACTGTTCACATCCGAGTGCCAACCACATTTCACTATGCAAACACGCCAACTTGTCTCTGAAGGTTGTCCGGGGTTGAGTCAATAGCAAAAACATCCACAGACCACAGTGCTTTGGAACATCATCAGTTCTGCTAGCTCTATTCTGCCTATGAAAAGATCTTGTTTCTTGTCCAAATCATCCGTTAACTGTGAAGGCATCCAGCCCTATGTCCACCTACACTCAAAAAAGGTCCCCTAATGATTCTTGGCTTGCATGTATCGCTCTAGGAAAAATCTTTAATTGGGATAGAACTAGGCCTGGATAATATGACAATATGTATCGTTATCAAGCAAAATTACATCACAACAAGAGAGCATATCATCAATATCATATTTTAAAGAACACTCACCAACAGCATGTTTCATTATAAAGAGAGAATAATTGGGCCTGTTTGATTGAATTTAGTCTGTTACAGTATGTGAAATGCTGAAAAGAAATATTTTTTTATTAGTTTTTGCCATGTCAACCACCCCTAGAGTAAATCTTTTCATTATGTGGAGGTTCTTTAAACTACTCTCACATATTTCAGGTGCAAAAATGGTTCTCAGTTCATCTGCTGAAAGGTTCTTTTGGGAACCAAATGAGGTTCCTCTACTGCATCGCATCATGAGTGTAAATGAGCCAAACAAGGCAGGCGGCCAATTTTATTGGGACTTCCCCTGGCTTTCAAAGCAAAAGCATAGATGTTAAACACAATGGGTAGCAGAGAGAGAATGAAATGAAGTCGTTCCATCCTAGAACACTTCTCTAGTCTCATCCGCTTTATTATTCTAAGATTGGCTGGCCTGTGTTTTCAAAAGAGCATGTCCAGTACCCCTGGCAACAAGCTGGTACCTCCTCTGTGATTGCTGTCCCCTAGCATGCCCACATAAACCAGAACCTACCAGGGGGAGGAAGGGAGTGGCAAGCAGGGATGCTCTGTCGTTTCTCAGAGTTTTGAAGTCGAGAGTTTCAAGGTCTTTCATCATTGCTTTTGGTTTTGGGATTGTTTTGGTCGGCACTATGGAAAATGTTTATCTGGATGACAGAGGAACCATTTCTCTCTCTCTCTCCCGCTCTACCCTTTCCTCATTCATTCTCTTCCTCCTCTCCCTCTCTCTCTCTCTCTCTCTCTCTCTCTCTCTCTCTCATCTGAGGGGCTCCGTTTGCTATCTGGCTCAGGAATGAATTTGGAAGGCTTATCTCGGCTCTTTTCCCCAGCTGAGGCGTGGAGGATGTGTTAAGGCGTCTGCCTCCCGACAGGAAAGACGAGCTATATCTTTGCAGATAAGGCCGCGGCCGGCTTGAGAATTGTAACAAAGCAGACGGCTCAGATGCAGGTGAGTACACGTCAAGCGTACGTGCATGGGCCCATAGCCAAAGAATCACAGGTAGGTAAACGAAGGTTAAAGGCAATTATCTGCCCACAACAAAGGAATTGTTCCCTTCACCACATGGCAATGAACATCTGATGTAAAGAAAAAATGGACCATGTGTATGTGTTCCTTACCTTCCTTACCTCAGGTGAACAAGGGATCACAGAAAAAGAAGGAGAGATCGACATTTAATTATCTATCCACATGCAGCCTCGAAATGACAAGGGTCTGTATTGCGGTGAGCAGTTTAACCATTTTTTTTGCTATTTGAGTATGCAGAATTTTTAAATGCAAAAATCCTAATGACAAATAAATAAAAAATTAAAACATAAAGCATTTAACATATATTAATTGTACGAAAAAGATCCACGCCTAATTGTTCAGTGGATTTACTGATCTATATTTTTCTTGTCTTTATTTTTTCCACTGAGGTCCACTTATTACCACAGTCTAGTTTTATGTACCAGAAATGGTCATTATCATTTTCACATGATCATTTCCCAACTTCTCTTTGCTTTTCAGTCTTATCTTGTTGTAAAGATTGTCTGTCCTGTATTGTGCCTCATTCAAAAAGCACTCAAAGTTGTAACACTTCCTAGAACTTTAAGATACATGGGCAGAACTAAACGACTGTAAGCTAAATAGGTGGATAGATGTAAATGAGCTGGTTTAATCTATGATAAAGATTCTTGTGACATCAGAAAAACAATGAATTCAAAAGGGGCTGTTTTTGCGTAGTTTCCATACTCTACTGTATGGACTGGGAGGTAATTTTAATGTTTGCATACTACTTCAGACCCCTTTATTTGAAAAAAAGCAAGAGAAATGTAGTTCTCCATGATATGGACCCTTTATACATATGTGTTTTGCACGTACCGCAATATCAGCTGCTTGTGTCCCCACATTCACTGCAGTTCTATGTCACACGGTCAGATAAAGCATATTTAAAAGCTACAAGATAATACAGGATTTTACCCTTTTTTATATTCCAAACTCCACATACCTTATTTAAAAAACTGATTAAGTAAATGAATACATATTAGTTTGGATATCCATATATCTGATATCACATGACATTCTAAACCATATGACATAAACAGCATTATCCAAGCATTTTGATTCAGTGAGAGTCAGGCAGCGCTATTGGCTTGTAATTGGCCTGGCTCGCTCTCGGCAGGACCAAAACTGCCTTTAGCACGTCTTCCTCTACCCCTCAAACCAATGGAAGAGACAAGCCCCCAGCCTCCTCTCTGTAACCATGGCAACCGACAGGAGGCTGGACTCCTCACATCACAAGGGGGCAGTGTGGACCTTACAGCTCTACCTACATGTATCCTCTTTCTTTCTTAGCCCCCCCGCACATACACACGTCTGCCGAGTGCAGCTGCCCATTCGTCCAAATCTGCTGGGGCCCTCTTGCCCTCGTCTCTTTTCAATGCTCATTTATTGTCAACTTCCACACAAACAATAATGCACATAATGCAATCTCATTGCATGACATGAGCTAACTGATTACTGACGCTGTTGGGGTTGGTGTCACATTTGTAAAGAAGCTAAGTGAAAGAGCCATGCACACAATAAAAGTCTGGCTTTAGGACATCATAAAGAAAGTTAACGCTTCATAACGTAAAGGTAGTAACTCGTTTAGCACTTCTTTTGTTTTCAGCAGTGTGTGAACCGTTTTAGCAAACAAATAAGAATTTGTGGTGTGGGAGGCAAAGCTTTGGTGGTTTGTGCAGGAGACAAAAGGCCAATGAAAGCTCACCACTTTCCATTTTGGAGGCCCTCTTCAAGTTGGACATTAGCATTCTTGTGAGGATAACATGAGGATCTGGCACTGACTTACAGCCAAATATGAAGCAGACAAAAAAAAACAAATAACTTGTTATTCTCAGGCTGATGAGAGGATTGCTTACACGGTGAAATGGAGAGAGGGAGAGAGAGAGACATGCTGACAGACAGCAGAGCAATAAAAAGAAAGAAAAAGAGAGAAATGAAAGCAGAAAGAAGAGGAGGGAACAGGAAAGTAACCTGAATGACTTGAAGGAACAGAGCAGGTAGAACGAAAAAAAGAAAGACGGACAGTAGAGAAAGAGAGCAAGAAAAAGAGGAGAAAGAGAGAGGCGAAAGAAGAGAGCTTTCTTTTAGAGGGAGAAATGAAAGAGGGGAGAGAGACAAAGAACAAACAGGCAGAAGGGAGGAAGAAAGAAAGAAAGAAGGCAAGGGAGAGAGAGAGGGAAAGAAAGAATGGGAGACAAGACAGGGGAGAGATAAAAAGAGAAAGAATGAGAGGAAGAAAGCAAAGGGAAGAAAGAGTGGATGAGAACAAGAGAGAAAGACGAAGAAAGAGTGGCAAAAAGAGAGAAAGAATGGGAGACAAGAAAGGGGAGAGATAAGAAAGAAAGAATGAGCGGAAACAAAGCAAATGGAAGAAAGAGTGGATGAAAAAAGAAAAAGAAGAAGAAGCTGGAAAAAAATAGGAAGAACAGGGAGTAAAGATAGATTGAGGGACAGACGAAATAGGGGAGATAAAAATAAATTAGTGGACGGGAGAAAAAAGAAAAAGAAATAAAGAAAGAAATAAAGAAAGAAACGAAAAGAACAGAGAGAAAGAAAGAGAAAGAGAGGAGAGAAGGAATGCAAGAAACTAGCAAGAGGAAAATAGGGTGAAAGAAAGAGAAAGAGACAAAAAAGTAGACAGAACAGAACAGAGAGAAAAGAGATATGGACGGAGATATGAAAGAAGGGAAAGAGAGAACAACTGGGTGGAAGAAAAAAGAAAGTAAGAAAGAATGGAAGACAGATAAAAACGAGAAGAGACAGAATGAAAGAAAGAGGGGAGAGAAAAAAGGAATGGAAGGAAGAGAGAGGAAGTGGGAAAGTGGGAGAAAGAGAGAGAATCATACTCCTATAGTGAGCGTAGAGTGAATGCATGAGGAACCTGTTGTTTAAAGGAGCTGATGTATTGACCGTGGCAGGCAGACTGAGGCACTGAAAAATGGCCATGGCGAGGGAGTCTGTCCTATGGAAATGTGTCATGAAGGCAATTCCATTAACATCTTAATAAAGGCTGCCAGGGCCCAGGAGAGCCTTGAGGCACCGGCTAGTGCTCGTGACCAGTGGCTTCGGCTAAAAAAGAAACAGAGGGCTGCGCAGTTGCCCTGGCACCGTCTCGGCTTAGGAGCATTGTTGCGGCGTTTGTGTGGGGTTTTTTTTGTAAGACCGTTAGTCTTCCCAGAGGAATGGCCCCAGTGTGCACTCCCTCCATCATGGTCCACTAGTTCCCCTCTCTGCACTGTTTTTCATTTACTGTCTTCTCCTCCATCTGCCCAACTGCAGATCTAAACAAAAGCCTTTGTTTTGGCAAGCTGGCGGCTGCAGGGGAGAAGAAGAGATGAGTGGGGAGAGCTGGGTTCAACAGTGGCCCCTGGACCTGACTGGGCACGGACAGGCTGGATGAGTCTCTGTGGCACAAAAAGTGTTCTCCCTCTATCTTTGCATTCACCCTTATCTTTCTCTGGCTCCCTCTCTTAAACCTGGCAGCAAATTCTGCGGTAACAGCAGTCTTATAGGTTTATTGCATGTCACATTGTACAAGATGATGCCAGTTTCTTTATCTACAATAAAGAAAGATACGATAAAGAGTCTCTGACAACAGCCGACGATGAAAGAACACCACCATTATTTGCGAGCCATGCTATACTATATAACTCTACTGGCGGCTTTTTCAATACGTGTCATAGCAGCGGCCATATTTCATATTTTTGCTCCAAAATTGCTGACATGAACTTGAGAATGGTCCAGCACTCAGTGGGCATATCACCTTAAAGACCACTGATTTTAGTAAGCCCAGCATTCCATTTCTCACAACTACATACTCAAAATATTACATTTACAGTTACTGAAAAATGTGTTGTAGTTACTAGAGAAGGCAGCTGTCCGATACCAGGAATTGGGCCGATTTCAGCAGAAAATGTCAGAGTGAAATGCGATCCATTCATGTAACAAACCTAGCCTGAAATAGCACTCACTCAAACTGTGTGATATGACGTTGTTAGCTGTGTATTTCTTCCTGTGGGGCAGTAGAGGGTTTAAGTAGTTTGAGCATGATGTTCCATTTTTGATGCTCATCTTAAATGAAGTGCTTCAATTGTTCATAAAGCTTAGTAGCAAGAAAAAATATTGAAACAGCATGGGGCGATACTCAAAGTTTCAATATTGGCACTGGTAATGAAAAAAAATGTGGTATCGTGCCACTTCTGGTAGATGCTAAATAACTGATAGCAGTTTCTGGATAATTAGCCTTGGGACAAATACTTAATAATAAGCCTAGAGCACAGAGTAGACTTATGGCCCAAAACTTCTTTTACAATTTTGCGTCTTTCCATTATCATGGACTTTGTTTACTTCTTAAAAATGAAATAATAATTACAACACTGGTAATTTTGCAACTGTCCCTGTTGTAGTGTGCGAGTTGAAGATCGATGGGAAATAATAGGACATTAGTTCAGTAAAAACATGCAGTTCAGTAAAAGCTGTGGTTGTAGTATATTGTCACTGTAGGAACAAAAGCTCATATCTCCAAAAACATAACTCAAGAAGAAAAAAACATTCTTAATTTTTAACTCAAGTTAATATTATATGATTATATACTAAGCAATTGTGGACCATTTAATTGGCCCATCTGTCATGAAATTTTGACATGGACTGAAAGGCAGCTAACATCTTCAAATTCAGAAAAAAGACAAAATGGAGCAAGATGTCACCATCTTTGAATTAAGAACAGAATTGTAAATTTCAGAAGAACTTTACCATTCAAGACAGATTATCTTAGCCTGTTGCCTGCTCTTCTGAAACCACTTGCCTGAGGCTCAATGTACACGTGCTGAAACATGATTTAAGTCATGTTTTTCCCAACACCTGAAGCTTTTTTGTTTGAAACCTGATGCTGTGATCTTAGGATGTCCTAAATGTTTAACAGCTGCATTTCTACAATGATGTCATCTGTGTTGGCTACAATAAATGTGGCATTATTGTATGACATCAGTTCACAGAACATGTTTTAAAGTTCAGTTATGTGTGGGAATTAAACACTGTCTTACTATGGTTTGCATGAAATAAATCAATAAATGAATTACACGTTTTTAAACTGGTGGTAAATTAGTTTTTACCATCACTGGGGGCTGTTACTATGGTAACTCAGTTACAGGCACCAGGCACAAGCCTAGCATATACCTACCTTTACTTTCCTTCTCAGCCTGTCTGTCTCTCTCACTCTTCCATTCTTTCTAGATGTACAGCCCTGCCGAAGAGACAAACACTGACACACACACACACACACACACACACACACACACACACACACACACACACACTCTCAAACACAGCCATTCAGCAGGACACGCTCCTGATAGACATGGCCCAAACAACCAAAAGCTCACAGGCAAGCCACACACACACTCATCCAGCCATCCATCCTCCTCAGCCCAGCTTCCTGAGGCCTGCTCTTCACCACACACACCACACCATCTCATCAGGCCGGCCTCTAAAAGGCAGCGCAGGGTCCGGGCGTGTATTGTAGAATTGGGTGCGGAGCGTACGCATTGATTTTTACCTTCTGCGCTATGTGTTGCTCATACTAAAGCAGCCCTATTTGACATTGTTGCAGCCCCGTGGCTATCAATCTGAAAAGGCCTCAATGAGACGGCAAGCTACCACGCAGCACACAAGCACTCAAGATGATGAAGGCTGTGAAAGAGTGACTGGCCTTTTACTTACACGCAACTGCCTCTCCCACTGAGCTGTCCTCTAGTGCAGTTTCCTCTTAACTCTTATTGCCATAATGGTGTGTGAGTACACAAAGTAGTGGGGAAATGCCTACATCACTACAGAAAGCAAATACTTAGGACATTTCCTGAGAGCAGTATATGGTAGAAAGAAACTGTTGCTACTGTCACGAAAACACCTAATATGGCAAATAACCCTTTAGGAAAAAGGAAATTATTTCTAGCCTTCTAATTTTCATGACCTAATTGTTATACAACTTTTACCTGAAGTTGACATTTTAGCTCTACAATATACATGAACGGCAACTGCAATGGTACAGTTGTGAAGGAATTTAATGGAAATGAAGAGATGAGGTTCTTTCTCATAGTGACAATCAGTGGCTTAACTCCAAGCACTGCAATTACACTGGGGCCAACAGCTCTGGGGGGTATAACACCTTTATTGGACACATTATATCGCATTTTTACACCCGTGACCCATGTGTAACTATGATATTAAGGGACCCGTATCATAGAAAATGTATTTTACTCACTTTCTGAAGTAGTGACTTTGACTTTGATGTACTATGTAAGCCTCCAAAACTTTACATACCATTTGCTATCACTCCATGCACTTCATATAGGGAAACTATGCTGCAATGGCCTGTTTTGAAATAATTGTTATTGTGATGTCAAGTTACACACATCTACCTACACTGTAAAAAATGCTGTTTTCACTACAAACTTATCAGGCTGCCTTAAAATTTTGAGCTTTACTTCTAATAATCAAAATTTTAAAACAACTGGGTAACTATTTTGAGTCAAAGTATATTCAGCCTACAACAGTTTACCCCAACCCATTCACGCTCACATTACGTAGGGTGTTATAGCCTGAACTGTTTTTTAAATGAGACACAATACAGGGCAACCAATCAGAAGAGAGGTCATTTACATATATATCAGTCTTGAAGAAACAATAAAAGAAACAGCCTGTTTTATTCTAATTGATAAAGAGAGGTGATATGGTCATGTAAAAATTAATTATTTTTGTACATAAACCCATGAAAAATGTTATAAATAAATTTCTGGAAAAAATAAAATGCACAAAAAGTGTAAGATATAGGTCCTTTAATATATTTCACCATTAGCCTATGCTTGAGCACCAGCTTGCCTGAGATGTAGAAATCACAAGCAAACAAGCGAAGCAAATTTACATCACTTCTAATAATCATTTTCAAATGGAGGGCCAACTGATATTTTTGCACCGGGGCACATAAGATTCTAGTTACGCCTCTGGCAACATTATGGAGTTTTAATAAGCTATAGAATAAAAACTGAATGTTTCATGTACATGCTGCTATGCCACAATTAGTTCTTAACTACAGTACTGCAAACATTAGCCCATGTAGTCAATGAACTCAGACTGACCGCCACCTGCAAAGGGCTGACTACTCCCAGCCCACAGTGCAAAGCTGTAAATGTGTCAGCACCCACACTTTGCTGTGACCAATCTGGACACTGGCACCTTCCAAGCGAGAGCCTGTCCACCAACTGCTCCTGATAATTAGCCACATCGCAAAACACAGGCCTAATTAAGGTGTAGCTCAGCTCCGGGGTCAGCGCGGGCTCAAAGCTGAACGCAACAGTGGCAGCAAAGACAAATTATCACAGCATGATGTTTACAACCTTTCCTAGCGATAAAGGCAAACATTGGTAGAGAAGCATATCGTGAGGGCACCTAAGGACCAAAGGACAGAATGAGGAAGAGTCGGTTCTGCTTTTTTTTTTTACCACAGGGAACAGAATCTACTTTCATGGCCAGTCTGTTCATACCTTCATCAATGTCACACATGAACTGTTATCTGCGCAGTGTTGTTCTGTGAGCGGATAAACATGTAGACATGCTCGCGCACACACAAGTATATACACACTGTGTCCTAGAGAGTAAAGCAACTAAGGGTCAGCATGATAGAGATCTCTGCTGTGACAGCTGGACTGGTGAGAAGTCCAGATAAACACACACACAAGCCTTGAAGCCGTAAAGGAGGAGGCATGACCAGGCGCATTAAAACAAACAAACAGTGCAAGCGCACACACACACACTCAAGTTTGTTTTTATACAATGCCAGGATGAGTTGTTATATTATGTTATATATGTTTTTATATATATCTGGGATTATCAGATTTTTTTCTGTTAACTGGAAATGGCACATCTTTGTTTCTTTGCTCATAAAGAGGATTTTACATAATGAATGCACATCTCTAATGTAATCATGACTGAAAAAAACACTTTTTATAGTTTGGTTTTAAGAATGTGATTCTTTAATTTCAAAGTTTTAATTTTGGCTGTTTTTAATATTAAATATTTTAAATATTAAAACATTTTCTTACATTCTTCATCATCATTTCCAAATGTTTAGAACACAGGTGTCCAGTCTTATCTGCAGAGGGCTGACGTGGCTGACTGATTAAACAAGTAGAATCAAGTGTGCTTCATTCCATGCACTTTATTTTTATAATGTTGAAACGTTCAGTGAAATGTTTAAATGTTTAGTTGTGTTCCTGTACATTTTCACACTGTAAACTTCAAATTCATGGCAAAGGAATATTGATCCCATATGTCAGTTATCCATTGTTATATGTATAGACACAAAAAAGCACTGGCATGATATGTATAAGTAATTACCTATTCATAATCAGAAGTTCAACCCTAACTTTAGCCACAGTAACCAAAATAGAACATTTTAGAAAATAAAACACATAGCACTTTCCAAATCCAGGACCATTTTTTGGTCTTAAAAAGGCTGTTTGCTCCTGTTTTTCTGTTGACAAGGACAAGTCTGGACATTTTGGACATGAAAATGTACAAAAACAAACACACGCACACATACAAAGTAGTACAGAAATTAATAGAAATGAAAGAGTGTAAATGTGTGTATGTGGGGGGTGAGATCAGTGATATAGTGGGGATGGGCACAGAAAACACAGCCCCCCAAACACATTTTGTGCTGTTCACTCATTAAGAAATAGGTCAAGGATTCCGGCTGCATGCATAGCGACTTGTCAGAATCTCTCAGGCTAAACAGGGGCAAGCCTGCGTGCCTCTGGGAGAGAGAGGGAGAGTGAGGGAGAGAGAGAGAAACAGAGAGAGAGAGAAGTAGTGGGAGATACAGAGAGAAAGGTAGACAGAGATGGAGAAAGTCACAGAGAGAAAGAAAGAAAGAAAGAGATACAGCGATCGGTAGACGGTGATGAAAGTCTGAGAGATACAGAGAGGGGAAAGAGGGCGGAGGGAGAGAGAGTCAGGAAAGAGAGAGAGGAAGGATGCGTAAGAGTGAGAGAGAGTCAGGGAGAAAGAGAGCAAGCAAGGTTAAAAACAGAAAAAGCAGGGGGAGAGAGAGAGAGATAGAGAGGGAGAGATGGCAGCAAAGGGAGAGAGAAAAAGAGAGGGCAAGCAAAGTGAAAGAGAGAGCTGAGGGGGAGAGAAACAGACTGAGTGAAAAAGAGAGCGGAGGTAAGGTGAGAATGAGAGAGAGTCAGGGACAAAGAGAGAACAGAGAGACAGCCATAGAGAGAGAGAGCAAGTGAAGTGAAAGAGAAAGAGAGAGCAAAGGAAGACAGTCAGAGAGAGAGAGAGAGAGCGAGAGAGAGAGAGCAAGAGAGAGAGGAGTTGGTGAGGTGCAGCACTCACTGGTGACACAGCATGTAACTAAAACAAGCACTGCCTCATTCATGACCCACCGACCTCACATGCACCGCTCTCAAAATGCATTCAGCTCACGGGCCTTAGGGAAGAGGAGGGGGGTGAGGCATTACGAGTCTGATGTCACAGCTTAGAATGCAGAGGCGTCGCTAAGGACTCGCTCTGACTGACCGCACTCTCCGGGTCAGTGAGCAAGCGTTTCGCCTGACAGGTTAAAACCCATAGGGGGCGCTATTGAGCCATGTGGGCATGCTCAGAGGGTGAGGTTCTTGAGACCTTGGTAGAGGGAAGGACGGTAAGCTTATCTATCCAGCATCCTGCAGCTGCTTAATTCCTGTGTGGACAGACAAGCTCCTCAGCAAAGACCCAGCCGCCTGATGAATAGTGGCAAAAGTGAGTGATCAGACAGCAAATGTTTTAACAGCTTTGTGATGTGTCTTCACAGCTGCTGAGTCAAGCCGCACTCACAGAAAACAGCAAGTAATGCTAGTGCTATTTCTGCTGTGTTGAAACAAGGCGTGCTGATTGCCCCAACCTGCCTACAAACTCAAGCACTAGACAGTGGAAGGAGCAATGAACATGATGCTCATGGGACAAGTCCATTCAAAATGAGTAGAAGTTCAGACATTTTAGAGAGGTCCACAAACCCTCCTTAAGTGCATAATACCCCCCAATTACCCTTCAGGAAACTTCTGATGTGGCCAACCAACATACGCAAATCAATACCACGCACCTGGGCATGAGGGGCTGAAAGCCTATTTGACAATTTGACTCAACATTCAAGTCCAACTAAAGGGACTCATGCTGTGACGAGCGTCAGCAGGAGTGTTTACTTTGCTCCGCATGATTTGTAGATCAACTTCTAGGGAACTGCTAGGCACAGAGAATGAAGGCTGCATGTCCAGTGAAGTCCTCTCCTCTCAGCTTTGTCTAGTTAACCTTATTGACTGATGACTGTGTGATGTGGTGACAGTCAACAGTCTCTTTAGCCATCCATTACCTCATCAAAGGAGAATAAAGCCACACAAGGGTCTACGCTCGAAGCAGTCTGTAATCCAACCCCGTTTAACCCACCACCAAGGGAAGTGAATGTCACTTTCCAAATTACAATAAGCAAAATTGCTGGCTAAACCTAACTGTTAAACGCACTCTGAGGTCACTAGTACAGACTCTCTGTAATAGAAAGTCTGTGTATGATATAAAACTCTAAAACAAAACGGCTACTTAAATAATCCACTCAAGATCTGCCTCCTCAAAACATTCACGCTATCTGACAGGACGGTGAACGCTGCACGACGTTAATCATTCATGCTAAAATATTCAGTTACATAAACATACTGACATCTTCTTTTAAGCTATTCATGCTTCTTTTAGTGAATGATTTCACAGAACATTAAACCTACTCTCCCAAATCAAACACATATCCCATTCTCTGTGAGTTGTGATCATACAGTGCAGTCTTTTCAGCTTTTCTCTAAGGAAAACGCACCACTTCTACGTTAGGCAAAACTGGTCATTCACAAAGAAATATTGAACACTTGCCCTTTCAAGAGAGCAATTTTCATTTTGCCAGCATTTCCTTCGCCATCTGAGGTCAAAATGCAGTTCCGTACTCAGATGGAAAGGAAACAAAGATGTTAGGATGCCACACTTTGCCTATTTTACTCATTTTCACACCAAAGGAGCGGGAGCTGATTATGTAGTAAAGACCGTCTCATATGATTCTCCCCGTTCACAGCAGATACTGGTTATTTTAATGCAAAAGCAATTTTCTGCTTAAGGCAGCATTAATTTTCCTTACAGCTGAAGCATTGGCTGGCCATGCCTTGTGAAGGAAAAGAAAAATGTGAGTAGCCTACATCTGTTTAGAAACTAAAGTTTATATTAAACACTGGTTATAGCCATTATCCATCATCATTACATTGGCAAAAACACCTAAGCTACTTGTCTGACTGAATCCCACAAAATTACAGGCAAAAGGGGGAGTTATAGGCTATAGGCTATAAGAGAATACAGATAAACTTTTCTGCTGGTAGTTTCACTGCTTGTAATGATTAAAGGTATGCCTCTCTTATCAAGTGTGCTCTGGAGGGAAAAAATGCTTTTTAAAGGTCATAAATGAGACTAACTGATGAATTGTCAATGTTAACTGAAGTAACAGTTAATAGACAGCGTGCTGAAACTGCCTGCAGAAACAGACCCACTAGTTTACACACTGCTGAACTGTACTACTATCAGACCATCTGAGCTTCTTCAACAGTAGTGCTAGTTAACATCCAAGGTTACACAGCTATCTCTTGTCCTTCTTCTCTAAGGGCAAGTCTGAAAGCACTAAAGAAATTTTCGCAAAAGAGCTTTCCTGAGAAATTCTCATGGCACACCATCTCCATTGTTCATGTCTAAATTCATTAAAGAATAAAAGCTCTCACCATCATCCGAACTGCATCAAAGTAATATAGGCTCCGTTTGGCTGGAGGCCAGGGGAATGAGAAAACCATCACCAATGAACACTATCATTCACTAATTCAATCATCGCTGCCCGTACCCTAACCCAGTGGTCACCAACCCTGCTCCTGAAAATCCACCTTCCTGAAGAATTCGGCTCCAGCACATGCCTAACACACCTGGTCCAACTAATTAAGTGGATTGATCTGGCTCTGGATCAGATGTGTTAGAAGTGAACTTTTCAGGAAGGTAGGTTCAGGAGCAGGGTTGGTGGTCACTGCTCTAACCTGTCATTTATAATACCCTGACCAAGGGTTGATACAGTTTGAATCAATGACACTACGCTATTAATAATCCACCACTGAATTTGAACTTGTAGACGGGTTTGTTACAGTGCAGATGACCGCACAGTGTTTCACATCAGCGATATATAAAACGCGCTCTTCTATCAGAGTAATTCAGCTTATCCTGGTTAAAATATGCATATGGCCCAGCTGTCAACAGTAGGTCATGCTCTCTGCGCCGCGGAACAGGCTGAAGTTGGCGTCTTATTCGAATTTTCCGTTCCACCTTAAATGCTGTAGCAGTTGCACTCTCGCGCTAAAAGGCGCCAGAACGTAACTGCTGCACTATTTAAGGAGGAACGGAAAATTCGAATAAGACGCCAACTTCAGCTTCGTTCAAACTGGGCACGTAACCCATTAGTATTCGCGGCCACATGTCTTTCTCTCAAACACACATGTATAAGCATCTGTAGACTTAAATGCAGTCTTCCAGCACTCACCTCACAAGAAACAGCAAGCTGCCCTGGGTTTAATGAAGTGAAGCCTCAGTGAGGATGTGCTCGTATTCTATTCTTCCCTCTCTCGTGAGCGCTCTCTCTTTTTTTCTCTCGCTGTCTTTTCCTCAGGTTGAATATATCCACATCGAGTAGAAAAGGGTCCACAGGAGAGAAACGGTTCCCCTCAGAAAATGTCAGGAGGGCTTGAAAACCAGAGCCGCTTTTGCCAGTGTTTAGTCTCTCACAACCACGCCGGCATCACTAAGGCTAACTGTTACACAGCGGCTTTCAGCTGCATGTCCCGCTCTTCTGGTTCGGGCGATGCTCGTTCGCAAACAGCGGCCAGCTCCACGACATTCCCTCACTGGAGGAGGGAATGTGTCCTCCTTCCACTGCCGGCTCGACCTCGCTCCCTCACAGGCTGCAGGCTCGCTGCGGACATCCACTACATACACACACACTCTCTCTCTGCTTGTTCACTTCTCCGACGGTTCCACGCCGGACTGGCACGAGGCTAACCGGAGCCTGACAGTGTACGGCATCTCTGCCTGTCTCTCTCTCTCTCTCTCTCTCTCTCGCCCTCTCGCTCTCTCTCTCTCTCTCTCTCACACACACACACACACACGCTCACACACTATCTCTCTCTCTCATACACATGCTCTCTCTCACACGCTTACACACATACACACACAGTTTAAAGCCAGCCCCCCTTCGGCCGCCCTTATTAGCATGTCGCATGTTTTAACCGTTTCGGCTCGAAGTAGTCCGCGCGTGCACGCAGCGAGAACACGCGACAGAAATTAAAACGGACAAAATTCAAAATGAATGAATAGTAAACAGTGGCAGCGTATTTCATTCTAGAATGGGCCTTAGATTGGTGGTGGGAATTTCGCCAATCGCTTAGGAATATAACACAACCTGTAAACTACCCACATACATGTAATGCCACTATCTATATATGTACATTACTATTTTTTTTTTTATTATTTAATGCCTTTTTATTAAGTGCCCTTCCAACTCCTGGCAGCCATAGATAGCAGTTAGTATTTGTCCACATTATCACGTCAACACGCACACACACACACACACACACACACACACACACACATATTTGTGTGGGTAGGTGTGTGTGTGTGTGTGTGTGGTGTGTGTGTGTGTGTGTGTGTGTGTGTGTGTAATTTAGTGTATATTATAAAGTATATATTATAAAGAACATAGAAAAAATATATATTATTCTTAGTGTCCAGAATAGGTAGGGTCGAGCGCGGGCTTCTTCTGCTTAACCGTCTTCTCACTTCTTCCAGTTTCAAATCGAACTGACAGCGTTTCTACTCAGCAAAAACATCTTTCCGAAAGCATCTTAGACAGGCTTGAAAAAAAGCCTTATGCATGTCACATTCTCTACAGCAGAGTGACTTGACCACGTTTTATGGAGATAACGTTAACCATTTAGCCACAGTACAACATCTTGAAACTCACACATGTTATGTGAAACATCGCATCGAGAATAAAATATTTAGGAAGGGAACGGCTTAATGCATGGGGATAGGGGTATTCAACGTGGGTAGAGCGAGAGAGAGAGAGAGAGAGAGAGAGAGAGAGAGAGAGAGAGAGAGATATGCCCACTGTCAGCAATTCTGTTAGTGCAGTGCCATCTATGGGCAGAAAATTGGAATTACAACATCTTCTCCAGTCTACATCAATTGATTGACTTCTACTTCTGTACATTGTCACTTTCCATCAAAATGTTATACATCTTCAATAAAAACATATTTAGACATTTGTAAACATGAATTCAGCCAATGCATTTCTTTGGGCAATACATTCCACTGAAGAACGCTACAGTGAGTGCTTCTTGTCTGTGTTACTGTTTATCTAATTCTTTTGGCATGATTATGTACATTTTGGCTACTTGCTTATAACTTTTTAACAGAGAATGTATAGCTACATAGCTCCTTTTTTGCCTTTAATAATAATAAACAGGCTAGTCATTTTATCCATTAGCAAGAAATTATCATTAGGTGTTTCGCAGAGGTGGTTACTAGTGATGGGCAATTTGATCATGTTTATCAGTATCATGATAAATTACAGTACATTTAATCACAGTATACTTTTCTGTGAATGTGATTATTGTCAGTACTTAAAGAACACTGACCAGCTGCGTGGTTCACTGGTAAGAGAGCATCATTAGGCCTGTTTAATGTGAAACATTAAATAAAAATGTTTGTACTTATAACTGTTTATAGTATTTTTACTTTAGATAGTATTTTTTTCTTTAATGTGGCAACTGTTGGTGCTTTTTTGTTTGTTTATTCTGTTCCAACTTATCAAACCAGAAAAGCAAAATATTGTGATGCAGACTATGTTTTGTGAAAATGTCTTGAAGTACCACAATGTTATATTTTTGCCATATCGCCCACCCTTAACAACCTAGGAGAGTTCATTATACTGCACTTTTTGAATGTGCATTTTACATAACAGAGTGTTTCCTGCAGAAAACTGTTTCAGAATCTGTCCTCTGTAGTGTGTCAATGAGTTTTCAAAACTGGCTAGCACACTCAGACCATCAGTGTTCTCCTTTCTGTATTAAACCCCACTTTACAACAGCATTTTATTTATTGAAAAGTCTCAGGTTCAAATTTGAGATCTTTCAAGACTACTAAAAGACACACTGCCTAAATTTGTCACAGTTTTCGCAAGACGACATGTACCTGCAAGCCTGAAACTTGAAAATGGCATTCTATGTATAGCCAATAGCTTGATTTTGTTCAGTCTAAAGAAATAGATTTGCATTAGCCTGAACTCTCCATCTTTGCACTCAAGATGAGAGTCAAAAACAGAGCATTGCAGGACCACTTATCCTGTGATCCATCAATAATTTAGAGTGGGAAGGGGACTGATGGCAGCCATCAAAAGTATTGCAAAACTGCCAGGGGGACGGCGACATTGAGCAACCAGTATGTAAGTACACTAAAAGCCTAAGCCACTCTTAAAAGATGGAGTCAATACCTGGAGGGCGTCCATATTGAAGTTCCACTGCACTAACTCTCAAATGCATCTTAGTCATTCTCTAGTAATCAAATACAAGGTTTTTTCAATCCATTAGTCACCAGCCTGTTTGGAGGAAGCAGTGGGAGTTGGCCTGATTAGAAAATAATTGAAATGACTCAGTAAACTTAGTGTGACTTTTAGGCAAAGAGTAGATGCTTGCTTTATGAAGTGCACTCCAAAAATACATTTTTTGTATGAACTTAATTGAAGCTCTTAGTCTCTAAAGGCCTCGAAAGGTCTCTAAATGTGATCCCAGACTTCAGTTCCTCACAACTTACATAGTTTCATAGTATTTACTGAACAATTCATAGTAGTTACAGAAAAAGCCTCAAAGGGGAATTCCAGATATTTCAAAAATTCTGCATACATAAATTGTAAATTAAAATGTGTCATGAGTCATTTAGAGTAGTTTGATGTAAAAACTCATTTTGATAAAAACTTTTCAAGTCAGAATTGTTTACAGTGGTGATAGGAACCAGACATTTTAAGAGTTTTATAATGCTTCAAATACCCTGTCAATGCCTTAGACAGTATTTTGGGATTATTGTGTGGGAATATCTTGCATTAAAATGTATGTGTAGGATCTATTCATAGAGGAGAGCTACATGCTGGGTGTTGTAAGGCAAAATAATAATCAAAGAAATCTCATTTTTTCAGATATACCACTATTTTACCATTATCATTATTGCCCATGAAAACACTTATAGGTTCACTGGTCATTTTGGAGAGCAAATAAAATGGCTATATTTGCATTATAGACAGTGTGACTCCTGGTACCTATCACCACCACTGTAAAGATATCTAAGATGGTAAGTTTCTCTAGAACACACTATCTCACATCAAAACACTCGTAATGGCTTTGTTTTAATCTCAGCATTTGAATTATGCAGACATTTTGATCCTCTTTTTAAGATTGATAATGTATCATAACCCTAGGGTTTGTGGGGTTATTATAATGATGCCAGATATTTCCATTCAGTCACATAGAGTCTGTAAATACAGACATTTTTACCTCAAAATGAAAAGCAATAAAAATTGAAGTCAACATTTTGTCAGTTTGCAATTCAAACAAGCACTTTGATGCATTTTGTTTTTAGTGTGAATACAATGGAAGATATATTTTGCCATCCAAAAAACCCTAAATACGGATTAGGAGCGCAGAGTTGGAGGGTTGTGCAGCTGTGGACTTGAAAGCACACATGCTGGGCCTCTGCCACAGAGGGCCCTGATTCAAGGTTGGCTCAAGTGCCAGCGCTGGAACGAATGCTATAATTGGTACAATCCGTGAAACATTATCTCAGGCTGACCTTGGCTGAGATGGTACAATCTGAGCTTAATTACTAATGATTGTTCAACTCTGATAGGCAATGAAGGCGTCCAAATTGGGTTCAAGTTCCAGATGTCGAAAAAGTGAGATGCATGTGAGGTATGTCAGCAGAGCAGGAGCTCAGATGAAATGGGTTCATGACTTCTCCACTGAGAGTTCAACAAACAATTACGAGTCATTCTAGAAAGTGAAGAGTGATGGAGCTGTGCACATGGTTTGGGTCGTAATGATTTTAAGGCTGTATTATTGTCAGTGTATGTCAATTCCAATCTTGAGTATGCTCGCTATTAAAAAACATATCCAGCAGATATTTTAAGTGATTTTATGTCTTTTAATAGCATGACCACTGTTTCATAAAATTTCTAAGTTTGTTCCCTGTAAAGTATGAGTTAACTTACTTTCACAGAAAATTAGCAAAACATGTAAATGTGGCCAGGGGTAGTCAAACTATTGCATAAAAATGTATCTAAAAACAACAAAAAAGAAGTGCAATACACCATGGTTCTAAACCTGGAACTTAAGCCAGACAAAACAATTACAAAGTTTATGTACATTACATTTGGACTTTTGGGTTGCATTACAAAGTTTCCTTCGCTAATTAGCTCACTAAAACTAGGCTAGCTTAGAGTAAATGCATTCCTATTGAAATGTCTGTTCCCCATTCCCTCCTCCTCTCGTCTTGTGAGTGGTCACTTTAACGTAGGAGCGTACTACTGAGGTGAAGATGGCAAGAACATCTTAAAAATAGTATTGAAACAGAAGTCAAAAGGACAACCCATCCTCTTCCAAACCACCCTAAACAGAGGAATTATGATGCACGTAGTGCAGGTTCAAAAGTACGATGGCTAAAAAGAGTAGCACTTGGATTATACAGAGGATAGAAAAACACATAGACCATATAGTCCATAGGGAAGAAAGATGTATGTACATATATTTGCTCATGTAAAAAATGTGTGCAATTATTGTGATGTTTTAAAATATAACTGTGCCATTTTTGAATATTTAAATACATGCATATACATGTCGACAAATTGAAATATATGCATATATGTACATGGAAATATATGTTTCATATTTAAATATACATGTCAAACAAGTATGAAAATATATTAAAAACTTGACATAAAATATATAGAAGTACCTATGTGTATACATATATTTGCTCATATTAAAGATTTGTGCAATATATGTACAATATGTGATGTAAAATACAAATGCCACATATATATATTTAACTGTGCCATTTTTTAATATTTAAACATGTCAATATATGCACATATAAGTGAATATATTGAACTATATGCAGATATGTATATGAATGTATGTATGTAATAGTGTCATGTATGTAATTTTTAATTTGTGCATATATGCCAGACAATATTACAAACTTGACACAAAAATACATATAAAGGAAACATATTTCCTTTGCATGTGGGAGAGGAAAGATGAGCCAGTAATGTTAAAATTCAGTCAAAGGTTTTGTAATCCTAATCACACACAATCGTATATTATTGCTGTCATTTTTCTTTTCTGTGGGTATATGTTTGGTATATCACATCTCACCCAAAGCTGAATAATTACTTGACAAAATTTTAGTTAAAACAGGAGGTCACGATGACCTGAGTTTCCTGGTCACCTTACTTTCTGAAGATGGGCCAGCTGTTTTAGCAGTGCTCTAACGCAGGCTGGGCATATGGTAATTGGCACATATTTTTTCATGCAGGCTTCTAATGGCACATTCTGTGCTGAACCGTAACACATAAAACACCATAAATGACCCAGACTGAGCAGTGTGGGGAAAAAGAGGTGCTACAAAAAAACCTGTAACCCCTCTAGAGAACATGATGTAAAAGGGGTCTTGGTCCCTTGCTAGAAAAGATGCACTCTCGTCAAAATGATCCCCTCTAAAGAACACATTTAGGGAACATTTTCCCAGTGCACATGGAGCTGGATTATTTAATGTGCCTTTTGGAGAAAGTTTGTTGACAGTGATGAGAAAAGTTCACAACTTCTTATTTTCCCAATCATGTACTTACAGCTGCTGAATTCCTGCATGCCTTGAAGCGATAGTTCATCAAAAAAAAACAAAGGTACAGTTTTCCCTCATCCAAACTGTAATCGATCAGACTTGTTTGGCATCCTAGGTTTGCTTCTTTAGTTTTAAACTAGAGGCTAATGGAGCTTACATGTAATGGAAGCTTATTGCATGAAAAATACAATTTATGCAACTTTCCTTTTAGCCTAGATGTAATTGATTAGCCAAGACATATTTCATGTCTCAATTTCTTTAGTTTAACACTAAAAGGCTAATGTTGCAATAGAAGAAACAATAGAAGTCAGCAGACACCCAAATCTTTTCCATAAAAACATCCCCAAAACTTCAAAACCCCAAGGTCTTCATTAAGTCCTGTCAATGTGGTTTAGGGCTCAGTTTAACTTATTATGAACGATAAAAATGAATAAAACATAACTGTGTAGCCAAACGCTGCAGTCAGGCATTGTAGACACTGGTTGTATGTTGAATTCTGGCTCTGTCGCACAATCTGACTCCACTTCTTTGTGTGTATGCACATCACAGGCATATGGATGCCAGCATCACATGCTTGCACAGGACACACAGTCCAATTTCGGTGGCTACCTGCAGATTTTAGCATCATGGTGAACTTTAGTGCATTTCTATAGTTTACAGTAAGTCATACTGACAAGTCTGTGCAGTGTGCGAGAAGTTTTAGAAATGTATTTACAGAAAAGCCCGCTAATCTGGACACCAAAATGTCTTGGCTGATTGACTCTGGGGTAAGTGGAAAATTATGGAAATTAGATTTTTCCCTGAGCCATTCTTTTGAGTAATCTCATACAGACTTGCTTATATGGTTTCTTAGACTTGAAAGAAAAAATGTGTAAATTTGATTTTTGGCCAAACCATTACTTCAATGACCATTCACAGCACACTGTATTCAAAGGGTACTAACAGTAACAGATGGCTCTTCTACCTTGGGTCCTGTAGTTCAAAGCCTTCTTCTCCCTGTCCACCACTACCCCTGCTCCCTCCACACTTCATGCTTCAATCCCATAATCCCATGCAAAAGAGCAGTGGTGGATGCTAAACGACTGGCCCATAACTCAACAACATCTCCACTGTCAAGTTCCTCCATTAAACCCTTGGGACTCTGCCACAGCAAAGATGTGCCTGGGTGTGTCTGAGTGTGTGTGTGTGTGTGTGCAACATGCCTTGCCAGCCACTGGGTCTGACATCTCTCTGCTGAACAGGCAAACAAAAGTGTGTGAGTCATCGCTCATGCTGGTGACAGCTTTCCGTTGCCGTGACGCGTCGGCGCATCTCCACAGCCGCTCCCTGAGGACAAGCTGACAGGCCTTCCCCAAAAGCACCTTAATGGCAGCCTGTGGAACGCATTTGCAATCAGGAACAAGCACTTTCTTTTTGGCAAAAGGCATAATTGTGGGTACTAGGAGACTGCAAATGATCTTAGAATACCAGTCAAAGGTTTGCAAACACTTGACTGGATGTATATTCTCTCATAGCCTTAAAGCCGTTTTGATATAATGGCGTATGCTTAAATGCTTGAAATTTCTTTCTAAGACAAAAAAAAACAAAAAAACAGTGATGTAACAAATGCTTCCCATCCTCCTAACAAGTCTTCAGCAACCCAATAAATGATATTTTGACACAATGTAAAGGACAGCTGAGCTCAAAGTTTACAGAAAAAACACAAAAATGGAGATACTTGGGATTTTTTGGACACTGACGATATATGGATTGTATGGCCTGGGAAGTAAACAGTACATTTAGAAACTTTAGCAATGTGTACACTACATCAAACTTTTATCTCAAAAAGCCAGGAAAATTCTGCTTTCCATTATATGAACCCTTTAAAAATAACACCTTACATTTTAGATTTTTCAGAGGCGTATGAATCAACAGCCTTGATATAACTTTGCATGCTGATGGGATTCTCTGAAGCAGCCTCATGAGCCTCAAGAAGGTTCTAAAGGTAGTTCCAATGCTAAGCTCTGTTCCCACAGTGCTTTCTCTTGCCATCACTTCCCCAGGTAAGAGGTGCACACGTACCCAGCCACCAATGTGGATATAAAAGAACACAGGAGTCATCGGTCCAGAATACCTTCTTCCATTGCTCCAAGGTTTGACATTCACATGTCCATTGTAGGCGCTTCAGCAGTGGACTGGAGTTAGCATGGACACTCTGACCAGTCTGCGGCTAAGCAGTCCGATAGGCAGCAGAGTACGATGCATTCTAACACATTTCTACCACAACCATTATCAAAGATTTCTTTTACTTGTGCTACAGTAACCCTTCTGTCAGTGTGGACCAAATGGGATAGCCTTTGTTGCCCTTGCGAGCTTGGACGCTCAACACCCTGCCACTAGTTCTGGGATATAATGCTTTGGGTTATTGGTGCATGTCAATCTGTGTAAGGAAAACTGGACTTGAAGTACCCCTGCTCTTCAAATTGCTGTGTTTTCCCTGCTTTAACCCACCCACCTCAGCACAGGGAGGACTTTCTGAGCTGAATAGTAGAATCAAGTGTCTTACACTTTGAAAAATGAAAGGTTCCTAAATGATTCTTGGTTGGCATGCACATTTCCAGGAAAAAACTTTGTGTAGAATACATTATGCGGAGTATAAAATGGTTTGCCATAATTGCACATCTGCTTTACAAAAATGATTCCATCCACTGAAAGGTTCTTTGGGGAAACAAAAGTGGTTCTTCTATGGCACCTTTATTTTTAAGAGTGTAGAGCAGGAAAAGCACTAAAATGTACATGGCAGGGATTTCCAGGAGTCGAGGTGGGGTCAAAGGGCATGAATGGTGGTTTAAGACCGAATGGGTCAGATTCTTACTGATGTCCTGACTTGATTTGCCAGGCGATCAGTTGACCGGGTGAATCAGGCCTGGGTGAGATGAAGGCATGCTGTGGGTAATGCAAGCCTATAGCCCACAGCGGGGCCGCCACTCAACCATTTGGGGATCAAAGTGCTCGCCGGCCGTGATTTCACAGCGAGCTGGAAGGTTTCAAAGGGGTTCTTGCTCTGACGCTTTCTCCCCCTTCCCCTCACGATGTGTGTGAACATCACGAGGAGGGAAGCATCCTGCAGACCCAGCAGGGTTTCCATTCCTGCTGTCCTCTCAGCTGTACCACTGGACCCACATAACACAGCCAACTCCAACGCTGTTAAAGAGTGGGCAAAACTAATGATAATATTCATATTAGTCTTTGTTATTGGACAGACATTGAGTAGACGTTTCTAGCTTATGCTTGCTATGCCAGCAATAAGCTGTCACTGATTAACTAGGGTGGAATGAAGAAGTATGTTTCTATCTTCTTTGTCATTTTATTGTAAGCTACAATGTATTTCGTATAAATAGATGATTCATGTGATGCGATGATGCATAGTACACTAAAATAAACCACACTGAACTAAATGCACTTTAAAAATAAACTGTAAGGCTCCAAAGGCTTGAAGGGGAAAAATACCACACAGCAGGGAATATTTTGCTGCTGAATGAAAGGGACTGAAGGAGTTCACAAAACTTCTTCCCCACTTCTCTACATCCCATTACAGCATCAGAAAGTGCAGAGCAAATAACTAGTGCTGTGCTAGCACTGGAATTGTCAATACACTAAGCAGCATTCAAAGCCTTTTGCACATGACAGTCATTGTGTCTTTGACTTTTCTCTATAGGGACACCAAAGTACTTTCCATCGTGGTCAGCAGGAGCATTCAGTTTCCTGATTACAGTGGTCATTCTCAGCAGGATCAGGTGGTTTAGGTCCTGCACAGTGTGGGGGCAGGCTGAGGTCTGACCAAGGCCTCTTGGATCAGCCTGTCTGGCTGTCTAAATGGGTTTCTTTTTTGTAGTGCTAGATGTTTGCCTTTGCAGTCTCTGACCCTTCTCCATAAGGGTGGGCATTGAGGCAAAAATATAGCATCATGATACTTGAAGACAATGTTTACCATGATCACTTGTTTTTCTGTGGTTTGCAGAAAGTCAGAGTGGAAAAAAAATCACCAGTACAAAGCAGTGCCACATTTTAAAAATGCAAAAACTGTGAGTACAAGAATTTTTTGATCAATGTAATGTAAATTACCTAAAAAAGTAGTGGTGTCAAAGTTAACACATGAATAATATTTTAAAGTTCTAATTTATTAACCACTTAAAATCCCAGTCTTATTACAGGAATAGGCGTATTATTCAGGAGGTTGAGCTATTCTTAGGTTATAGAACTGTGTAATAAAACTTTGGGCCTGCCGGTGGGCCTTGGCCATGTAGAGAATAAATACCACTAAAACCAATTTTTATGCATTTTTCTAGTTTGACTCTTAGAACCATCCATGGTTCTAGCATTGTAGCACACAACTCAAAATAGTTCCATTTGGGTTCCTGGATGTCACAAGTTCAATCTCCGGTGATTCCACAACCATCTGTGGCTGGGAGTCCAAGAGAACATAACTATCCATGCTCTAACTGCACAGGATAGCCTTTCATCTCCCTCCTCCACAACTCTCCACAAGACTCTAGCCAATGTGGGCACCGGTTAGCTCACGTAACAGCTCCTCCAAGCATGTTGAGCTGTCCAGTGAGGTTGCATTAGTGGCAGGAAGCTCATGCTAGCCTTCATTCTCCCAGCTTAGTAGCATCTTGTGCTAGCTACTAGGTGGAACTGGCCTTCACTAAACTGGGGGAGAAAAAACAGGTAAAAGTCCACCACCCATAAAACCTTACATCTATAGCGCATTACATTTTATGAATGTGAAAGGCCACACTGTTGGGGAAGATTGGATGTAGGAGTATTTTTGGCATGTAGTTGAGCTAACGTTAACATAATGGCAAATTTGTCATTTCAAACACGCCTAGTTTCAATTCACACAAAACCTTATATAGTTTTTCTCAAAGTCACTCTATATGAGATTTTTTTGTTACAATAGAAAGAAGTAGCATTACTAAGTCAGGAGAAAAAAACACACTAAAATATGCCCTGCTGTCGGTCACCCTGTAAAGCCTGAAATAGCAATGTACAAGTCAAAGAAGTTGGGTCAGCTTTCACAGAAGCTTTTCGGCCCATGTTATATGTCTTTATGTATAAATGTCACATGCACTGGCTTAAAAAGAAGATCTGATACAATGTTTAAAAAGTCGTTCTGTATTCTAGAAGTACGAGCAGTACTTGTGTTACACTCAGAAAAGTGTATCATATCACCCCTCTTCTCTCTCATCCACACATATATACACACTCTTGTTGCCTGTCAATGCTGTCAGTAACGGAAGGTTCCAGGAGTCAACCAGTGTCCACCACAGACACTCAGTTTGTTGGCCCTTCGCTATTGGTCCACCCAGAGAGATTGCCTGCGGTTAGAGCCACCACCACAACATTGAGACAGAATCACAAACAGAGCCCCTTTCTTCTTCACCCTGTCGCTCTGCAGAGGTGTGACTGAGAAAAATTGAGAGAGAAAGAAAGGGGAAACAAACAACTAAAGGAAAAAAGAAACAACAGTTATCAGTCTCACACATAAACACACAAAGCCTTGTTGGGAAAGTGTGAGAAAGGGTATGCAGTAAAGGTCACAAGTACAAAGCCGCTTTGAAGAAACGTTAACTACCACCAACTGAACTCTATTATACGAGGGTACAAACCCATGTCCAGGGCCATAAAGGTCAATTTCTACAATGCGTTGTCATGTCTGTGTTCGATCTCCGTCTAGACTGTCGCTCACCTTTGCATTATCAGCCCAGCGCCCTGAGAACATACATCATCCCCCTGAGCTGCTCTGATCATGGCTGATGGATCTCATGCGAAACTCACATGATGGAAACTAGAGCTTGAATGTCTGTCTTAACCCAACAGGACCTCAGTATTTACATTGAGTTTAGTCAGGTTAGGATGTACAGTTTGGCTTGGACAGAATTTTGTATGTCTACAGTCCAGATCAGATTGAATTTTGTCAGTTACAGTCAAGTTGATGGGATAAATTTGGGGTCAGACCAAATTTCGTCAGGCTAAAATTGGGTTCAGGCTGAACTTTGTCAGGCTACAGTTGGGTTCGGACAGAATTTTCATGGGCTTGGACAGAATTTTGTTGGTCTACAGTTGGGTTCAGACCAAATTATGTTGGTCTGCAGTTGGGTTCAGACTGAATTTTGTTGGTCTACAGTTTAGACTAAATTTGGTTGGTCTACAGTTTGGTTCAAAATTGATTTTGTTGGTCTACAGTTGGGTTTAGATGGAATTTTGTTGGTCTACAGTTGGGTTCAGACTGAATTTTGTTGGTCTACAGGTGGGTTCAGACTGAATTATGTTGGTCTACAGTTGGGTTCAGAATACATTTTGTCAGGCTTGGGCAGAATTTTGTAGGGCTACAGTTATGTATGGACAGAATTTGTCGGTTGGGATGTAAAACTTGCTGTAGGTCAGTTTGGCTTCAGGAAGAATTTAGGTTGGAATCATGTACTTAAGCTCTAATGGAAACAGCTCAAGCTGGTGTACTCTGGGGAACTTTGAAAACTTCATCAAACAAAAAAAACGGGACTTCTTCACTCACAGAGAGGCAATCACCCATCGGGGACTCAGTAATTGCCAGCAGCTTCAACACATTTGGCACTGTGTGTGTATGCCTGTGAGTGCGTTTGTGTGCCGAGTGCTGAGCAGTGCTCATTGTGTTGAAGTGTTTATTACTATTTTGTCCTTGCTTGAAGGCATCTTGCTGACAGGGGGGCGTCAGGAACGAGCTGCAATCTCACACATCAACTGTCCCGCACACACACACACAAGTGCACAGATGGCCCAACCTTCAACACGTCAGCGCTCAGATCACAGTCACAGCCTCGCCATCAAACGTCTGCAGGAGAGATCAGGATAAACAACAACAACAACAACAAAAACAATTAAGCTCTCTCCACTCAAAGCAGACATTAATTTACAGGCCTACATTATTCTCGTGAGGAACAGATTCTGGTTACTTTATACAAGTAATAGGTGAGGGACACACACACACACACACACACACACACACACACACACATTATACACAAGTTATATGACACCTTTACATAGATATACACTTTATACAAGATGTGGGAGAGCATCACACCCATCCACACATCAATGGGCCCTTATGATTTCCATGATATACATGTCTGTAATTTTTTAAATTCTTGAAACGGCCAATGGAAAATTATCCAATCAGATTTTTTCCCCCCATGGTATCAAGGTAGTTAAAGCTAAGCAAGCTCTCCCATTGGTCAGTACTTCAGGAGCTAAACTGAGGGCCTAAGTGTCCAATTAACCACTAACTAACATAAATGAGAAAAGATAGTGAAATCAACAAATCAGGTCTTGATTTTCAATGGGTGGGACCAACTTTGTTAGACAAAGCCTCATTCTAGATTGTATTTCAAAAACAGTACAAATCCACTTGCAGTGCATGTATTAGTACAGTATATATATAGTGTAGTATTCTATGGTTTGAGACAGATTAAGAAGTCCTAGATGCACCACTGATTGCAAGACTGGCAGCTTGATCATCGCTTTTCAGTCAGTTTTTAGAAATGGAAAACAGCGGCAGCTCTATTACATAGCTCTTTACTGAAGTAGTCATGATAAAACTGCAACAAGGTAAAATATATGTTAAAATGTCTGTGACAAACCTCAAATCAATGTAACATTTTATATGCTTCAAATATCCATGTTTAATCTAGAACAGCTAAAAATGTTCATGTGAAATACTGTTAACTAAAATACTAGTAGAATCGCATAAGGGCGCTTGCAGAAAGCGTTTATTTCCTTGTTTCTAACAAACACATTTATATCAGTTACAATGGGATAAATGCATTATGAATGAGCAGAAGATAAACAGATGTCAAGGCTGTCTATGGTGAGGTACAGTACTGTGCAAAAGTCAACCTTCATTTACTTAATTTTCAGTCAAAATGGCCATTATGTACAGATTCTTAATTTTTCAGATTTGTTTGAGGAGATTAGATATAATATAATCCACTTGTATAAGAAAGTGGAAAAATGTATTAAAGGATACAGAGAAAATGGGACTCCTAACAAGCATGCAAAACCTGCTAGACCACCAAAACTGTCACCATCAGGTAAATAGTTTGATATATGATGATTTTGAGAGAAAATCAAGCTTCAGTCTTCCTTCAGATCTGAAAAATCCACAGGTGGTTCTGTCCATCCCTTCCATGTGAGAAGACAACTCAACACTATGGGTATGAAAGGATGTGCAGCTATCAGTAAGTCATTACTTAGAAAGGGGAATAAACAAAAAAGAAGAAAAGGTGTTAAGCAAACAAGTGTTTTTAGATCAATGGACAGATCACCTCAGAACCCAGACCTCAACATCACTGAATCTGTTTGGGATTACTTGGATTGTGAGAAACACTGCAGATTTCTTTGAAAAACTGAAAGCAAGCCTCATGAACAGAATGGACACTGTGATAAAGGCAAAAAGTGGAAAGACTTAAAATAGAAAATTTGATCTTATATGTACTTATTGAGCCTTTTTTTCTGCTATATATGTTTTCTGCTAAAAACTGAATGAACACATACTTAATGGTCGTTTTGGGCCATGGGCCATGGGCCCCAGTGTGACTGCCTCATTGCATTTCATTTTATACATATGAGTGTGATACACACACACACAAAAAGCATACTCACACAAAAAAAGCTCTCATAGAATTTGCACAATGTACGTCCATTTAACTTTAGTCCATTTTAGTAATCAGATGTTTATCAGACTGAGAAACGTGATGTGCAAATGATGTGCTTATTCTTTCTCAGCTCTGGTCTCGATAATGCATTTAGTTTTAATTAGACACATTTCCACTCCTCAACGTTAAAGGCGCTCATCGCTCATTGAAATGATGTTTCTTTGCCGAATGAGCAGAATCGGGGGAGGACATGTCCCAGTGATTCTGCACGGCTCTGAGCAAATCAAACTCTCCGCTATTAAGCCAAACTGCGTTGCTTAATAGGGTAATCTCCTGTTGATTTTGTCATTATGCCCCCTACAATCAGAAATGAGGCATAGTGCACAAGCAAGACGTGCTGCTTTGCAAATTAATGAGGAGCACTGAATATCTGTTGTCTGCACTGTTATCAACTCAAAGGAGAATAATCCCCCGTTTTAAAGCTCAATTCTGAACATTCTGGGCTTTGATTTCCTTTCTGAGCTGCTAAAGTTTCAGCAGATGTGACATTTTTCACGTTGGCTGACTGGCTTAATAGGCAGCGGATGCTACATATGAACATTGCCACTTTTGATTTGTTCATTCCAAACAGCATTTAGAACAGTCTTTATTGATCCAGGACTCAATTTAGATTCTCAGTTTAGATTTCCAGTTGACCTTCGGCCTACAATGGCTTTATAACTTGATGTGCTATATCAGAGTAAATACTGTCTTGCTAATACAGTCTTCAGCGAGCTTATTGCTTTGTTCAAGCTTTAAATGTTGATTTACATTTCACAGATCAACACTACAAAACTGACAACCATCTTCTGAAAAAGCAGAAGATCTACTGGCTGCAGTGTTTCATCATAGAAAAAGCAATCTTCTATTTTCTACTGTCTTGCACACAGATGAATAAAACAGGAAGCAAAGGAGGGCCATGAAAGTTTAATCTTCCAATGATGTTGCAAACAAGCTTTGGGCAGCCACATTCAAGAATTAATACTAGCAGCTTAGTTTACTTTTCACAGTTGACGGATACAAGATTATGCACCATCATATCAGTAAACCAATAGACACCAATTTTGCCACTTACATGGAACTTTAGCCAAGAAATGTTTGGTGCCAAATGTTTAAAGCTACAACATATGTACTCCAAGATGGCTGCATTACTGTTTTTAGCTATGCCATATACTTTTGTCTATTTTTACACAATTTGTCATAGGGTGTCACCAAATATGTCTTGGCTGATTCACTACATTTGGAAAAATCTTACTTTATTTATTGTTTATTTATTTATTGTTTTTTCTAAGCTGTTCTAAGCCCTGTTTTTACTTTTCAAGTAAAAGGAGAAGCCTTTTTGTCTGCTTTTAGTTTGTCATGTGGTGTCACCAAATGTGTCTTAGCTGATTGACTATATTTGGTGTACAGGGATTTTTTTACCAATCTATTTCTTTAAGCACAATTATTTTAAAATAGCACCGATTCACTCTCAGACTGATAGATTTCATCAAAAATTAATCCCAGGATCATTCCGTAACCCTCTCCCCCAAACAACACAAACGCCAACAGATTAGTTTCATTCCCTAACACATCTCCATTCCATTTGGCTAATGTCACTCTCCACTGCGAACGCGGACGGCGAGGCATTTACATCCACGATTACATGTCAGGGCTCTTGATCTGCAGGGGAATGGAGGTAGCAAGGTGGACTTATAAGGTGAGACTGATGAGGGCTTACCTGCTGCTCATTCTTCCCTGATGTTCCCCCCCAGATAGGGATTTAGCGCTTGAGGTTGCCATCCTGTCCGAACACGTTGATACCTTAATCCCGCCTGGCCTTTTAAACCGGGCCTGGACCAAAGCCTGTGTAGATAGGGGATGCAAATTGAGGGACAGAGGGATGAGGGATGAAGGGATAGAGTGGATCACAACGAGACATAGTCATTAGTGCTGCACTCAGCCATCACAGTGAAGGACAAAGCGAGGGGCAGGGGTCACAAGGGTGATACGTGCTACATTCACATTACAAGCAATATTGCTCAATTTCAATTTTTCACTCCAGTCTTTATGCCTTGAAGCATTATAATTGTGTTTGTACACATCGAAGAATGGCCTCTGACATACCTACTGTTTTTAGCAAGTGTCAAAGGTTTTTTTCCACCCATGTATGTGTAAAGTGTATTTGTCAAATACATTTGAAAATGCATGAAAATGGACAAAATTTTTTTTTTGAATAAATTTAATGACTGAGATAAATTTTGGTATGAAACAGTATATCTGTAATGTATCTCACATAAAAAAAATATATATGCCCATGTATTGTTGTTCCATATAGGCCATCATAAAATCTAGAACTTTCCTGCATGAATATTCTCAGTACGAATTTATCATTCTACCCATTTTGTTGCATTACAATTTAATTGCTGAACCTGAGTCTACTTATTTCACAATCAAGGCCAATCAAAATGCTTGGGCAACATGGTGGCGCAGTGGGTAGTGCCGTTGCCTCACAGCAAGAAGGGCCTGGATTAAATTCCCAGCCCAGATTGCTGCGTGGAGTTTGCGTGTTCTCCCTGTGTCTGTGTGGGTTTCCTCCCACAGTCCAAAAACATGCTGTCAAGCCAATTGGTCATGCTAAATTGTGTGAATGTATACGTCTGTGTGTCTGCCCTGTGATGGACTGGCAACCTGTCCCTGGGAAAGGCTCCAGCACTTCCCCGTGACCCAGAAGGATAAGCGGCTTAGAGAAAGTGTGTGCATGACCTCTGCTTTTTCATGATTGATTTTAAGAGCCAATATCCTTCATTTTCAAGGTCCAAGTGTTTTAGGGCCAAATGCCATTGCAAACAATTCTAAAATCTGTAATACACAATACACAGAACTGTGTGCTTAACATAGTAAAAACACAAATCCTAACACAAGCACAGTTACTCTAAAATCACATTCCTTTAAGCTTCATCCTCAGGCCTGTGCTTAAGGAGATGTGTAAGTGTGTGTGTGCACACACTACTCTGCAGCTGTCTACCTCCTCTTGGTCTCTCCATGAAACTCTTCATGCAGCACATTTAAATTTAAATTAGATTCATTCAAAGTTTCATTTTTTAATCATGCATTATTCAAGATGAAATCACTCCCAAGCACCAGCAAATGCCATCTTGTAGGATAGCTTTCTGAACCATCATTACCTCTAAAAATAATATTAAAAATGTAAGACCTGTCTGTGGATTTTCTCCAAAATTTCAATGCTCCTGTCCTCTTGTCCCTGGACCATTACATAGACATCAGGTTCGATGACTTCCATTTAATGTAAAAGGGCAAATAAGCGACTGACTATTTATCTCACTTTAAATACGGATATATAAATGGATATGGATCTAACTGAACCACAGGACCTTTAACCTCATATAAAAGAGTCGAAACATGAATCAAACATGGTAGATCTATGTTGAATTGCATTAAATAATGCATACACTTGTGTATAGCCCAGAATACACATTTTTAAGGGAATACTCCAGCTTTTTACTTATTTCTCTATTTGCAGCATCCATAGAATATAGTCGATTATTATAAACAATTGTTGTGCTTAGGAAAGAACAGAAAAAACCCTCGTGTAAAAGACGAAAAATGTAATAAATTTTTGGTAACACTTAATTTGGAGTGGTCCTTTGTAAATGATTAATAAACTCTTAACAGATTATCAGTCAGACATCAATAACATATCAGTAAAGTAGCAGTAGTAAAGCACCTAAATACACTGAAGTAAATATCTTATAGATGTACTGTTGATACATGATTTACATTAAGTAGACGTATTGTTAATCACCAGAGTATATTTTGGTTTTTCCATCTGAATTTACATGACCAAATCATAAGGCAAGTTATTCAGTAACTGCATGAAATAAATGTATTTTTTTATTTTATTCATTTATCTATTTATTTTTTGTAAAAGCTCCCCTCAAATTAACAGAAAATGTGTTTTATGATCATACACATATTGCTATATGCTTACAATTTACTGCTGAAAGCCAGCAATCTTAGACGCTCTTTTTTTTATAAAAATAATTTTTACAGAGCAGATCACTGAAGAGACACCATCTGTTTATAGTTTATAGCCCAGATTTGTGGAAAAATGGATCGACTTTCAGTAGACAAAAAAACATCTTTTATTATAAGGGTTTAAAATTACATTACCCATCTATTTGACTGGAAAGAAGACAGTCAGCTCTCTTATGACGCCCACGGTTTGAATGTAGCTTATGAAATATGAAAGTTATGAAGAATATGACAAAGTGCGTTTGGAACCACCGGTTGTCCCAAGATGTTAAAAAAGTTAATATGTTACTTCCATTTCGCAAAAATCTAACCTTACCCAACCTTACCCAAAACCTAACCCTAACCCTAACCCTGGCCCTAATCCTAACCCTAAACTTAATCTCAACCCAAAACCTAAAATTCTAACCCTTATATGTTTTTGACATGTTACTGCGAGTCTGTTGAGTATTTGTTTCATCTAAAAAGGACCAAAATAAAGTGTCACCCAATTTTAAATGAGCAGTATTTAAATATCATATTCTCAACCAAAAATTATTAAATAATACAAACAAACACATATAGATGAAAGCACTGAAGGTGCCCTGATAGCTCATCAATTAAAATATGTATAACATAAAATAAATCATGGCATTCAATGATTTTTAACTTTTTGTCATATAATTATGAACATTCACCAATTGTGCATCATATTCAATGTATTTTTTTGTCATGTAATTATGAACAGTCGCCAATCGTGCATCATATTCAATGAACTTCTGAGTAGCCTCTTTACCCACTGATGCCAAGCTAACAGTGTTTTACATCACTTTCACACACTAGGTTCATCTTAAATATGAACATGTTAAGTCTGTAGGACACTAAAACAATATCTTCTTTACTTTGTATGTTGCAGTTTTACTGGTTATTGCCCGCTCCTGCTACAGAGAGTTGTTCCCTTTTGCACGAGTACAATAAGTATGTGTATGTCAGCCATCAACTGTAGACTTTGCGAGTTTTTACAGGAAATGGGAGGCAACAATGAGCAGACAGAGGGGTAAATTTCTCCTCAATTCAGTCATTCCACCTGCTAGTTAGGTCTCCCCATTACACAATGCTACCAAGCTGGGATGGTGAAAGCTAGCATATGCTTCCTCTGAAACATGTAAAACAGCCAACACATCTCTTTGAACTACCATTAACACAATATCAATGGACAGTGCAATGAGGAGAGCGCTGTCAATTCCAGCACACTAACCAGCAAAGGCTAACGCTGGCTAACCTTGGGTTGAATGATGGGTGAGAAGGAGCCATCCTACCCACCTATAGACAACGAGGCCAAGGATGGCTGTGGCATTGCTGAGGATCAAACCTGTGATCTCCTGATGACAGGGTCAACTCCTAGATGGTCATGGCACCCAGTCAGCCTTCATGCCACTAACAGAAGAAAGTGGAAAGCTGCTAAAAACATTCATGGCAAAAGTGTGCGTAAGTCTGTAGAACATGAATAGGACATGAATTCTTTTATGAATTCTTCTAGTCAGCAGTATTTGTAAATTAACCTGTAAAATTCTTTCTTTCAGCAATGGAGCTACTTTTCTGAGGCAGAATTTAAGGTAATATATTATGAAAATAGCAGAAACACCTGCCCATTGGCTTGTATTATAGCCAATTCAATTATTCAAGTGTTCTTTTACTATGTTCAGATAGTTTGTTGGAATTATTGTTGATGGCAATTCACTGTGTGCTACAGATGCTAAAAATAGACATTAGCTTTAAAAACACTGGACTCTATTGAAACAGAAAAATAGGAAGAGATGTAGGGGAAAAATCCCCTAGAGCCAACCAGCTAAGTCCAAAAACGGCAGGTATTTTTAAAAGGAGAATACCACTAACATGAAATTCTAGTCGATGTGATGTCCAAAGACAACCTCTAGCCCGCTGCTCTGCTCAGCCATCAAAGCTTTTTAACCACCTACCATGTCAGCACTCCTCCCAGCGCCGCTAACATGTTGTCACGGATTGCTGTGGTCGGAGTAAATGTCAGGTAAGATGTATTTTTAACTTGAGCAAGTGTCCTCTCCAAAGTAAATATCACAGTCTGCAGAAAGTTAAGCTTGTGGTTGTTTTATTATTCTTTTTACCGGTTTTCTTTTTCCCTGTTTAGTTGTGTTATGTCTGTAGTTCCTCTCCATTAATAATGGTTCAGTGTGATTGTTAATGTTTCAGTGGCTCAGTTTGGCCTCATAAGGAGAATATACTCAGTTACCTGTGTGAAAATATAGCATGTCATCAGGGGGGCTGGGTTCTATTTTTCTAAGCTGCTTGTGGCCTGGTGTAAAGCACAGAAAACCTTAATACAGCAGTGTTAAAATACTGTTGCTTTTGCAGTATTGCATGCATAATACTTCAGCATTTGTCAATCCTAATTTTTATCTGCTGCATTTATACTGTATGCTTGATTACCACGCACAATAACTTTAACATGTATACCTGTACCTAGAAAAGAACACAAAACCAGTTGGCTCAAGAAACAATTGACGCCAGTGGGCAGATGCTTCAGCACCTTTATAAACTGCTAAATTGCATAACAAATAATTTCTCAAGCTCCACAGCATCATATATTAGGTTTCTGATGTATAGCACACCCACAAATTCTAATGCCAATGTAATGTGATGTTTGTTCCCATGGCATGTCATTTATGGCAAAGCCTAATCTTACATATTGGCTTATATCTTACATTTGGCTTATATCGATTTGCTCCTCGAGAAAAAGTGTTCTGCTGTTCTGTTTTTCCTATAAGGCAAATATCAACTCTATACTATGTTTAAGGTGGAACATAAAGTTTTAACCAGAAGCCAACTTCAGCTTTGTCTAGTTAGCTTTATTACCTGAGTTCAACGCAGTTGTCTAGTAACACATAAACCTCCATCCACAGCATGGGCAGTTGTGGGCTAGAGGTAAGGGAACGAGCCCTGTGACTGGAAGATCACTGGTTCGATCCCCTGAGCTGATAGTATGTGACTGAAGTGCTCTTGAGCAAGGCACCTAACCTGCAACTGCTCCCCGGGCACTGTGGATAGGGCTGACCACTGCCCCTTAGTGTGTGTGTTCACTAGTGTGTATGTGGTGTTTCTCTGCTTGGATGGGTTAAATGCAGAGGTGTAATTTCCCCATTGTGGGACTAATAAGGGTCTCTTAATTTACCAGACTCTCTCAGTGATAAAGATTAATCTCCTTGATTCTTTATGTAAAGCTGGCCGTTTAAACAGCTCTTCATACGTATCATATTTACACACCTGTCCAGGAGGAACATTGCTATTTCTGAGTCCAACTTTATTCCTTTAAGATGTAATAATTCCATCACTGAAAAGTTCTTTCAGTGTTTATTTTTGTTTTAGCATGTTTCTTGAGTTAAGTTACATTACGTTTAAATAGTACAGCATGTTTTTCCCACAGTACTAAACCACAAGTCAGTAACTGGACACTGCCATGTCAAACAGAGTGATATTGGTTATAGTTATACAATGTTAGCATTTTAAGGTGACTGACTGGATGTCAATGTAAATACATATAAGCTTTCCATTCCACTCTGCAGTTTTCCAAATGGGGTTTCTCAGGCATGCAATACACTTGTGCTGATGCTATTTTTTTAACCATGTTCTACATAATTTTCAGGTTATTTGTAAGACCACTGGGCCTCATTCAGCAACCTTTCTTAAGAAGAAATTTCTTCTTAAAACACGCTTATGCAGTTTTTACAAAGATTCTGACATTCACCAATGTTTTCTTATTTGGGATTTATTGTTAGGTAAGAACAGAATCTACACACACTCAAGAGCACAAAGATGTCAACACTTCTGCAGTTTAAGAACACATCTTGACTTTTTCATAGGACCTTTCTCAAAAACAAAGAAAATACTTGGTGTTGGTGAATGAGGCCTATTTATTTTATTTCGTTAGCAACAGATTCATTTCCAGACATGAAAGTTTTTAAGGACAACCTACAATCCTGAAAAAAAGCAGTATAATATCACAGTATTCTGGGTTTACAAACAGTATTGATACATATCAGTATTTCATTTTTTTTTTTAATTTTTAATATTTTTAAGGTATATTATGCCTGTTGTTAGACTAATAGATTGCCAAAAGTACCAACATTTTTTTTCTGGTAAGACCAAGGTTTCTATTAGTGGAATCTTCATTGTTATGTATGGTTAGATCATGGTCCCCCACACAGGAGAATGGGTTTCATCCTACTGCTAACACTGTTATAATACACCAATCAGCATCAATAAGTGGAACTTCTAGCATTACATTCTCTTGCCACTGTAAACTGCTTTGGAGAAAGGCAAGTATTGAATGAGTAAGAAAAAGCCTATTTTATTGTTGTTTATCTATTTCACAAATAAAAGCATCTGGTACATACATACATGTAAAGATGAAGTGTTTTAAATGATTGCTTATCTATGTACATTTCTGTTATGCTTCAATAAAAAGATTTAAGTTTTATTGTGATATGTCATCTCACAATACTTAGCGTATCACAAATCTTTAAATATTGCAGTTGGCTCAAGTATCATGATAATATCGTATCGTGGAGTTTGATTCCAAGCCAAAAGTCCTAGTGAGTGAAGTTAAGTAAAGTTTAAATGTGAACCAAACCTTATCCTCCAAAATAAAAACATAGAGTTGAGGATATGAGACAAAAGATAGAGAGATGTATCCACTATCCACTATCTATTGAATTTTGCACAATAAAAAGCTGGCCATTTATTTTCATGTAAAATAAAGTCTCAATCTGTATGGCGAAAGCTTTAAAGTAAAGGCTATCTGTTTGTATGTATGTAGGAAAGCACAAATGAGACAAAGAGAGAGAAACTGGGAGAGAGAAAGAGTGTGTGGAAGAGAGATATTGGGATGAATGAACATTATAGACTGCAGTGCAATTCATCTCTGCCCAGTGTGCCCAGGGCTCATGCCAATATGAGGGATTTCCTGGCAGCCCTGACCCTAAATCACCATCATCACTGATGTGATCACCATTACTGGAAAAGTTAATGCTCTACACTACAGCTCAGATACTTCACTAACACTAACCCGAGCTTCTATTTCCTGCAGAATTGCCTTCTTAGAAACAGACCTGTGAGAGTAGGTGTGAAAGCCATGATTGCAAACCATTCTCCATGAGCTCATCAAACCAAATCAAATTGGAACGAAGAATAAAACAAAGCTTGTAAAATCTGGCCCAGATTCAACACAGTTGTGGTTTTAGTGCAGCTGTGAGTTTATTGGCCATTTCTGCACTAACAGAGATCCAAATTGCAGCCCAGAGTAACTCATCTAAACTCTCGAACTCCATAGAGTGGTAGTGTTTACTGGCCTATTAAACATTTATGAAGCAGCCAGGCTCAAAATAGGGCAGACGAGGAGAAAAGCAGGATCAGCTGGGTGTCAGAGAGGGTACATACCTCCAAATCACCTCCTCAGCAGTTAGCACTTAGTGGCCATTAGCAGGAAACAGGGAGAATGGCCCCTAATTGGCCTGTTAATTGCTGCGTAAATTCAAGTGGCGAGAGGCACAATCAGACGGTAATTGTGCTCTGAGATGCAGCTCCTGAAGTGGCCTGGCTCTGTGTGACAGTGTTCCTGATGAGCAGATGGAGATCGGACATCTAAACGGTCCAGACACTGCGCCCAAAGTGTTCTTCAGTTTACTTGGAAAAGACACCTTGTGTGGACATTTGTCAGTCATGGCAGAAAAATCACACATACATATTTGTTATGCCTTTTCAGGACATGGTGTCATATATATAGTAGCTCCAAAAAATATTCAGACACTTTAATAATTTAAACACACTAGCTGCCCTTTCAAACACTACTTTGTCAAAAAGAAAATTACAGTTTTAGAATGGTCAGTTTACTTGGTTTCACATTTTGTTTCATAACACTTTGTTGAACTTTGTTGTAATACATTGTTAAGTATGGCACAAATGTTCAAATACTTTATGGGGCCACTGTATGTCCCCTGTTGATGTCATCATGGGATAATCTCATCTTTTTTTATTTAATTTTTTTCTACACATTTGAAAATGACACGTGCCCTTTAGGTTGAGTGAATATTTCCAAACTTGGAATACAGTCTTATTATATTAATGTACATTAAAATGTTTTTTCTCCTATAAAATGACCAATTTTAATTAAGTAATCAGAATTCTAACCTTAAACATAACCATAAAAATGAAAGCCCATAGTTTATCCTGTCTGTTTAAAAAAAGAAAACATATATGCTTTGTGAAAACAACATTAGACCATTTGGTTGGTTATGTGATTGTAGGTTTCCCCTGTTTGGTTTTGACAAAAATGTATTGATAATGTTTAAAACACAACATACACAGGCAAATTCTTCCTCCTTCTCTCTCTTTCTATCTCTCTCACAATGTCAGGACATTGGTCATAACAGCCATATATATCTTTCATATGTATTACATACACTCACTGAGCACTTTATTAGGAACACTATACTAATACTTGGTAGGGCCTCCCTTTGCTCTCAAAACAGCCTCAATTCTTCATGACATGATTTTTCAGGTGCACTTTCATGTTGTGAATCTCCTGTTCTACCATATCCTAACAGGTGCCTTCCGTTCTTGGTTGACAGATGTGGAACCTCACGTGGTCTTCTGCCCATCCACATCCAGGTTTAATGTGTTGTGCATTCTGAGATGCTTTTTTGCTCACCACAATTGTACAGAGTGGTTACTTTCTGTCAGCTTATACCAGTCTGGCCATTCCCTGTTGACCTCTCTCACCACCAAGGTGTTTCTGCTTGCAGAGCTGCTGCTCAATGGATGTTTCTTCTGTATTGTGCAATTCTGAGTAAACTCTTGAGAATGTTGTGCATAAAAATCCTGGGCGATTAGCAGTCATAGAAATGCTCAAACCAGGCCGTCTGGCACCAACAATAATGCCCCAGTCAAAATCACTGAGATCACATTTTTTCCACATTCTGATGGTTGATGTGATCTTTGTCTGAAGCTGCTAGCATGTATCTGCATGATTTTATGCACTGCACTGCTGCACACAGTTGGCTGATTAGATGATTGCATGACTGAGTAGGTGTACAAGTGTTCCTTATAGTGCTCGGTGAGGGGATACATAATTATATATGTACATACATATAGGGGGGGTCCAAAAGTCTTAGACCACTAGTGAAAATGCTTCTGCATTCCTTTTTAAAGTAATGCTATCAGCATAACAATCTGAGTGAGAAGTAGAATCTTTTAATATTTACATGAATTTCTGAATTTCTTAGTGTTTGTCCCCCTTTGCTTTAATGACGGCGTGCACTTGAGCAGGCATGGATTTTGATTATTAACAGTGACAAAAGCCTGTTTTAAGTAGATAAAATCCACTTGAGACTTGTGTAAGTATATGTTTCAAATGACTCAAAAAGACAAAAATGACCTTTTTGTAGAAAGGTCTGAAGATGGTTAATTAAAAAATTTGCTTAATTTTTTTGTTTTTAATTTTTCAAAAATCAAAACATTTTTGGTAACACTTTATTCAAAGTGGTCCTTTGTAGATGATTAATAAACATGTAATAGATTATCAATAACACATAAACAACATATCAGTGAAGTAGCAGTAGTGAAGCATCTGAATACATTGAAATAAATATCTTGTAGATGTTCTGTTTATACATTACTTACATCAAGTAGATGTATTGTTAGTATATTACTTCCATTTTGCCAAAAGCTAACCTTACCCAATGTTACCCAAAACCTAGCCCTGGCCCTAATCCTAACTGCAACCTTAACCTCAACCCAAAACCTAATCCTAACCCTGGCCTTAATCCTAACCCTAACCTTAACCTCAACCCAAAACCTAATCCTAACCCTCATATGTTTTTGACGTTACTGAGAGTATGTTGAGTGTTTGTTTTATCTAAAAGGACCACTCAAAATAAAATGTTACCAAATTGTATTGGTTTTTTTTACGTTTTTAAAGGAAATATATTAAATGAAGATTTTCAATGTGGTTTCAGACTTTTGGACTTGATTGTATATGTCCATATCACTATCAAAAGTACTATTTTTAATTGAAAAAAAAAAACACCTGGCGGAACATCTCACAACTAATAAGATCAACTGGCAACAGATCAGTAACATGACTGGGTATAAAAAGAGCATCCCAGAGAGGCTGAGTCTTTCATAAGTCAATACAGGGAGGGGATCACCCCTCTGTGAAAGACTGGCAAATAGTGCAACAATTCAATAATGTTTCTCTTTGTAAACTAGCAAAGAACTCATCATCTGTGGTACATAATGTCATTAAAAGATTTAGAGAATCCAGAGAAATCTCTGTATACAAAGGACAAGGCCTAAAACCAATATTAACTGGCAGTGATCTTTGGGCCCTCAGGCGGGACTGCAATAAAAACAGACACAACTCTGTAGTGGACATTGCTACATGGGCTCAGGAACACGTCTGAATACTATTGTCTGTTCATCGCTGCATCCACAAATTCAAGTGAAAACCATATAGAAACACCAACAATTGTTTAGCAATTGTTATTGTTGGATTGATATTTTATATATTTATTAATTTATTTAATACTTATTGAATGGTAATGGAAAATTGCGTGCTCTTATGTTCTCGCTAACACTAAATAATCTTACTCTCCAGTTCTCCCTTAAACAAAGCTTTTTCAAGTGCTTCTTTTTTGTTCATGGATACTATGAAAATTGCAGCCAAATATAAGTGCTTTGGTCACATGATTTACCAGGCAGAGTTAGTGCAAATAGCCAGTCTGTGTGGTTAATACTATTTTAACTTAGTTAGTTATTTTATTATTTTTTGCGTGACTCTGCTCTGACATAATGCTTGACCAAAACCTTACCTCTAAGCAAAGTACTGTTACCAAAGAGATCAAAGATTAATTTGCATCATAGAAACACATAATCCTTAACTACTCCAATATTACACATTTTACCATGCTCGAGAGGACAAAAACCCCAATCAGCTCTACGTAGGCATCTGTCCTTGGCTTGATTTGTTTGCAATTTGACCATGGTAATCAGAACACGATGAAGGCCCCACAGTTCCTCCAATCATTACATGACTCTTACAGAAATGAATGCCTGTGCATTTTTAAGAGGGTGTGTGATTGCTTATATTGCGTGGGGTGGCACTGGCAAAAATCTTCAGCTGAGTTTATTCTCTAAGTAGCACTAAGCTTCTCTACATTACTGTGGCTGACTATTACCATTGTCCTGCATGTGCATCAGAGACTTCACTAAGTGCAATGGCACTCTCTCAGTTTAACAAGACTGCATGGTCAATTACTCCAAAATGTGGAGCAAGCATTTTCAAATAGACCAAGCAATCCTGTTTAGGTGCAGGGAGCTGGCTAATTCAGTTACAAGTGAGTAGTCCTTGCTGGTGCTAGTGCTGACACCTCCTAAACCCTTCAACAAAAAAAAAAGAAAGAGAGAGAGAAACTGCTGGCACTGGGCCCAAGAGAGAACCGAGGCAGAAATTCATCTAATGTAAATATGAAAGACAAACACCTCCTCATCCTATCACTCATGCATTTGCAACAGCTGACATTTCCCTGACATTTTAGGCCCGGGACAAACTAAACAAAATGGTCGCTGCGCGCCACATTAAATGGTGGAAAAGAAAGAGGTGCGGCAGTGTGTAGTGGTGATTTTCCCCTCGTCCGTCTCTGTCCTACTGGGTGCAGAATATAAACAGTGAAGCACCTGGAAATGTCAGTGCTTCCCATGGTGGAAAATGGTTAACTGGGGAGACGGTCATTACTCCTCACAGATTGACCATAAATGCTCGGCAAGTGGATGAGCTCTCAGCTCGATGAAAGACTTTGACTTCAACTACTTTGTTGCATTTGGTAAGAGAAACTGTAGCAGCAATTGGTTCATAGAGTGTACGTTTGAGTGAAATGTTAGGAGATACTAACTTGTCAGTTTCACAGCAAGGACTGAAGAACACAGTTGTATTGAAATCAACATTAAACTTACACTTTTCACTTACAATAATTCTTACATACAAATTGTTTTCAGAACAATTATTACAATCAGAAGTAAAAACATTACATTGTACCTTGACTGGTAGCCTATTTCGGGGTACTGTGGTATAATATACTTGTGTACTACTATATTGTTCAATGTGTATAAGTGAAAACTAAAGATTAACCTCTACTGGTTAAATAGGTGAGCTGTAACAACACTGGAACGACTTTTCTACTCTTTGGATACGCCGCCTTTTCCCGCCCATCAGAACAAAGCATGCCTGTAGAATCGACAGTGCCCAGTGTCAAGTTCATTTAGAGTTTGTCAGCATTACCAAAGACTGTCATGAATTCACACTCTTGTGATGAGGCAGGCTGTTTCTGAACAACACTGCCTTTCTTCATTATTTAGATATACAGTATAAAAGTATGGCATTGTAATAACATTGCTTGAAAGGAGATCAAAATACTCAATCTCAATACAGCACACTACGAGCAGTCTCGTAGCTAAAACAACAATTTCACAAGCTGTTAGGAATAGTAAATACCATGCCTGTCAGCTAGTTTATCTCAGGATGGTTGTGCTTGCTTTCAGGAACCTAGCTAAAAGATATAAGCATCAAGAGAGAGACATGACACCGCTCTCCTCATGGCAAAGCACTGGTTTATTCTACTTGATAAATTATGATGACATATCATTACATTTCACTTATTTAGAGAGACTTTTTGTCCAATAATGCTATACAAGTACTCTCCAAATACTTCTTTGTACAGTAGCAGCGTTTGGCCTGAGCGAGCGTCAAACTCCCGTGTCTCTTTTGTCTGGAGGGATTGTGAAGTTACAAGCCTATAAACACTTACCGTTGGCTTCATACTGATTTGCTCCTTGATAGTAGTCAAGTGTCCCGTCTCTACAGCAGCATTTAAGGTGAAACGGAAATTTTGAAAAAGAAATTTCCAGCCTCCCCTAATTGGCTTCACTGCATGGAGTTTGATGCAGTTGACAGGTATTATATACAACACTGTGAAGGTGGTTCATCCAAAGCATTACTTTACACACAGAATTTTGTGTTAGAGACAGTCTCCCTGTTTGTTTGAACACCATGGTCATTTTCATGTTTTGTAATTTATTCACATAATGTTCTGAGTAACAGCCTTTATTCCTAAAATAAATGAATAATAATAATAACAATAATAATAATAATAATAATAATAATAAGAAGAAGAAGAAGAAGAAGAAGAAGAAATTGTATAGATAGAAGCAGTAGTTAGATCCCCTTTAAACCCTTGATTTTCTGAGTTTTTGATCTATACTTCTGCCTATTTTTCTAAACATTTGTCATACAGTGTCGGACACCACGTAAGCAAGTCTATGTGAGATTACTTAACAACTTCACACGGAAAGTGTACAATGATTTAAGCATACAATTTGCATGATCTGTGTTATAATATATGCAGTACTCTAGTCAGGTTCCTCAGTCCGAGTCTCGAGAACATAAATTCAGTCTCGACATCACTTGGATTCGGTCTTGTCTCGCTCTCAGGGTGAGGTGAACTCACTTATTATTCTTGAGACCAGATTATTGCCTCTTTCTGAAGGCATTAAAAACTGACTGATAGAACTTTTTCCTTTCATTACTGAATATCAACAAAACCTTTAAAAAGAATAAAATAGTCCTTTCTCTTTTCAGGGTTCCCAACCTTTTGCAACTTGCAGCCAACACAAACAACCTGAAAAGCTCCAGTGACTCACAAGATTTAACAGATCCGATTTTTTTTTTGACTCCTCTAATGAGAGTTGATCTCGTTTGGCAGCTACTGAGTGCTGGATGACAGGCTGAAGAGAACAAACCTGCAAACTGGAAAGTTTAGATACAGAGACCAGAGGAAGAGAGAATATCCTTGCCATTATTTGCAAAGACTATAATGTAATAATAATTAACAATATTTCAGCTACAATATTCAATGTTATATATACAAAATATAATATCAAGTATAATATTATGTATCAATACATCATGTATAATGAATGACACTGAGTTTACAAGGAACTATGACAAGGTCTCGGTTTTGACTCAGACTCAGCTTTAGCGATCTTGACAACAACATTATTGTAAGCTTTTATAATTGTTAGCTATATTAGATGCATAGTTACTAAAGCTAAAAAAAACAGTGCCAAACATATCTTGGCTGCCGTTTAGGGTAAATGAAAAACTGTAAAAATCTGATTTATCACCTTACTATTCTTTTAAATGCTGATAGCTGATATGGCACTGGAGACTAACGTGTTAGGTTTCGCTGTATGGGTTGAATAACTCAATGGAACTTTCAACACATGCACATCCTTTTGTGTGTAAGTTAGAGCCTCAATCTGTCCTCTGCATAGTGGATATGTTTATTTATTTATCCCTGACCCTCACAGTGGTCTACTCTACACCAGCCCCACCTCTCCAGCTAATGTGGTGTGAAACCAAATCCCTTAATTAATCCAGCTAACTGCGTTCTCACTCGCCATTATACCAATTACAGTATAACCAGCCTGGGGGTCCCTGACCTGCTAATGTGGGTCACTGAGCTATACCCCACAACTGCCTGAGCTTCTACAAGATGATTCTGTTTCACACCGGCCATGAGGGAATCTAACACACACACACACACACAGAGAGAGAGAGAGGCACCCCAGTCTGAAATAGCCAAAAAGTCATTTCACCTTAATTTTCACTTCAAATAGGCTGTGCGTATACTGTCAAAACTGAAAATAAATGGTGCCACTGCTACGTTAGCGGTGTTCTAATTCAGCTGACCAAACACAGGAAATGGAATTTCATTATGTAACAGGAAAGCTCAGCTTCAAAATGTTATACTTGAAACGTTATGTATGTTTATGTAAACCCATTACCGAAATGTTTAACTGCTGCTGTTTTTCTTACTATTTTCCCACCCTGAAGCCTGACATTACTCTCAAAGGTGCCACTTCCTGCACATGTGGATTCAGTTCCAAGTTTTCTGTGTTAGTTACCATCCACAACAGACACACAGAAGCGGAACAATTTGCTCTATAAACTGACAGGCCCATTTATTCTTTCCTTTATACTCATCAGAACCCACGAGACGTCAAATGCAAATGAATGAATGTCCTCTAAATAGCAGAGAGACAGAGGGAAGGAACATTGAATTGGTTTGAGAGGCATGCTCAGTAGCAAATACTTAACTTTTTCTGTGTGGTCCACCACTTTGAGCATTATATGCTGTGGTTTCTGTCTTAAGATTCTTGGCTGTTCATAGCCCACCTGTGTTTTGAGATGTCTGGCTACTGTGGGAGATCCTCATGTAAATTACATTCTCTTACCATTACTCTCTCCTACCATGGCCTCATTCCAATGGACTGTTTCTCTTATAATAACAAAAGATAAATGCACAGCAAATTTAATGACATGTTTATTTTAATGTAAAATCTCTCATAAAGATCAAAATAAATAAATAAATAAATAAAGAAAGAAAGACAGACAGAAAATTGGTATCAAAACACAGAAATATACAGTTATATAAATATAAATGATTGCTTTCTAACATTTCTGCACTCTGACATATGTATATTAAAGTAAAGTTTTCAGTGTTCAGCAGAGAGATTTAGAAACAAAAATCCATATTAAACATTTTATAACAAATTACAGCAAATACAACTGCAGTTTCTTTTTTATTTTGCAAAATATTTACTTCACAATATCTGTTGTGTTTTTGTAAATAGATTCAATAACATCTGTGCATGTATTTGAGTGACATACATTTATTTTTATAATTGAGCGACATATTTATTAGGCCAATTTTCAAATGTTAACATGTATTCTAAAATGTATTTTAGAAATATACTTCAAAAATATAGTCGCTGTCAGAACAAAACTGGTATTATTATTTTTTTGTGTTAACATAATTTAAACATGCCAGTTGCCTTTTACATTGGGTTTAAATTTCATGATGAATGGACCAAAAGTAATGGTCTAAAATTACTTGGAAAAATGTCTGGTTACATTGATCTTAAAAGTAAAGTATGCTGTTCCCTCCCCCTGTAAAAGTTTGGAGATATTAGGTTTAGTTGAGACAGTGACAATGTATATATTTGCCATATGAATTATATAGTTTTTAGAAACAGTAGAGATATATTTGACCATAAACATTTTTAGTAACTTTCAGTCGACAGCAAAGTCTAACAAGTTAGCAAACTAGAAAGGCAAGCTACCTAGTTAACACACTGTATTTTGGTAGCTAAGGTATTTCGGTAGGTAATGTTAATTGGCAAGCTAGCATTGACTAGTTTTTCACTAAGATTATTTATACATCTTACTTATATCAGCAATGTTGTGAGGGACTTTAAAATGTGTTGTGGTACAGATTACTGATTACCTGTTATAAATCTGTAACCTAATCCAAAGGATTACTACATTAAAGTATTGTAATCTGATTACTTTTGGATTATTTGTCATTTCATCAAATAAAGGCCAGAATGCAAGAACAACAAGAATGTAACTTAACACAAGGCAAACAGAAAAGGATCCAGATATACTTCCACATCAGTTTGCTGATTAAAAATATCTTGGGTGAAATGCTGCAAACCTTGGTTCTGCCAATCAAAATAAAATGCCAAAACTGATATAAATTAGTTGAATAAAACAACACAAACTGCTGCAGTGAGGAGTACTTGGGGGACATGGGGGCATTCTTCAGAAATATCGTCTGGCAGCAGGACCCCCTGTACCCCTTCTCTTGCTTCTTCCTAAAATGAATAACTCATCAATCCTACATGATTCATGTGATATATTTATCAGTAAAATTTGCACATTTCAACAACAGGTGAAGAATTTGTATGTATGTGGTATGAATGTAAACCTGGTAACCACCCTATCTTTATATGTACCTGCAATCTGATTACTGTCTTTTCTCAATCATTGAAACAGAACATTTTTTGTACACAGTTACATTTTTTGTAATCTTGTTATATAACATTGTTACATGTACAGGGGAGTCTGAAAGCACATTGAAAAGTTTTACAATGTTGTAAAGTTTAAAACAAATAAAGGAAACATTCTTGATTATGCACAATTCTCAATTATGTTTCCAGATCACTATTTAAATTGAAGCAAATTAGCAAACTGACCATGTTAAGGCCTTTGTACAAAAAGGTCAGATTTTTTTTTTCAGTCTTATTCCTTTCTTTGAAACATGTTGACATGACTCTTATGTGGATTTGACCTACTCACCAAAGGCTTTTGCATAAACATACGGAGTACATGCCAGTTCGAGCGCACGCTGTCATTAAAGCAAAAAAGGAATATACCAAATACTATCAAAATTTAAAATGAAATTCTGAAATTCATGTAAACATTGAATGATTTTACTTTTCACTCAAATTGTTATGCTGATAACATCATTTGTAATGAAAAACTTTGTGTTACATTAGAAGGGAATGCAAAACAGATTTTCACCAGAGGTCTCAGACTTTGGACCCTGCTGTATTCTATTAGCACCCCACACTGCTTATCAGACAGCTAGCAACTGACAGTAAACAATATTTAGTCTGGCTCAACTCTGCACAACAAATACCGACGTAGTGTTAGCTTAACAGAAATTCCTTTGGGATCGGAAATCTGCTTCAGCACCAGAACAATTCAAATGTCGGTGTCTGTACAATCAGTCTGGAACATGAGCGAATTCTCTGTCTCTTCTTCTCTTTCTCGCTCTATCTCTCTCTGATGTTGTGATTGAGGGGGCTGGAGGAACGCAGGGTTCACGCAGATGCTCGGAGATGCAGAAAAAATGCTACGCTGGAGGGATGTGGGGAGGGTCCTTGGGCACAGAGGGCATGCCAAGGAGAAGAAGTGTGCCGCTTGGCAGAGCTAATAAGAACCAAGCTTGGTCCAAGTCTCCTGAAAGGCTCATTTAACCCCAGTTCTCCCTCTGGAGAACGGCAATTTGATTTGCTGGATGGGTAATGTACTAGAGGAGGCCTTAATGAAATTTGCAGGCGGGCGTCGGAGAGTGGTGGGGGGAAGGAGGACGACGGAAATTGTTATTTTGAGACAAAACTCCAGAGGAGAATGGCCGTCTTTCATTTTAGCCCCCGTCAGTTGTGCTAGAGGATGGGGGGGCCAGGAAGGTCTTCTGATGGAGGTCTAACAAAAGGCAGTGGCCTGCAGCTTTATCTGGGTGCGCAGGAGGACTTTGTAAGCAGCTCTATAAGTAGGAAGTGAATGGCGGAGACCTCGGCGGGCCCTAATTGAATTCCCCCAGCCGCTAACTCATCTTCTGACCGGCTCCTATTGTTACACCAGAGGTGCCATTTTTGCTTTTCACACAGCACCCACACGAAAAGAGAGTCTGATGGAGGCTCCAGTCTGCTGGCACTGAAGAAGAGAGATGGAGAGAGGCAGATAGGGGGAGAGGGAGAGAGTGCACATGCGAAATAGAGAGCAAGAGTGCATGAAAGAAATAGCAAAAGAGAAGAAGAGAGGGAACGAACGAGATTGAGAGATAGGGAAAGAGAAAGAGTGAGATACTTGAGAGACAAAGAGTAGGAGAAAGAGAGAGAACAGGAGAGAGATAAGGAGAGGAAGGAGAGGAGAGAAAAATAGAGGGATAGAAAAAGAGAAGGAGAGAAAGAGTATGTGTGGGGCACAGATAGAAAAAAGAAACAAGAGATGGAGAGAGAGAGAGAGAGAGAGAGAGAGAGAGAGAACAAGAGAGGGGGAAAGAAGGAGAGAGAAAAAGCGAGATGAGGAGGAGATGAGGAAAGGGATAGAGGGGGAGAACAAGACAGATGAGGCTAAGAGAAAAGAGAGGAAGACATGAGTGAGAGATGGAGAGGGGAGAAAGAAAGAACAAGAGAGAGAGATAGTGAGAGAAAGAGAGCTGGAAAGAAAGAACAAGAAAGGGAGAATGAGATAAATATGTAAAGAGAGAATGAGAGAAAGTGAGACATAAATAGAAAGAAAAAGAAAGAGAGAGACAGAGACAGCTAGAAAAACAGAATTATAGGAAAGAGAGAAAGAGAGATGTAGATAGGGAAGGAGAGAGATGGGGAAGAGACATAGAGATAGGGAGAGAGAAAAAAGAGAGATGAGGCTAAGAGAAAAAATACAAAAAGATGGGTGAGAGAGATAAAAAGACAGAAAGACAAAGATAGTGAGAGAATGAGTAAGAGAGGGACAGAGAGTGGGTGAGAGAGAGAGGTAGAAAAAAGAGCAAGAGAGGGAGAGAGTGAAGGAAAGAGCAAAGAAAGAGATGAGGAGAGAGAAATAGTGGTAGAGAGAGGTAGAGATAGAAAGAGAAGGAGATAGCGATAGTGGTAAAGAGAGAGAAGCAGAGATAGAAAGAGAGTGAGATGAAAAAGTTCCTTTTTGATGATGCTTTGGCAATACAGTAACTAAATATGGTCATGCCAATAAAGCTTATTGAATTGAATTGAATTGAGATGGGTGAGAGAGGAGGAGAGAGACAAAGCGACGGTGTGAGAAAATAGAGAGAGCAAGATGTGTGAGAGAGCTGAAGAGAGAAAGAGTGAGGAAGAGAGAGAGACTAAATAGAAAGGAGGGAGAATGCAAGAGGGCTCTTAGACAGGTTAGAGCGAGGGAGTGAGAGAATGACTGATAGACAGAATAGCGGGGAGTAAAAAAGGAAGAAAGGCTGACAGATAGGTACGGAGAGAGCCACAGATGGAGAACCAATGAAACCTCATCAGAATTCCTCTTTCTCCACATCCATTGCACTGATTGCCTCCTTTCTGAAATATCGTGTGAGCGAGTGTGTGGAACATGTGTGTGCTCTCAGTGCAGAGCGAGCAGAGTATGCCTGACCTTCACCAACACAAGGTCACACTTATAACCACAGCCGGTGGGAGAGGTTGCTGGTGGGTAAATGGCGGGAGCCAAGGTCAAACCGCTGCTGAATATATACTCCTTACAGGCTACTGCATACATTTCATGCAGAAAAGTCTGCACAATAAAGCACTTACCAACGCTGAAGCATGATCACGCATCTACGCACTTCACGCAGCAGTGCACTCCATCAGTGTACAATTGGCTGCTGAGCAAAGACATTCGAATGGAAAAAAGAAGAAGCTGTGCGTTTTCCTCAGGCTGACTACAGCGCCGCAAGAGTCGTCGGAATCACTGGACTGTGAGAGAAGAGCCAGGCTTCAGAGACGCTGTTACATCCTGAAAACATGTAATCAGTATCTCAGTGCTGCTCATTTAACATGTTAAAGCACTGGAGTGGGTAATGACATGTGAGCTTTCCTCAACCCACCATAGGTCTCTTTCTCTCTCTCTCTCTCTCTCTCTCTCTCTTTTCTCACTCTTGTTCTCCTGCATTACTGGCTTGTTGGAGAGTCTCAGCCCTTCACGGTAAGGAAGTGGAAGAAAGGTGGACGTGAAAGGTGCATATTAACTTGTTCTTCTGATGATGGCCTTTAGAAACCGTATCTGCTTACCTATCCATATCACAGGCTGACAGAGAGAGGTGTTCAGCCAGAGCCTGTTAACATACCACTACTGCTTCTGTCCTGCTGCCGTCAAGCCACTTCCACCAATTAAAGCCAGCTTTTCATTCTTATTCTCAGAACTTCTGCAGAAGGCTGAAAATGTGATGTTTTGCCTTATCAGAAGACATCTCGTCTAACCTCAAAACTCTGCAAAATATTCTGCCCCCTGGAGGTGAAGAGATAAAACATTTTCTAAACAAAAGTGGGGTGAGAAAGAAAGAGAGTGAGTATAGATAGATAGATAGATAGACAGATAGACAGATAGATAGATAGATAGATAGATAGATAGATAGACAGATAGATAGATAGGGAAGAGAGAAAGAAAGGGGGAGGGAGAACAGATAGAAGGAATGGGTAGAGAAACAGCAATAAGGAGAGAGATAGAGATAAAGAAAGAATGCAGGAAGGGGGGAAGAAAAGAAGAAGAAAGAGACAAAAAAGAGAGAGAAAAAAGAAAGATAGGAAGATGGGAAAAAAGAAGCAAGGGAGGGGGAAATAAAGAGAAAAAGAAAGAGGGAACAACAGAAATATAAATACTGAGAAAAGTACTGAGAAAGTAAAATGGAGAGATACAGAGAAAAGAAGAAGAAAGACAAGGGGAGAGAGAGAAAGAAGACAAAGAGAATGAGACAGATGGTGAAGGGGAGAGAGGCAGGGTGAAAGAAAAAAGAGAGAGGGAGAACAGATAGAAAGATGGAGAGAATAAGTCATGAATAAGCAAAATGACAGAAAGAAAAAGGAAGATAAGACAGTGAGAGAGAGAAAAAAAGAAGCACAAAGAGAGAGGGAGAAAAAAGAAAGAGTATCAAAAAGCGACGCTGACAGAAATGAGGGAGGGAAAGACAGAAAGAGAGAGATAAAGAGATACATGTGAAGAATTATTGAAAGAGAGAGAGGAATAAGGAGCAACAGAGGAAAAGGGGTTTGAAAGAAAGAAAGAAAGAAAGAAAGAAAGAAAGAAAGAAAGAATTAAAATAATCAGAGTAATAGACAGTGGGAGAAAGAAGAAATAGAAAGATACAGGGAGGGGGATTAGTAAAACAGAGACAGAAAGAGCAAGACAGACGGGGAAAGGGAGACAGGGTGATGGAAAAAACAGAAAGAAAGATAGGCAGAGAGGAAAAAGAAAAAGAAAAAATGTGTGTGAGAAAAAAGGAATTAGTGAGAGGAGAGTGACAGAGAACAAGACAGAAACAGAGGCAGAGAGAAAGAGAAAAGGGAAAAAAGAGAAAGATGCATTTGAAAAAGTTCTGAGAGAATGAGACAGAAAGGGGGAAACAGAGAAAAAAGAGAAAGTGAGAAAAAAGAAAGAGATAAATGACTGATGACAGAGAGAGACAAAGAGAGCAGGGATGGGGGAGTAAGTAGCGCACTACTTTTTGTAGCTAACTAGCTACAAATATAGTAGCTAATAGCTGTAGCTGCTACAGTTTTATGAAATGTAGCTAATAGCTGTAGCACCTACACATTTTTGTGTAGCTATAGCAATAATTTTCACTACAATTTCGCTACAGGCTTCCGACAATCCACGCAAAATGTGAACCATAGAATGCAGCTGTTAACTGGTCCTCTGGCAACTGTGCAATCCTGACTGAGCCGCGGACCGTTTGAGCAAATGGGTACGCACCGGCCCCACGTGCTGATCACCCCTTACTCGTAGGCTTAGCTCAGGGGTCGAAACCGAAATGTTAAGAAGAGCCATTTTGTCCTTTCAACAAAAGTGAAACCACCTTGGGAGCCACAACATTTTATGTCCATTTTGCCATCTTGGCTGTTAGTATGTCTCAGTATGTGCTGATGTGCTAGTACAGGCTGAAAATATAATATAAAGGAAAACGCAGACTCACTTTGCTCTGTTTTAACCTTTAGGTCAGCTATAGCCACTTGTCTCGCATCTCAGGAAACCTTTCTGCGAGTTTCTTGTAAAATGTCTCACAATGTTAGACTTTTTGCGAGGCTGAAGTCGCTTCTCATTTGCCAGCTTCTCGTTCGAATTATCCCATTCCACCTTAAATGGTGCCTGTGGCGCCAGATTGTACTGCTGCGCCATTTAAGGTGGAAGGAGAAGCTGGTGAATGAGAAGCTGACTTCAGCTTTGTGACTTGTTGCAGATTAAATGTATGAGGAAACCAGCTGAGTGCTTATAAATGTAAACAAGTCAATTAATCTCCAAATTATAGATGTTCGTCTTAAATCTTCCTCTTTGCCATTTCGTTATCTGCTTTGTTGTGTGACCAGCAGTCTGCGCGTCAGTCTTCAGCGTTAAAGGTTGGTGAATTAGCAGTTATACATTAACTCCAGCGTTTAAGACCATTTATTGTGAAAACTGTGCTAGAACTGTGTGTTATAACGATTTTACAGCAAAGGAGGATTATGTTATTTTACCTAAAAATCTAGTTCTGCTGTGGATCCGCAACAGCTCTGCAGCAGTGGAGAGATTATTCAGGCCTGATTCTCAACCCAAACAGAAACAGGGTCACTGATGAAAATTATGAGGCTAAAGTGTTGCTGAAGTTTAAAGGACTCTGAATGTCATGTCTGTACTTATCTCGCTGAAATGTTTAAATTGGAGAAGTTTTATTTCAACAGTTGACAATGTTTGGTTTGTATTCGCTTATTTTTGTTGATTTTTGTTAGGTAAAAACCTAGATTTGCCTTTACTTAGTCTAAATTTTTGTTGGATATCATGCCTTCGGTTGTGTAAGTTTGATTGTTGATTACACTTAAACTTACTTTTTGGTGATCTTTTTGTATATTTGTAGCTTTTCAATTGTGTGTTTCTTTCTGGCGTGTGATTAAATGCAGTGCCTTGTTCACACTATCAGTTGGGCTTGTTTGGTGTGTCAGATGGAGATTCACAAACATTCTGACAATCGCCCTTTGAAAGTAGCTAAAAAGTAGTGCACTACTTTTCAAAAAAGTAGCTAAAAAGTAGCCACTACCTTTTCTGAAAAAGTAGCGAAATTGTAGCTAGCTACAAATTTTGGGAAAATAGCTACAAAGTAGCTAACTACTAATTTTTCAGTAGCTATCCCAACCCTGACAGAGAGAGAGAGAGAGAGAGAGAGAGAGAGAGAGAGAGAGAGAGAGAGAGAGAGAAAGAGAGAGAGAGAGAGAAGAAAGAAGAAAGAAAAGTAGGGAGAGAAAGAGAGTGACAAAGTGCAAGCAAGGACAGAAATAGAGGGAGGGAAAAAGGAGAGAGAGAAACATTTGAAGAATTAGTGAGATAGAAAGTGAGAGAGATAGAAAAAAGAGAAAGTATCAGAAAGACAGAGAGAGAGACAGAGAGAGAAAATGAGAGAGAATGAATGTCAGCCCTGATGGTGTCATTCACATATATTATGAGTTCTATGGCAGGCGTGAGACTCTGGGGGGAATTCACTCTAACAGCCTGAACAGACTGAGCCACTCAGACTTACTCATCAACCTGTATAAGTTCTGGCAGGAAAAAAGCAGAAACTGACGAATTCTGTTTCCATACATGAATAATCTACAATTCTCTATCTTTCCTCTTCCTTTTTACTGAAAGCAGTGTCAGTGCACCTTGCTTGATCCCACAGTAATCTAACTATCATTCATGAAGGATCATTTTCCAAAGAACGTTAATTAAAAAAGTAACCTTTGGGAAGGACTGCGATAACTGTTGTCCGTATTACAATGACCTTGTGCTTCTTTCTCTCAACCAGTGCCAGTTAAAGCTAAAGACCAAGGAAAGGTGGGTAAACATTAAAGCAGTAGACACTGAATGAAAAAGTGACTCAAATGACAAGAATTATCTCAGTTAAGGCATTTCTTGATGATCTCATAGAATAAAAGACAAATTTATCAAAGAATAATAAGAAGAATAAGTTTCACAAGGAGTGGGTCTCCTCAGTCTCCTCATATGACCAAATATTTGTTTCTAATAATGCATTTTAATCATGATTTTATTAAATTAAAAAATAAATAAATAAACAATACGCCCTTTACATGCTCCCACAGACACTCATACACATTCATGGGAACTGAGTCACAAGTCACTGAGGCTGAAAACCCTAATGCTTGTCAGTCACCACTGATGACAGCCCATCTTTAGCCTGTAATGAAGCGAGTATGAGAATAATGAGCTTTCCACATAACAGGGAGGCGGAGAGAAGGAGAGAGAGAAAGAGAGCCAAAGAAAGAATAAGTGGCACAAAGAAAAAAAGAGATTCTAAGAAATTGGATGAGCAGGAGAAGGAGAAAAAGACCAGGTATTGGCAGGGAGAACAGATAAATACTAGAAAAAAGAGAGAAAAAAGGATGTTTTCAGTGCCACAGATCCAATAAACTCTGTATTTCCTTCAGCCATTGCATAGAACACTGTAACTAGATGTTGGCGAATCAGTGTGGTAAATAGTGCTGCTCAGGTTGATTAAATTCAGAGTCACAGCTTTTTCCAAATATTTGATATGTATTCAAAAGTATCCAGATATCACTTCCACAATAAAAAATACTCACAAAGCAATACCTATGATCAAATGAGCAAGAGGGGTATAAATCTCTCCAGTACAGGCCAGTGGTGCTGGGGAACAGCAAATGGGGTCAAACTATCTATTAATACCCTTGAGTCTCCAAACTTTTGGACAGTATCACATGATATCTAACTGGGTTGCACCAATATTGATACCACATCAGTATATGCACAGATTCTGGCACTTAAACACACTTACCTGTGACCGATACCACAAAGCAGGCACACTGCTGAGTGATGCTGCCTGAGTGACAGAACTTAACAACAAATCAGCAGAGTGGGTTGACAAGCAGAAGTAAAAATGCTTATGGCAATATCTGAAATTTCATTTCACCGGTATGCCACGATTAAGCCGTATGACACAATGTACACACAGTGCAAAAGACACAAAGATAGCTCTTTACCTGAGTCAGGGTTCTTTCAGTAATCACTCATCTCCTGCTGTGTAGTCACTTACAGTCTAAGGTAGTTTCAGTCCAGGTAGTTATTGAGAGAGCGAACATTACAGAGGCATATGGAAGGAGCCGCCAGTTCTCTTGGGGTAATGGAAGCCTTTAGCACAGCAGCCTGCTAGTCGGGCAAGTGCGTCCACTAGCCCTGCTTGCAGTGCCCCTCCATCGGTCAGGTGCATCAGACAACAGTCTTGCAGCCTGTTGCTTCAACCAAGCTCGAAATCCACTGAAAACTGTGCGAGGGAAAGTGTGAATTACAGTAAAATGTACTAAACTCCAGCTCTTAGATGTAAGCACAAGTATGGGACACTAATATGAGACAAATGACTTGAGAAATTTGGATGTGAAACAACATTTAGCACTGTTTTTACTGAGCCAGAGAAGTACATGTTATAGACTGGTTTATCTATTTTTTGTTCAGTTCTATTTGTAACTATTTTGCACAATAAAAATACTTTACATTTAATTCATTTGTTATTATTCTTTATCTTAGTTCTTAGAACTAATTGAATACTAGTAAATACTAAGATAATACAGAATATATTGTCCACCACTGGCAGTTTATTTCAGCCCATCTAGGCTCATCACACATGCAGCCACACATGGGCAGTCTCCATTCCAATGCAACTGCCTTTCTCTGAGCCAGTAATGACGGCACGTCAAGGGAAAACAGCTCCAGCGTGGCCATCTCATTCTGAATAACAATACACACAGATGTATGAGTGGCTCGCCTAATAGCACATCCCCGCTGTCCTGGCTTCCTGGCTTTGGAAGCAAGGCCGCCATTGGGTGACATTTATTTTTCCCTCTCCCTCCATGGGCGGGCAGCCGTGTCGGTAAAGCATGCAAGAAATTGCATGTCTTGGATCGCACGTTTTTCGGTCCTTGGGCAGAGTTTCTTAATCAAAAAGCTCATTATGGCTCGAGCAGGTTGCCATCTTTTATGTCCTGGAGAAATAATGCATGGCAGCCACTGAGAGATGCTGTATTCGACCTAAAGAGAGGGACTGAATAAAGGAGAGACCAAAGAAAAAACTCAGAGATAAAAAGAAAAAAGCCAAGCCAATATTAGCGGACAGAGCTGCTTCTAAAAGAGCTTTTTCTTTGCTTTGATTAGCTACAAGAGATGCTAAATGTGTCCATGTCTAAAACATTTAAAAGTGAATTCTACTGAATTTTTTTTTGAAAATGTCCTCATAATTATATTCTGAAGATGTAAATAAAGTCATTCAGATGTGAAACAGATGTGACAGAGTCAGAAATGTTTACAGTGGTGGTGATAGAAAACAGACATCTGAAGAGTTTAATGCCTCTAAAAGCTACCTCTCAGGATGCCTTTACATGAAATGATTAAGTGTTTTGGCCTAAACTTATTGTACAAAATACATTGAGGGTAGAAAGTAAAATCACATCACTAATATTACATATAAACAGTGGCAAACCTTGACTATTAGAGCTAGACCTGCAATTTAGAATGCTGATTTTGCTTGCATCCCTATAGGATTCTAGTAGGCTGTAGCACTAAGATAACAACATTTTTTAACATTGTAGATTAAACACAGACGATTGAAACCTCTTAAAGAAGGACTGGACTTAGGTTATTGCTCATGAAATTGGTCCATCTTTTATGCTGACAATTAATCTAGAGCATTAGGCCTTCATCTTTTGCAGTCTCCAATAGGAGAGCTCGCTTCGCTATATCTACTTAGTTACCACAGAGAAAAACAATTCCTAATTGCACTGGGCATTTCAATAATTTCACCCTTTTATTTTCATCGAAAACTTAAGAATGAAAGAGCAGTACTGTAATACATACAGAATTTACACACAATCATGATTCTTTTGAGTAAAAACTATAATTTACAGACATTTCATTTTCCCCGAAATCATCAGGCTTTCGCTGAAGGCCTCGAGGGCCCTGAGGTTTCTCTTCTGCGTATAAAAACTCAGAATACATGTGTTTTTTCACTGGTTATGTTGGAAAGCAAAAAAGGCAATACTTCCGGTATAGCTGTCTGGTTCTTATCACCACCATTGTAAAAAAATGTGGATATGATTTGTAGTATATATATATATATATATATATATATATATAATTCTTTGAGAAATTCTTTAATTCTTTGGGACAATTCTCATCTTTGACCCTGATGTTCTTCCAGTCGACCCATGTAAGAGGCTTTGCAAGAGGGATTCAATTCAGTGTACTCTGAAGGCAGCCATAATGGTCCAAATGTGTGCTATTGTTTGGGAGCAGTCACCATACAAAGCATGGGGTCTACTCACAGCCACCTGGAACAATATGTGTGAGAGAAAATGACTCTAATTGCGGCATATGCCTCCATCGTGGCAGATAAATTAGCTACTGTCTGCATGCTGAGCTAAGAAGCCTCCCTTTTTTGGACTGCAACAGCGTGAAAAAATGCTCTCTGTCGTTTTATTCTATGTGACAAATCATCGAACCAGTGTTGACCAAAGCAAAGGAGGAAAAGATGTCAGGGGATGTTTTCAAAGTTCCTCTTTGAAGAACTGTAAAGGTTGCAGCCCTTTCAGGTATGCAGAGAGTGACGCATCTTTGATCCTTGGTGTGGCATTAATGAACATTATCTGACATCATCTACTCTAAAGAGGAACATCATGCTTGTGGGCCTTTATTCAAAGATGTCACAGTCATGTTTGGAAATGTCTCATATCTCCTTTTTGTTTTCTCCTCATCCAGATGGGCATAAATATGGGTATTTGACCAGCTTTCAAGCAGCTGGTTTCAAACTGACTTCACAGGGGCTGGGCGGATCTTGGTTTGGATGGGGTGGTGAAATAAAAATGGCAACAAAAGGACACTAGTTTGCGCCAACCATATTGAAAAGCTGCAGATGGGTTCTGTATTGGTATATTTTGTGTATGGGAGGCTGCTGGAAGGAATGGAGCCTTGGCGCTCTTCCTGTTGTTTCCTTCTGGTGAATGAGGAACGCCAACAGCCAAACCCATTTGTAACATCAAGGCAGTCATGAGCTGTTGATAAAAAAGGTACTGTATATAGGTGCGTTTTTGCTTATCAAGGGACAAATAATGGAAATGTACCCTCAAAGATACAACAATGGTCTTAAGATCCAACTGAGTACTGGCAGAAATTTTAAAGGTTCATTTTCCTGGAGACAGATGCATATTTATACCTTTTTATTTATGACTTATCATATAATAGAAAAATAACATAAAAAAGCCTGGATTGTAGACTGGGTTTAGGGAGTCAATGCAATGTAAAAAAATTGCAAATAAATAGTACAGTTATGTTTTAGAACTAAAAGTATTGAAGACATACTCTTGGGGGTACCACCCCAGTGACGTGAGGGGTACCATCCCAGGGACAGGTTAGTACCTTTTTTTCTGTGAGGAAATCAGGAGCACTGTGTACAACACTATTATAAACAACAAAAAAGGGTCTCCTAAACACTATCATTTCCAGAGGCCAATCGCTATTCGGATATTTTTTGTGTTTTACAAAGTCAGTAAAGAACAATTCAGTGAAACACTATAAGGTTCTAAAAGGACTTTAAGACAGTTTTGTTAGTATTAAAAGGGCCTATGTTCTACATGTTTCTTGTAGGTCTGAGGTCTACTTATTATTCAGGCTTTAAAGGCTGATTGGCTGTCTGGTATTGTTCCTCATTCAGAAAGCAGTGTGGACTGAACCACTCCTTACAATTTCAGTATGAATGGGTGGGGCTAACTGCTGTAGGCTGAACAGAGAGATATGTATAAATTATTTAGTTTTCATCAAATCACAGAAGTGATGAATATAAAATGGGCTGTTTTTGCAGCTTGGTTTCCATATAAGGACTGTATGAACTGGGGAGTGAACAGTAGTTTTGATTAAATTTAACAATGTCTACATACTACTTCAAACTCTTTTCTCAAAAAAAAAAGCAAGGCATTTTTTTCCATGAAATGAGCCCGGTAAAATGAAATGTCATATTATATTTTGCTACAACAAAACACAAGTGTCTGAACATGAGTGTGCTGCCAAGGATGTGTTACTAGGGAAGTGAATAAGAAGGCAGAAATAGTGTGGTTGTATTGCTAGGCTAATTATTGAAACCGGAAGCTAGAAGTCAATGAAAATATGTTATTCTGTTCTCAGTGTTCCCTTGATAAACTAATCACCATCCACAACTGCACCAGTTAGTTCTAGGGCTAGCATTAGCTCATTAGCTCATTAGCCTCCATGACATAGGTGCAGTGACCAAAAGACTTGCCTCGGCTATTTTTTTTTTTTTTAAAGAACACCTCGTAACAAATGTACATCTCTGTGAGTTGATAATTTTTCATTTGCCCTGCTGATTTTGTAGCCTGCTGGTAGCAATGCAGTTTATTGTGTTTATATATTACAATACATTATTAACACATTTTATCTTACCCAAAGTTAACTGAATATCTGTTTGCTGAGTCTTATGGATATTCAAATATCAAAATAACGCAGTACATCCCTGTTCCCTATAATGGAAAATCAGCAGCATTATAAAGACCACTTTTATAGGGAACAGCAGTGGTCAGCTAATCAATAGTCCCTACATTGGAAAACTATATAGGAGCACCATTATAGGAAACAGAATTTGTGATTGAAGTAAATAGTGTTGTACACTAAAATTTCATGGATTTGCTCATCATTCTGACACAACAGAAATACTTCATTGCATAGGACACAGAACATTAGCATTCCATGTCAGCCAGGGTACATCACAACACCTACTGAGGTGCATTGTGGGATTGTAAGAGTGCAAATGTTTTTGATTCTGAACTAGTGCACAGCATAGTGAATAGGACATAACTTCAGACATGAAACTAGCCACAGTTTGAGAAACAGTGCACATCCACGATGCCTAGATAAGGTGAACAGGACAAAGATAGTAACATCTTAACTCCCTTCATCTGAAATCGCCAGCGCTTAAGCTATGAATTAGCTGGTGACACGACAGCCAACCAAAAATAAACCTGACTGATGTGTCCTGCAATTAAGGCAGCAATACTCCAAAAGCCCCCTTACTTATCCTGCTCTATGCAGACCCCTTGCACAGTGGGAGCGGTCCCGACGGCCGTCCATTACGGATCTGTGCCTGGCTTCTCTTAATGGGGCTAACGGTAATTATGGCATGTCAGGAGAAGTTAGCGGGTAATCAGTTTCCACTGATTGAGAGGGAACATTAGCAGTTGTTGGAGTGTTAGAGTGAGGGTGGGTGCAATGTGATGTCTATCTTAGTGAACATACTCAAAGATTTTTTTTGAGAAGACACCGCCAATGTGTGGTATTTCTCCTAACAGATCTTTTAGAAATTTGAATTATTTATAAAATTAGTGCTACACATTTGATTCCAATGACAGCGAGCTGCATAATTAATTACACATTTAATTAGGTAATGAATTTAAATCCGCATTCAGTTTACATTCTGTATTGATGGGTTGAAGCCTGCACTTCTGACTTTTCTGCTTGTCTCAATGTCAAGAAATGACAAAAACATGGCAAAAACATAAGGGATGTTTTTTCTTTCCACAAAACAAGACTGAACACAATAATACCTTTTTATCAACTTCAAATTATTACCTCTCTTATCTTATATCTCTTCTTTGATGTACAAGCACAATGCTGCACTGATTGAGTGTTTAGAATGCACTGTTTGTGGGCATCATCCTGCTTGTTTCAGGTCTGTGCAAAAGTCACAGACCACCTTTCATTTATTTACAATACAAATACGAATTATTAATTAATTAACAACATGAAAAAAAGCTGAAAACATATATTTAACAGAAAATTACAAAGAAGCCTCAAGAACTAGTTATATTTTTTATATCTCTCACGCTTTGCCTTTATTACATCAGTGATGCTGAGCTCTAGGCTCAAGACAGTGTATTTTTTTCTGAAAACACCAGCAGCTTCTTTGTTTAATTTGCACATTGTTTTTTTTTCCTTTTCTCAGTAACATCTTGACAGTTACAAATCCTTTCAGACTCATAGCATTAAGCTTCTCACAGTGGAAGGATGGACAGTAACACCTGTAGATTTTTTTTTAGTTCTGAAGCAAGAGCAGAGCTTGATTTTCTCCTACCTAAAGATGAAAGCTTATGTCTGATGGTGACAGTTTTGGTGGTCTTCCAGCTCTTGCATGGTTGTTAGGAGTCCCACTACAGTTTTAGAAACTCCTGTTTTATCACTAAGTTTATTTGGACTTTCTCCATCCTTATGCACATGGATTATGTCTTATCTCAGAAATACCTCCAGAAATATCAGTATACTTAATGTATGGTTTAAATGTAGATTAAATGAATGAAGGGTGGTCTCTGACTTTAGCATTGTGGCCTACTATGAGTGAGAAATACTTGAACAAAATGTAAGATACAAGGCATAAACACCATGAGGGACCTAGCAGAGGTGCAGTTGGAGGGTGTTTGTAATATGGATGGTTGAGTACATTACAGTCAGCATCATACTATCACAAACACATTTAGATACTTAGACATGCAACCAGATGCACACATGTATTGCCATGTTAATCTTCACAACAGCTCAACTGTACCTGGCTGATTTTTGCAGTCATTTATTATGTATTTTCTTGATGAATGCACGTAATTTGCAAAGCTTACAGTCTCACCTCATCTATTGCTAAGCTAGCAGAAATACAAATGAAATGGAAGGTGAAGATTGATGGGAAGATATTAAAAGAGCAGGTTGTAAGGGATTAATATAGAACGGGATGTATTTGGTGAATTAATTCAGAAGAGCTATACTAATCTTGTAATCTGAATTTCTAATGAATTTTGCACATGAACAAGAAGCAGGTGTTCATAAACCCTATTCGGAATGACTCTTGTACCTAATTTATCTGTCCCTGACTAATTAGAAAAAGCATGGCAGCAAGTTTTCACTTTGGAAAGCATCTGAAGTAAGCTTATTTGTAAAGACCAGATAATACACACAATACAACACAAAACACAATAATAATAATAATAATAATAATAATGATAATAAAAAAATAAAGGATGCACCAATGCCACTGTCATGTACATATCTGACAATGTTGATGATATAAACATTCATAAACTATAGAAATTGGAACAATATCTAGACAGTTTAGCATTAAAACTGAAAGAACTGAAACATATTTGTATTTGTATGTTATTTACTTAGTCTGTGCGACCTGAAGCTGTAGAAGTCCTAGATAATGTTTGAGCAGGCTGAGAGAAGTTAGAAGTTATATTTAGAGCAAACATTTTGGTGACTGTTGACTTTTAGCGTTTTGCAATGTTAGCCTCATAGCTTGAGCTTTAAGCTAATAAAGTAAAATTGGACTCCAAACAGGTATTGGCTGACTGACTACATCTGAGGAGAAGGGATAATCATGGTAAAATGAATAAAGTGTAGACAATTTATTAATAATGCACTTATATTTTCACAATAATCATTGCATACAAATTATGTTAGAGGTAATGATATTATAATGAGGTGCAAATGACAGCACTAGCAGCCTAGCAGAACAGAGAGAGAGAGACACATTTACCTTACACTAAATCTGGCTGATCTGTAATGGTGCGTTCCTTTTGAACTTGGAAGTCTGAAGGAATTTCTGAGATCTCAGTAGGAAGTTTCAACTAGAACCACCCTCACATATTAGATAACCTACTTGGAAATTAGTTAGAGCCTCGCCAACCCTAACCTGAAAATTCAAGATGGCTGCATCAACAGTAAGTAAAAGCTGTAGTTTTGTACTGTTTATTAGCACTTATGTCAATTTGCTTCTAATTGAATCAGTCACATACACAGTACTGTCAAACTTTTATCTGTGTACATGCTACAGTGTTTGGATTCACCAGTACTACGTAATGCATAGTTACCAACTGGCACACCTTGGATATGACATCATTCCTAGCTCTGACATCCGACATAGGGTACACAGTGTGTGACTGGGCACACGCAACAGCAATGACTTACATTATTTTTCTGCCATCTATAGTACTGACAGATGTGACAGGATGGCTTTGATGCGCCACTACCTGAAGGGGGCTGAAAAATAACAAAAAAGCCGCTGACAGTGAGATGGAGGAAGATGCAGGTAGCTACATATTGTATTGCTCATATAAATCATCATTATGGTCTCTCATCTCATTAAAGTGTCAAAAATATTTGCTGTTAGAGTTTACAGGAGGACTATGCTCACAAAATTTTTACCATCAGGGGAATCTGAAGCAGCTCCAAATGCTCATGATGCATATGTAGGTAATAAAATTATGTAATGAAATAATAGAAAATTTGCACAATTTAAAGACATTTGTGTTTCAGCCATAGGATACGCAGCTTTCTACAGACTTATAATGCATTATTTGTGTGTAGAAGGTCATACTTTCGTGACCTAAGTAGTATATCGTCGCTGTCCAAAGAAAAACAATTATCTCCTTTTTTTCAGTTTTTACTTTTCTACATTATCTGAACATGGCAGTTGTCCTTTACACTGTGTGAACATTGAAGAATGGATCATTAGAAATGCTCCAAAATTGAATGAAACAAAATCTCTTTACATTGCATTGAAAATAAGGAACGTAGTTGTCTTCTCCTGTAAAGTTGCCATTTTGGAGATTTTTTCTTTGGACAGAGGCGATATAGAGAAATTAATTCAAGCAGAGCTTAACATCAGTTTGATAATGTTAGTTCACTAGCTAGCCAAGAGACTACTGTTGAATGGGTGACGGTGTTAGAAATTGTGAGTTTACAAGCGAAACTTCACATGGTTGTAGCTGGATGTTATTATATGCATTTGGTAAATTTAGCTAATTTAGTCAGACCTATAAATACAATCTCAGATTGTCCATGTCCCAGAGGAGTTTTAGTAGATCATGAGCATTAATCATGAGGTTACCGTGAGCTTTCTTATGATGAAATCATTGACGACTTTGCCTTAAAGAAAATGTAGAAAAGCTAAATTCTGAAAGTAATATTTTTTCATCAGTAACTAAAGTAAGTAGGTAAGAACTACACGTTAGTTAACATGATTAACAGCAGATGATTGTAAAGGGAATTAAGATGTGTGTCAAAGTTTACGACGAATCAAAGTTAAACAGAACTTGGTCGTAGCTAGTGATAGTTTTTGCCCAAGGGTAAGTGCAAATCTGTCCAGTAACAGTATATAACAGTATACACACTCAAAATAACACTCAGAAGTTAGTCTGTTCACTTACTTTTTGCATTAAAAACAAGCCAGTTAAGCACTAATTTGCCAAAGAAGTTAAGGAAGTGCACTTATAAATCAAAAAACATGGGGTGCCCAAACTTTTACACATGACTGTAGCTTATTTTACACAAGCAGTGTGTTAAGACTCTTGACATAAAAGATGCGTTCTCATTTCACAAGCCATACAGGAGATGTGTTAAAAAAAGCGAATGTGTTAAAAATGTGACCATGATGGACAGATAGAAATGTATAGAGAATTTTGCACTGTAGGCACATTTCAGAATGTCTAATATTTATTTTAAAACTAGTTTTAAGCGCTAACATTCTGTGATTTCCCAGCAGAGCTCATGTTTGGAATTGACTTGACCTGTGACTCCATCTAGAATGATACTGGGCTCCCTCAGCAGTGTGCTGGAGATGCGATGGGCTGGCTGTAACAGAGAAGGGGGAGTGCGCGCTCTGCAGTGTCTAAGGCGAGCCGTCTCCCCTGGCGACGGCACCATCTCTGCATTAGCCCCATGCTGGGAGCTGTAGTGATGACACCAGCAGCCTATTATTAATGAAGAGGGAGAGAGAGAGACAAAGGGCGAGAGAGAAAGAGAGAGTGTGGTGGCTCTCCCACTGAATATTTTAAAGGCTCTGTCAGAGGGAAAGCAGCATATTCTCCCAGCACCTCCTAAGAGCCTCCAGGGAGCGAGTCATGCAGCGCGAGCTTGGGGGAAGCTTTCCCTCAAGCACATACATTTGACTCTGGGTGAGGGATTGCTGAGGATTTACACACGAATTAGAACTGTATAGTCATGCATTATTGAGGACAACCGCCTAGTCTATAAAACAAAAATCCATTTTCTGATTAGGAGGATTATTACTGGCATTTTTCCCCCAATTTGAAATATTTCAGTTTGGAGCATGCTTGAATTAGCTAGATATTTTCCTTCCTTTTCTTCTGGCCACATGAGAAAGCCAAAACATGATTCATTTTGGCCCATCTGTTACAGTAGATTCATGTCAGTAATATGCTCCAAAGGCAATGAAACTGAAGAAAGGACAAAAGGATTAGAGGAAAGAAGCGAGAAAAGAACAAAATATTATGAGGAGGCCGTGACAAATTGCATTTTTGATTATCTCTGTTAAATTTACCTGTTATGGTATGTAAACATGATTAAAACAGGTTGAAATATACCATCAGTGCAGTGATATGCAGTCTAGATTACTATGGACTTGCAATTAACCTCCAAGCTGTTGTAATGCACTTAATGGCCACTTTATTAGAAACACCTACAATATCATGCAAAAGTCAGAGACCAGCCTTCTTTTTCCAACTTCACCAGTCAAAAAGGCCATTAAGTACAAGTTCTTCATTTTTCAGCATCAGGAAAATCAGAAAAAATAACATTTTTTTCAGTATTTAATGTGTCCACCCTTTGCAGTTTAGCTTCTTTTCAGGAGACTTGCTTTCAGTTTTTCAAAGAAATCTGCAGAGACATTTGTCCACACCTCCAAATTTCATGCTAGTTGCATGTGCTTTTCAAAATCCAAGTAATCCTAAACACATTCAGTGATTTTGAGGTCTGGGCTCTGGGGTGGTCAGTCCATTGTTCTGGGAACAGCAACAGCTTCTTTGTTTGATTTACATCTTTTCATCTTTTGATAAGTTTTTGAACTCTTTTTGTAGTCCATCCCTTGACAGGAACAGTTTCTGTCCAACCTTTTTCAGTGGTCAGTTTTTGACCACAGAAACACTCTTGGTTGGATACTTTTATATTGCAGACCATCTTAATGTGTAAAAACCCAGCAATATAGCTTCGCCTGTTACGCTTGTACCAGCTCAACACACTACCATATCAGTGTCATTGTTTTGTTGTTAATGGTTCACCACTCAAATAATATCTGTGGTCTGAAACTGACCAATGATAAACGAGGTAGAGAGGGGCTGGCAAATTATGCATTGCAATCAGATATCCGATGCAGTGGAACTACAAGTTAGGTGAACCTCATGGACACTGTTCAGTGAGTGAAAGCACAAGATGTGTGTTTCAAATAAAGTGGATGGTAATATTTTTTATAGCATAAATGTCTTAAAATACTAAAGCTGCTTTGGTCAGGGTTTCTGAATTACAGTAGCCACCAACCATTTCTTACATGCCTTGGCAGCAGCCTCTGTGGAGAGCACAGAGAGATGTTTTTAAACCTTGATCAGGGAAGAAAGATGCTGGACCCGTAAAATCAATCCCACCTGACAACAGGAGAGGAAGTGGGAGTCCAGCGATGCCATGCTTTGATTACTCTCTGGAGTGGAGCATGCTCTTTCTGAGGTGTGATCAATAACAATCTATAAAAAATGAGCAGTCAAATGCACTTACATGCTGCATCAACGAGAAAAATACCACAGCACAAAGCTAGAAAGGTGCTCTTAAAAGGTAAGGGATTAAAGAAATACTGACTGACATGGTGATTTTTTACTAGGGTGGGATGAAAATGGAAGTCAAATGGTGAATATCTCAATTCTACAACATTTTAGGTTTTGCAAAGTGCCATAACATTAAAGTTTCACATAAAGTATAACATGTCTTTGTGTATATTAATCATATTATTGAGTCATAATCGCGTCACCAACACTGTTACCATCCGAAAAAACATTACTAAAAGCTTTCATCTTGGAGAGATGGGATTACTTGGAGCGTGAGAAGCAGAAAAAGCAACCAACTTTTGACACAGAACCTTGGAGGTATGGAAAAATTTCCTGCAGATTTCTCTGAAAAACTGAAAGCAAGTCTCTTGAAAAAAAATGGAAGCTGTAAATATGGCAAAGGGAGGACATAGACGATAAGAAAAAAAAGGAATATTTTATTTAGTTGTTGAGATTTCTGTACAGTTTTCTGTTAAATATGTTTTCTGTTTTTTACCCTGATGCTAAAAAATTAATAATTCGTATGTAGTTGTTGCTTTGACTAGAAATTAAATAAATGAACAGTGCTATCTGAGTTTTGCACAGTACTCTTTGGCCAAAAGAGTCAAGGCATCCCTTCTAATTAGTAAATTCAGATATTTTAAGGTGCACTCACTCCTGACACAGGTGTTCAACTGTGCACAGCTTGTCTAATCTCCATACAAAAACTCTACATTAAAATGGGTCACTCTGGAGTGACTGCACATGAACCGAAGGTCACCATGTCCATTGCTGAGCATTGGCTAGAGGGCTATAAAGCTGCCCAGCATTGGGCTGTGGAGTAGTGGAACTGTGTTCTCTGGAGTAATGGAGCTCCATCCAATACCGATGGGAGGAGTTGCGGTGGCATGTGTGATCAAGAACTAATCATCTAACATCAAAACCAGAACTCGCTAATGCTCTTGTAGCTGAATGCAATCACATCCTCACAGCAGTGTTTCAACATCTAGATTTCTGAAGAACATGATAAATGACAACGAATGGATGAAAGAGCAAGTGTCTACAAACTTTTGGACATGTAGTGTATTTCACTGTACTTGTATTACATCAAACGTTTTAGTTTAGATTTAATTATTCAATATAATTATAGACTTTTTCTTTTGCATGCAACCTAATTAGAAATGTTGAGTTTGAGGGTCATTACCCACTCTATCCTATTTCCAATAAGAACTTTTCTAGGCCTCCTCATTGTCTTTCTCCAAGTCTCGACTGTCTCCAGTGGAACAGATGAGGCCTCTGGGGAGATGGACAGCTATGCATGTAGCTGAACGTCAAATCCCTCCACTGCACCCTGGCCCCAGAGGACAAGGTTAAACAGCCGGAGACACATCCGCAGCACCAAACCCGGCATGAATAAGTCACTGAGACACACTGTCAGAGAGCAGAGCGCTGAGCTCAGCAGAGCGTGACGGAAGGGACAGGGGGATTTTCTCCTCTAAAGTGACCGGAAAAGGACCTGCTCCCCAGTAGCCGTTGCCTGCTTCATTCAAAAGATGCGAAGTGTGCCTGCAAAGTTTGGGTGGGCACCATTCAGACACCAATCTGGCAAGAAAATCTATTACAGCTACAAAATAAAGCCCGGAGGAGACAAATAGCCTGGCGCCCATTTGAGCAGTGAAGAAGATAGATATGGAAGTGAAGTGAGACAGAGAGACAAAGAGACAGAGAGAAGTAGTGGTATTGAACATGTTTGTGGAGGCGTATTGTGGCTGTCGCTCAACTGTCTCCTGTGTGTGCTGAGCGCCGGGAGTCTTGTAGAGCTTGATTAAGAGCAGAGATGGAAGAAGTGAGTGTTCTGTGTGTGTGTGTGTGTGTGTGTGTGGGTGAGTAGCAGAAAAAGGACAGACACACATATACACACTGTTGTACATATCACTTGTCTGTCACAGCGTGGTACCACAGTGTCTGCTCAGCAGCAAGGTGTGAGATACAGGTATAATTAGGGGTCCAAGCACCGAAAGCTCTGATTGTTTCTTGAATTTGAACACAGGAGTCAAAGCAAAAGCTACTTTCCTCAACATGGGTTGGAGTGCAGTCTCAGAAGAAAGTACTGTTTCTGTCACTGGGGTGGTACCCTAAAGGGTATGAATTTAGTACCTTTAGTTAGGGAAGGTTGACTCCACACATCTTGGCTTGACTTGAGGCATACTTTATTTTTTCTTTAAAAACATCTTAAAAAAATACAAGCACCTACCTTTCCTCTGAAAAAAACTCTTTAGGGTACAAAGTTCGTAATTAAAACCATTGTTATACCTTTGACGTACATGCATGGTTTGCTTTTTTCTGACAGTATAGAAACCAGGAGGCTGGGCATGTGAAGATCTGAGGATCAGCCCAGTTCACTGTAGAAATGTCTTGTGTTATCCTCCTCAAGATTTTTAAAACCTTTTTTTATCTAATGTGAGGTTCTAGACATCAACAAATCTTGGAATTCACCACTGATAACTGACATGTCGTGTAAACAAAATCATTAAAAAAACGATAAAAGATGTGAGAGGGCCTCTTCACATTTTCTCTCTCTCCATATAAACCATCTTTTCCACAGATCTCCTCTCTAATGTATAATCTAAACAATTTATCTATTTTTAATATTCATTTTACTGATACTTCCACTATCCATATAAGATAAACATTTTAGCCCAAGGCCGATAGGTACTTTGAGTTTGAGTTGGTTTGTTTTCCAAAGAGTGATTTTACATGTACATAGTAGATCTGCCCTTTTAATTGAATTTTCGCACACAGAGATGGATGAGCACATGAGCTAGGATGAAACGTGTGACAGTTCAGGGCTGGTTAAAAATTATTCAGAGCTATAGCTCCTGAAGCCCAGGCCAGGACTGATAGTCAAAGTAACTCATTACAAATTATCAATTAATTTTCTAAAACTGTAATGGGATTACTTTACTTATTACCTTCTAAAAAAATAAGTAAGAAGTAATCTCACTACTCATTACTTTACTACTATGTTACTCTCTAAATCCCATTCAAATCTATCCATTGAAAGGGAAAACCCAGCAGCCCTGGGTCAGTAATTTTTTGGAAAGAAATAGTGAATCACAAACAGGCCAACGAAACAGGTCTGTCACTATCCCTGCCTTTACTCTGAACACGACATGGTCATACCTTATGAATGTGGCTGATGCTGTTTGGAAACCTAGAAACTCACCAATAGAAACAACAGTCGCCTCACAATAAAATCTTTAAGAATACGGAACTGTTTCTGAAAGAAAACTGACTCGGGCCTTTGTGGGTGAGTCCAGAGAGATTGGGATCAGTTTCATATTCATGGAATTTACAGTGGTGGAAAGCTGCTCATATTCAAGTTATGCAGTCAGCTGACGCAGGTAACACAGTTTTACACACATATTACATACAAAGACGGGCACGGATAAAATATACATATATAATGAAATTTTAATGCATTGCATGTTATTAATATTATTCTCTTCAAAGCATATGAAAAACACAAGTAGTAATTTACTTTATTACATGAGTAACAGTAATGTAATTACAAAAACTTCCACTGTAATGCATCATACTACTTTGTTACAGGAAAGCAATAATCCCACTACTGCAATGTCACTTTACACCATGTTATCCCCAACACTGTTTCTCACACAGTGCAATGAGCTGGCTAATTTACTGGAGAAACCCCATTTACCAAAATAATTAATGTAGCTGTTACTGACCTGCTGACCTAAAGGGAAAAGAGGGTTCCCATAGGAATCCATGAAACCCTTCTGCTTCCTCTTAATCACACTACAAATGACTTTGTTATTCATCTGTGAATGACTTCGGAGTTCATTTCAATTCAGAAGCAGGCTTTTTTTCCTCACACATTCTGGAGAATAAATATGGTGAGTACACTTGAAGTGAACTTAAACACTTTCAAGTATTAACTCAAGAGTTTTGCATTAATTCTGACTGCGATAAAATGTTGACACAGAGGATAGAGAGAGAGAGAGAGAGAAAGAGAGAGAGAGAGAGAGAGAACGAGAGGGAGAGAGTCATGCTGACCCAGCCAGATGTGCTGGAAAGATGCTTTGCATCTGGTTAGAAGCTCAATAAACCAATCACAATCCATCACGCAGCATCCCTTGGCGTTTGTGCTTTTAATGAAAGGCTGTCAATGAGAAAGAGGAAAAACCTTATCAAGCAAACAAAGTGTTCCCAGAATCCTCAACAAGGACAAAAATAAGTTTAAGGGCAAATTAGCTCTTTCACTTTAGGAAGGAAGTGTTGCAATAAGTATGCAGTAAGATTGCACAACTATCAACATATACAGCATATCATATTGTATTTAATTGCATGGCAGCATGTCATACTATATCGTATGACATTGTATTGTGACTAGCATGTTAACTTGGGGCTAGTGTGTGAGCTTGGGACTAACACATTAGCTTGTGGCTAGAGCACTAGAGTGGGTCACTATAAAGCAGCTTTAATTTCACATGTTCTTTTACAGTGTTCAATGCTGAAAATGGAAACATTAACATTAAAGTAAGGCACATATTCAGCCAGTCCTTATTTTGAAGTATTGAAAAATGTATAGACTCAAGACACCACTGTAATGTTTTGAATTGAACAATGAATTTTATGAATAATTATACCTCTAGCATAGAGCATAAATATGAGTACTTTCACTAACAGTACATGTTCCAGGTCATAAGTGATCTGGCTCTTATATCTAACACCAATTGAGTAAACTGAAAAAGTAATGCACTGAGTTTACTTTAAACATGCACAAACCTGATTCCAAAACAGTTGGGATGGTATGTGAAATGCAAATAAAAACAGAAAGCAGTGATTAGTAAATTCTGTTTCTCTGTGTTTCAAAAAGAAAATGGTAGAAAAACACTATATTTTATGTTTTACTTTATGAACTTCATTGTTTTTGTGTAAATACACAAGCATTCCAAATTTAATGTCTGTAACATGTTCCAAAAAAGTTGGGACAGGAGCATGTTTACTACAGTGTTACACCACAGTAATAACCAGTGTTTACTGACAATAGATTTTCAAAGGATTCTTAAGCCCATGTGGTGAAATCCAGCATAAAATCATGCCAGTTTTTAATGCAATGCCATCTGATGGGTCAAAGGTCGTGGGCATTCAGTTGTGGATTCTCGCCGTTTCCTTTACACACAGAGATTTGATGTTATTAAGGACTGTAGTACCTTGCAATTTCTACCCCCTAAATGTAGGGGGTCTTTCACTTAACATATTTGACAGGGAATCACAAACAGGCTATGTAAATCTACAGCTTGAGCAAAATGCAAATCAGCCCCATCTTAGCCAATTCTGTTTCTTTTATGATCTTTTCTTGGTGCTAAAATAAAGAAATAAAGAACCACTATTGCCAAGTTTTATTCAATGTTTCATATGGTTTCATATTTCAGCAGCATAGTGTAGCAGCACAAAATCTAGTTAAACAGGCCTAATGATGCACTGTTAATTACTGCCAGAATTCCGAATTCAGAATTTAACTGTACTTTTTCAAAGTAAAATAGTGTACTCATCATTTTATTGTAAAATAATTTTCTTATCTAAGACATTTTCTGTAATTACACAGCAAAGTACTGTGAGGTTGATGTTGAGGTGTACCATATAGCATTATGGGATATGACAGTAAAAAAGCATTAAAATTTAAATAAGATATTCCACGTGTTTCTATTCTGGTGATTCTTCTTTTTATATGGATTTTTTTATTGTTTTTTTTGATAGTTTTAATGCTGGAACACTGAGGTGTTGAAAAAACATTTATTGTATATTGATATTGCCAGATATAAAAGTTTTTCACAGAAAAATGAAAGCTGTTTTTTTCATTTACAGTAAATTACTGTCTCCTAAGTTGCACTTCTTTTACAGTTGTTATGTAAAACAGTGGAGATGTATTTTAATTATAACTTGTTAGTGTAAGTGTAGACCAGAATACAGCTATATCACAATAAAGTTGTGGTCCATTTATTTACTGTAATTTTACAGTAAAAAAAATTAACATGCTCGCTTTGCAATGATACATGCAGTTGCTCAGTGTTCTTTAAGTACTGACATCAACACTGCGCTCTGAAAAGCATATTGTGACATGTCACATAGTAGATGATCATAATAACAATAAATTCCATCATATTTTAATATTTAGTTTGTTACCTATCTGATAAAAATGCTCAAGGCAGATGGAAAATGAGGTCATGTGTTGCTAGTGTCTGCATTTAAGGGCTAACAGATACAGCATTATATCTATGTATATGTGAACGTGTATCCATATGGAGAAGTAGAGCAAGAGGATTTTATCCGAGCCGGTTTCCCCTTGATGAAGGTTAAAGCTTCTCTCTCCTCCTTCTTTCTCTCTCTCCTCTAACAGGAGATGCCCTTCAGCCCTGAAAGAAAGCGCCACAGGAAGTGGGCCAAGCATGCAGAGAGGCAGCAAACAAGGCTGCCAGCGCAAACACAAAGCCGTCGCGTTTGGCCTTAATGGCGTCCCTCGAAAAGGCAGAGAAAAAGGCAGTGGTGAGAGGTCAGTGACCCCTCCCTGTCCCCATGTCCCGGGGGGCAGCGAGGCAGAGAGTGAGACACTGTGTTGTGTGGAGTAGAGAGATGTAAAACACAGGCAGAAAGAGGGAAGCCTCCGGAACCCCGAGGCATCACTTTGTCCTCTATCAGGAGTGCTGACCTGCAGAGGATGAGGACACAAAGCCAGCCTGCGAATGAACAGCAGCGGAGAAGAAAAGAGCATCCAGAGCATCTAGTCACAACTGTGGGCCAATGAGGGCAGCGCTTTGTGCCGGAAAGCTCTTATGACTCTACTGGGTAAATGATGGGCCTTGAGGGCTGTCTAGAAACACAGGAACAATCGCATGCTTCATAAAGCTGACAGAAGCATTGTAACTGGAGTAGACAAAGTTAACGATGTCTGTTATGAAAAAAAACTCGGATATTTTACTGCCAACGTGTTACGCTACATGCTACACGTTCTGTAACTCTTTACTTGAACCCTGCAACATGGCATTGACATGTCCATGCCAGATGTCATATGCTATTATGAGTTGTCATTGACAGATTTTGTTCAGTACTATAACAGTGTCATATTACAATTACCAGTAATAATAACATGGCACCGTTCCATGTCATGACAGCTAACTACAGTAAACAGCATATGACATAAGCTTTCATAACATCAAACATCAACAAACATGACACTTTTACAGCAAATGACATCTTCCATGGCATATTATGTAGCAGGATTCAGTAAATTGTAACTGAATGGTCAAATCTAAAATCTACGATCACAGTCATTCTACAGTTTGCAATAAACTACAGGAAGTGCTAGTAGTGGGAAATACAATCAAAATTTATATCGTGGTCTGATTCAAAATTCAAATTGTTGATGATTGAGGTATATATTACAGTATAATGTGTTTATGCTTTTTTTCAAATAAAAACCATTTTAGATGCTTAAGGAAACCTATTTTTGAAAGTTTTGACAGTGTCTTATTAGTCTAGAATATCCCTTCACTTTTAATAAGAACCATATTTAACTGCAGAACATTTATAAAGTTTTTATTGTGTGTAATATCAAGAACAATATATAGACAAAATGCATGAAAAAATTCTATGCCACATCCTCTAGAAAGAACACACTTCTGCATACTTTATTGCATAATTACTATTTATTTGCTGAAGTTAACAAATTGAAAAAAATAAAATATACATACAATTTTTTTCCAATATGTTGAACCCAGCAAATAAATAGAATTTGTGCACTAATGGTTGTACAAAAATGGCATATTTAAGTGTGTTCTTTGTAGACGTGTTAACTTATTTTCACTTAGAAAATCATCAAAACGTAATTTAACTGGGTGTGTTAAAACTTTGGCACATGGCTCTATTCAATGTTGACATTAAATTTTTTTTTCCTCTTTGAAAGATTTTAATATGACAGTGACAAAATACAAAGCATTGACTAATTGTCTAACTACATGGCAGTGTCAATAAGTTAACAGCTTCTTTATTTCAATTTTGACAGTTCTGGTATGTTTTACAAGTATGTTGCCATGTAAACTGGATATTAAAATAATCAGCAGCATGAGCAATGGAAATGTCTGTCAATTATAACCAAACAAATAGTGAAAACTGGTTGATAAGAAGGAAGTTCCAGCCGGTTTAATCATGAGAACTCATCATATCTCAATACATGTGTGTGTTTACAAGCGGATCTCGACTGCTCCAACATGTCAGATGCGCAGACGTATCGCCTCAGACTGAGAACAACACACAATGCAGCATCAGTGTATTTATATCTATGATTGTCCTCCGGTTAGCGATAGTTTTGAAAAATAAGAAGTTTCATAGCACATGAAAAATATAAACCTTTTTATGTTTGTAAAGGATCAGAAGACTGACACAGCACTGGTCCTGAAATTTTGTCTCACACGATGTGCCAATCCTACCTACACTGACCCAAGACATAGCTTCAGCTCACTACACATTTTCTGAGCTCGCTGCACATACAGTGAGCTTAGTAAGTGTTGCAGGTGTGTGTGCAGTGGAATTGCTGATTGACAGCACGATTCTTGAGAGGATGCGGGCAGGAGGGAGAGGGGTATAAATATCCCCCATACGCCTGATGTTCCCCTAATCAACACTGTTTATTTGCGGATACTCATTAGTCAGTGCGTGGAATGCCACGAAAGCGCAGTGATATGCGTTGCCATTTCCAGAATGGCTCAGGCAAGCAGGAGCATCTGCACAAAAGCTTTATTTTGCACTGCAAATTTTCAAGTTTATTTGAGGTAGAAGATCGAAGGAAAGGTGTTTCTGAGTGTAAATTCTGAGGGTATGTGTGTATGTGTATGTGTTTTGTATGTTTGGTTGATGCAGTGGCAGACATGCCCATGTCTCCAAGCCCGTCGAGAGCAGTGTTTCTTAATTAACGTCTGCTCTCTTTTGGCCTGGTTCCGAACCAACAGAGTAGCAGTGTGAGAGGCAATGTGTCAACCATAGCACAGCATCCCATGGTCAAAGATGTTGTGTGTATGTGCTTCCCAAAAGTGTGGGAAGTGAGCTTCGTAAACCTTTCTTGTACATCATAACCTCCTCATTCTGGCACCCTGCTGATTTAGATGCTAGGAATGAGATAGAATGTTCTAATGTTTTTGAAAGTCAAAGAAAAATCAAATAGAATTTTTGAGAGGCAATTTAGCTTCTTTTAAATATAATACTTTCTCATATTTAAGAATCATGAGATCCAACTCTATACTTTACTAGAGTAGTGAAAAGCTTGCATCTTATGTTTTGTTCAGAGGCCTCTGTTTAGTTTAAAGCAGGAAACCTCGAAAGACTACTGAAGCTGTCTAAGGCTAACGCACTAGATGAGTAGCAACAGTACAGATAGTATAGAGCGCAGTACCACGTAGCACATTTTTCATGAAAAGCAACAATAAACAACAAGCTCAATCTCATTTTACACTCTACTCAACCTAAAAATTTAATGGAATAAAGTTTCCACCATAATTTTGTGAATTCATCACAGTTAGTATAAGTATTAACAGGGATTTTGCAATTTCACATGGTTTCTAAATGCACTGGGTACAGAGCTCAATTTCAGCTGAAAATGAATATTTCAAAACAGTAAGTCAAAATATTCACTTATTTTCTCGAATTTCAGATGTATTATGTCAAAATAATGTCTAATTCTCCAACTATTTATTTTTTATGATTAAATAATCACAAACTTTTACAAGATGTAATAACTCATTTTGTCACTTTGATTTACTATGTCAAAATCTTGAAAAAGTAAGTCATTTTTTTGACCTAATGAGCAAGTTTGAACTTGAAACAGACAGATAAAAAGTCTTAGTTATCCTACCTGATGGAAAACGGGCTTTCTACAAGTATGTGAGTCAACTTGTGGTTATATTGCATTTTATGTTAATTATGAAGTTGCCCCTGTGTTCATCTGCATAGAAGGTCTTATTAGATAAGCCACTAAAATTGGCCTCTCTCATTAGTGCAACTCTGTAGACTGCTGGTAATTAGTTCCTCTTTTAGTAAATCTGCCCCTAAATTTGAACATTTATGCGTGTTATACATGTTCTAATAATTGTGACACAAAAGGACTTGTCTGAACTCTGGAAAGTGCTTCTATGCATTTGTGTTCTTGATCAAAATTCTGGTTCAGGAATTTTCAGCTATATTATTTTCTTTTCATTTAAAAAGAGCAATATTGGCAGTTAACGTTCTCTAAGCATGTTGAGTGCTCCAATGATGTTGCGCTAGCACTGGTCCAAAAAGACGCAGTGGCTGGTTTCATGTGTCTTAGAGGAAGCTCTTGCCAGCCTTCACCCTCCCAACTTGGTAGCATCATGCGACAGGAGAAGGTGGAATTGACAATAACTATATAATTAGGCACAAAATTCTGGAGTAATAGAAAAAACCTGCAATGGCAATGTTTAGATGTAGCAATGTAATAAGAAGAGTCAATTAAAAGGCAGCATTTTTTCTGCATTAAAGGTTTAGTACTCTAATCTGCTTTGCACAAACCTCTTTCTGTATTTATTTTCCCCTCATCTCTCTCTTTTTCTATGTCTCCCTTTCTCATTAGCAACACAGGCCATGAAGCATCTGCAAATTAAACCATTAGGCACACATAATTTCCTGTACTTGAGCAAAGACTTCATTCCCCTCATATCTGATCGATTGCTTTTGGCTATTTGTTTCTTAGTATTTGCTTCTCTATCTTGTCTCTGACACATGCCACAAACAAAACAAAACAAATGCTCAAGGAGCACGAACACACTTGCTTTCTCTTTTCCAATGTCTTGGGTCATTTAGATCACGAAGAATTGCAGCTGGATGAAGTGCCATTGAGAATGAATGGGATGTTGGATTTGTTCAGCTGAACCTGCGTATTTAGCAGGGATCCATAAACCGAGAGAGGTAATGACCCTACTGGTCATTCATGGGTCATTTACAGTACAGGGTTAAATACTTAATGATGGCATTAAATTAAGTCGGTTATAATTACAGAGAAGAAAGCTAAATTTAGATGAGAAACAATGGTACAATCTCTAGAGACGAGTACATGATAAAAGAGACCAATCAGAAGTTCAGACACCTACTTGTTGAAGAGTTTTCCATATTTTTACTGTTTTCCACATTTTAAAAGACAGTTATGATATTGAAACTATAAAATAATATATTATGATATCCTGACACAAACATGCTAGTAACAAAATTTAAGTATTTAATCATAAGCCTGTATGGCAATAATTTTTCAAGATAAACATATGTGGTGAATCATGACTATTGGAGTTAGGCCATAAATGTCAAAATTTCCTCTAACTTCTGCTAGCATCCCAATGGGATTCCAGTAGTTTGTTAGCACTAAGCTAACAGCAATTCACATAAAGAATTTTTTGGCTTTTCTAGATTAAATACAGACATTTGAAGCTTCTAAAACATATTCAGCATTTAAGCAAAACATGTTTTTAACAGACATGTTACAAACAGATTAGTGTATGTTTTACCTTGTAGCAGTTTCACAGTGAATCTTGTAGTAGAGAGGCCTAGTATAGAGCTGCCACCATCGGTGAATAGGGTAATGTTTTAAAACAATAGATATCACAACAAATCTCTGCCAGTTAATAATTGGTATACTTTTAAGTATTTTTCATATTGGAAGTTTAGCTATAAATATACATGAATCAAACATCTATTTTGATGATGTTAGAATTAAAATGGTTATTTCATCATGAAGACCCACTCCTGAGAATAATTATTATATACAGAGGGGTCACAGTCTGAGACCACACTGATTTTTTTTTATTTTTATAAACAATAAAGTTTTAGCATCTTGAAAAATTAAAACAAAGAAAAGTTGACAATGACAATGAAAAGTATTCTAGATTCTGCACTATTTCTAGGTCACTTCTCAAATTGAAGTGAATAAGTAGATTAAATCTTCCGTTGACTTTCAAGTGGATTTGATCTACTCATTAGAGGCTTTTGTACAAACTTACGGAGTGCCTGCCAGCTTGAGCATATGCTGTCATTAAAGCAAAAGGGGACATAATAAATACTAAGACCTTCTGAAATTCAGGTAAACATTCAAAGATTCTATTTCTTACTTCATTATGCTGATATCATCATTTGTAATGAAACTCATTAATTAAAATGGAATGCAAAATAGAAGCATTTTCACCAGTGGTCTCAGACATTTGGACCCCACTGTATGTATTATTTTTGCATGTCATTTTGCAGTATATTATTTAGCATAAATCCAGCTATGAGCAATATACTAAAAACTCCGTCAGTAATATCCTTCAGAATATGATTTTGAATTAACCTGTAAAAAGTCATGAATACAGGTATTGCAGGGATGCAGGAGACCATAAATTATGTTAATGGTAAGAATTGGCCTCAGGACTGCATTACTTAGTGAGATCTCATAACGCATGCACCACTTGTGTGAATGTTGCCTTTAGTACATAGAAAACACACTCAAGTGAACACTGTAGTTAAATTCTGCAGGATGTTGGTCAGTTTTTGAAAATACAGTTAGACACTAGTAGATGTGAATTGAGTAAACATACTGAAATAAATATATTTCTGTGGAGTTTTGTAACATGATGATGTAACACAGCAGTAAACATGCCCCTATCCCAACAGTTTTTGGAATATTAAATTTGGAATTAGTGTAAATTTACAAAAAACTATAAAGTTTATAAGGTAAAGCATCAAATATTTTGTTTTTGTACTGTTTTCAATTTAATACAGGTCAAACAGAATTTACTAATCACTGTTTTCTGTTTTTATTAGCATTATTAGCAATTTAGGTTTGCATGATGTTCGATGTACAATGTATCCTGTTCAATAATAGACTGCATTTTGACTGCTCACACAGGATGTTGTCACTGATCATGCAGTATCATGCAGTCCTGCATTCTCTCAGGCAGCCAGCCTAATGACACGAGCAGTGGAGAGGACAGCTAATCATCATGTGTGATTTGAGTTGAGCTGTGTGTGTGTGTGTGTTTGCTTGCCTCAGTGTCATGGCTGGGGACATACGCCTCTGCTCTTTGTATCAGCCCATCTCCGATTTCACTTCCTGTTAGCAGCCCTGTCAGTCAAGCTGGCGACCTGTCACTCATCAAGGTGCTTCGCATGATTGCCAACACAAGTGTGAGTGAGATCCTACACTCCATTTTAGTGTGTGTGTGTGTGTGTGTGTATATATGCTGAAGGGGGTGGTCTCATCTGTCACACACTCCTGTTCCGTGATTGGCTGTGACAGATCCGCTCAGCGGACACACATCAGTGAGCACGCACCTCCACACACAGAAACCATGCGTGTCCGGGGACAAGAGTTTTCAGATTAGTACATGGAGTTAGGGGCATCCAGGCAAAGCACACTTTTAGTCATAACAAAGCAGACAGTGCTGCTTATCCAGCACATACTCTTCTACGGAAGAGACTTATCTTTGTATAATCATGTAGAGTGAAAAACAGGGCTGCTCCCTATCTAACTGCATTTGTTTTGTTTTTTTTAATTCAAGTATTTTCCTACTTGTTTATTGTAGTTAAAGCATGGATACACATCTTCTAATCCTTCCGGGTCACTGGAGGAACACGCAAATTCCACACAGAAGGGACCCTGGTCGCCCGGTCGGGGAATCGAACCCAAGCTCTCCTTGCTGTAAGATGACAGCACTACCCACTGCGCCACCGTGCCAAATTTGAAGCTGGGATACTGCTCAAATTAAGCATTGTGTTAATTTTCTAAGTGAAAAGAAGTTAACACTTCTTAAAGCATGGAACAAACTTAAGTATTACATATTTCTGCAAATTGTAATGAACAATTGTTATCTAATTTAATTTAAAATATTGGAAAAAATAAAACATAAAATGTGGCATTTGCAAAAGTTTGGAAACCCTTTCAATAAATTATCCACTGGTGTTTTTTTCTATTTCATGAAGAGAAAATAACACTTTCCCAGCTGTTAAGCATAAGAGTGGCTGGGTCTATTATGTTTTGGGTCTGTTTGGCAGCTAATGGCTGAGAAATTGTTGTGGGGATAGAAGGAAGAAAGGATTCTACTTAATAACAAATCCTGGAAGCTAATGTCCCACAATCTGAAGACACTGAAGAGATTTGATATTACAAGAAGACAATGATCCAAAACATACACCAACATCCACTGTAAACTACTTCAAGAAACAAAAGCTTAAGGTTTCGGAATGGCCCACACAGTATTGTGAACATTACTGAAAATCTGTGGGTAGATCTCAGAGATTTAAAAGTGTTAAAAGCGTTCTGAAAGGAAAAGTGGAGAAAAAATTCAGCTGGACTATAAGAAACATTTGGAGGCTGGGATTTCAGTCAAAAGGGGGCCTTACTAAGTACTGGCTGAAAGAAGAGTGTCTAGTCTTATTCACACATCACATTTTATGATTTTCTCCAATATGTTAATGCAGCAAATAAATAACAACACATTTAAGTTGCCATGCAGATGTGCAGTTAACTTTTTTCACTTAGAGAATCTAGAAAATGTGAAATTTGACCAGAAGTGCCCAGACATTTGCATATAACTGTAGATATTTATGCAATCTGAAGTGTGTAGATATTTTATTTTTTTGCATGTGTACTCAATTTTTCTGCCTATTTAGTCATGGCCAATTCCACCTGCATACTACCAGACTGGCAGGAGGAAGGCCGGCACATGCTTCCTCTGAGACACTATGCACCACTTTTCTAACTACTGCTAATGCAACATCATTGGACAGCATGAAGAACTTGGAGGAGAACGGCAACTGCTAATTCTGTTGCGTCAACTAACAGACACCTGCACTGATGATTTATGGGGAAAAAGGGAAGGTGATGGAGAGAGAGGACCCATCATACCCACCCAGAGAGAGCAAGACCAATTATACACTCCTGGTTTTCCAGACTGCTTGGGATCAAACTCCTGATCTCCCGACAATGATATTTTTGCAGATACTGATGAAACAGTAGGTCGTCAATATCGGCCAATGCTTCTATTTTGAGTGCACTGATCATAGAGCCCTAATGATTTTTCAGTTGAATGATAACACTGGGATAAGTCAGTAGGTCTCTATAAGGCCAATGCTTCTATTTTGAGTGCACTGATCATAGAGCCCTAATGATTTTTCAGTTGAATGATAACACTGGCTGATATTGACGATCAATGGTTTTATCGGTACTTGCAAAAATACCATCGCCAAAATTTGAATTCATGATCTCCTGACAACAGGGAAAAATGTAATACAGTTGTGCCACTGGGGGACCCAAAAAGAGAACCCTGTCCAACTTAAAGACAGCAATACAGGCTGAACTGGTGAATTTCAACAAAAAAAAAAAAAATGCCATCATGAATAGAATAACAAAATATTTATTTAAACCTATAAAATTCCTATTAGCACAGGAATACATAATAATAACATAACAATAATATAAAATGGAATTAACAGAAACCACTCCCATAAAGAATTCTGGGTAGCTTCATCCCAAGAGCTATAATATGGACTGAGAGAATCATATCCCTCAGTAAAGCATTGTTTTACTAAAACTAGCGGAGTATAAAATTACAATCTAAAAATAAATATACATTTATTTTGTCAATATTACTAGTAATCAGAATTGTAACTCTCTAACAATTGGCATCAGCCACGAAATTTTCATATCAGTTAGGCTCTCATTTGTTATATACATCAGTCATACAATACTGAAGAGCAAGGCAGGTGCAACACTGAAAACTGCATTTTACATCTAGGCTTACTGTTAAAAAAATAGTGTATAAGTCAATGTCATGCTAACCTTTAACTGGCCATGCTTAAAAATCTCAGTATGGTGAAATGAAGGTTTCACATTGAGATTTTTAAGAATGGCTGGCTGTACTTTAGTGTGATATTTGTTAATTAGCTTTAAGCTTTCTGATAGCCAACTATGTTGTTTAACTATTCGCATAATTAATTTAATTTTAGTTAAAAATCAGGCCTTTGTTATCAGCTAAGAAATTCCTTATTTGGGAACATCTCCAGTTAAAAAGCACATTAAGTAGAGATTGCACTAAGGTCAGGGTGATTTAGCACTATACTATATTGTTCTTCTGTTGTCTTTAATATCAAAAGTTTGACCCTCCTCTTTATTTTTTACAACAAACACTTTGTAAATATGTGCATGCCCCTCTGTCTGATGCCTAAGAAAAAAAAAATAAAAAGACTTTTGGATTGAGGCACAATCAGGTAAAAAAGTAGATAAAGGTACTTTGGAAGCCTATAGCAGTCTGTCTACTCAGACAAAAGCTTTCAGTGGTGTTGCTTTTTCTATATACAGCAAATGCAACGTTTATGTAAGAATGAGAGAATCAAAATGAAAAAAATAAAAGTGAAGTGAAAAGCGATGAGTGAAAAGAAAAGAAATCGGGAGGCAAAATGATAAGTAGATATAGGACAACGACAGAGAAAGTAGAAGAGGATAAAAAAAATAGGCTGAATCTAATGTACTCTCTCAAAAATAAAGGTTCCTAAATTGCTTGTCTTGCATGTACAGTTCAAAAAATCTTTACCTGCTGTAGAACCTTTACATTATGTAGAGACTCATTTACAAAAGTACTTCTTTGAAGAATACTTCAATCAGAGGTTCATGTTTAAGAGTGTAGTTTGTAATGTTCTGGCTGCAGTGTTGTGTGCTCTACAGCAGCCCTGTGGTAAATGTCACTGTGGCCTTGGGAGGTGGAGTTTTCGGGTGGTTGATGAGATTCAGAGGGACAGTCAGTGGTGAAGACCCCGAGGACCAGAGACTAGAGACCCCAAACACGCTGTTTACTCCCAAACATATACTCAACAATTAGCTCCCGCTCAGCTCTTGACCTTAATACTGTAGACAGACCTAACCACCCACTGTCAGCGCTCATCTACTAACTGACCTGAATGGGACGATACTCAGCGACAATACTAGGAATGCTGGGAAGGACTGGATTCCTCTGAGAAGGCCAAAGCAGGAACATTTCTATATAGTTACCTTTAGATGTTGAGTTATTTTAGCTGTTTTGCATTTTAATAAAATGCATTTTATGTTTTACATAAAATTGTATAGTTACAGTCTATAGTCATAAAGTTATGTAAAGATTTCCATTTACAATCAATTTACATTCTGTGTTGACAGGTTTAAGTCTGCACTTCAAATTTTTTTCCCAATTTTTGACTTTTCATCAGATTCAAGATTCAAATCATTATATCAAATGTGGTATCCTTTGAAAGCTACAAGTGAGAGATAATGTGAAACACTGAGTATAGAATTGCCAGCCTTCACTATCACTTGTTAATTGTAACTTCTAAGGATTAAGAAGGGGAATTTCTTGCGAGCTTATTTTGTGCCAAAGCATATTAAACATCCTCATCTTTAAAAGCTGCACTGACAGCATCATTTAGACAACTTTGAGGCTCCCATTTTAAATATTATCAAATAAATAAAAGCATGCATGTTTTGCTGTAGAAAAGATCAGGAAAAACTGTCTGCATGAATACTACTCAGAAATTTCCTTACATCAAATTTCCCACTCCATAAGGCACTCATTCATAGTCCATGGGCTTCTCATTTAATACCTTATAGTGGGCTTCTCATTTAGTGCCTTCTCTACACCGCTCATGCCTGCTAGGGTGCTCAAATGAAATGCAAATCTATGCAGAAATCAAAACTTTTTCTCTTGCGGTAGAGAAATTTAATGGACCATCTCTGTAAGAACGTCAGGAAAGAAACGTTTTATTTCTCATTTTTTTATGGCTGATATGTCTGCACTCCTGACCTACTGGATGAGAATGGACTGCTTTAAATGAGGTCTTTGGAAGCCAGCACAGTATATAGTATGTCTGACAGAGCCAAAAAGACACTAGTAGACACAACAGTAAAAAGATCAATAGTTATTTAAGTATATGATGGCCATTGGCCATAACTGGGTGCATTTACTCTACAGACCTCTGAAGTCGTGTATCATTCTGTAGTTGAGATCATGCCTGTAATTGCATCCCTTGATAACGAAAAACATTACAAACCCCAAATCATATTTTGTCCTACGCACTCTCCACCGCAAGGTACTGAATCCTCTGAATTATAAGGTTGTTAAAGAATAATGAATGGATAAAGAATGAATACGTGATACAACAAGCTAACATTCTTCCACATTGAAAATATGTAGCATTAATGTAAGTCTACTATTAAATTTCAACACTATTATATAACACCAGATATTCAACTATAAGTCTACTACCGCTAAAGCAGCCTAACGACCACACATTGCACAGCAGTGTTAGTTTCAATGTAGCAATAAGTATAAGTTGACACTTGAGTGACCTCAGATTCAGCTGAATAATGTACATAGGACAAAATGTCTCTTACAGAAAGTCATATATATTTTACAAAATCACATGTTTACAAGGAATCTCACATTTTCATGTGATCACACATTTGAATGTGTGGCATGTACAAAAACCACATACGTTTATTCACGTCAAATTCATTTCCTGTAAGGGATATCGGGTTTGGAATTTGGCAATTTTTGAAAACGACATTAATTTTTCCACTACAGAATGATGACGTAACTTCAGAGGTTGACTGCTATATCCACACTGTAAAAAGATTCATTTGTTGGTTTTATTTAGAAAAGTAAGTAACCGGGCTGTTGTAAAAAGTTTGAGTTAACTTAACACAAAAACATCTGTCTTACATTGACTTAACTTTATATTTAAAAACAGCCCAGTTACTAACTAAGTTAAAACACTTTTTTGTTGTTGTGCAATATGCATCTTTTTGCATCTTCTGTTGTACTCACACGACCACTCACAGATATTTATACTTACTTACATACTTGTCACTGGCTCCCTGATTTGGCTCCGCCTCTCTCTCTCCACCTTGTGTCTCCATTTGGCCTTGCGTTATCCCTATCACCTGTGTTTTGTTTGTCACATCTTCTTGTATTTATAGCCCTTGTGCTTTGTCTTGTTAATAAAACTTCATGCTTACATTCTGCCTGGCCCTCCTGCAGGACAATATTTCCCAAAAAGGAAAATTTAACAAAAAGAATAATTTAAATGTACAATTTTTATAATGTACCATTAGTATATATAGGTAATTCAGTGACTAATTTTAACAATTTCCACATTTGAGGTCTTTGGAACAACTGCAGTTTTTTTTTTGGCCTGATCTATAGGTACAAAGAACAATAATGGAGTGTTCACCCTACATTTTCATTGACTGTGTAAAAGGTACTGTGCTGCTAGCCCAACTGAATATATGTAATAGATCTTATGTCTTGTAGATTTTCACAGAAAGGGCATAGTGGCTTCATTAAACCTTTCACACCTTTGTTTCCAGCCATCTTCACTGCTTGTGGTCTTGGTGACATTAGATTTGTCAGGGACCTGAAATCCCAGAGGATCTTTAACATTGGCAAATTTTTTTGGACAAGAGGTCTTAGTTTGACCTGACCTGGAAATGGCCATCTGCTTCATCGACAGCATCCTGTGGCAACCGGTCTACTTACTAATAACAGAATGCATCTGCAAAGACAGTGAGAGAGAGCGGGTTCTGGGCATCCTGTTGTTGTTGCAGTCAGTTTCCATCTATCAGGAGCAATGGGATTACCATCAATACAAATTAAAAACAAATAAGAGGTGTGCACGGAAGCAACGCTAGGAAAGCCGTGACCCAAAGCCGGTCAGGTCAGGAAGGCAGTGAGCGTGAATTCTAGCAGCCTCATTTCCAACCTACCGGCCAGTCAATAACCTATTTAATTTAATGTCACAGCCAATGTGGGCCAGGGAGTATTGACAAGGCCCTGAATGCACCTTGGAAGGAGTGGGGGGAGAGAAAGGTGCCCCCAGCTGCAAGGACCAGATAAACAGTAAGTGAAAAATTCAATCTCTCCCACCGTGAAAACGTTGGCGTCCTTATAAATTATTAAACCGCGTGCCCTCCCATAAAAGTGTATTGAGAACTTTAACTTGAGGGAGTAACGCCTGTGGTTTGAAGGGGCCAGAGGAGAGCAACAATTCCCATCTGCGATCGCTCCTCAGCTGGCCTGGCCTTTTCCTCCTCTACAGCTCAATCAAGCTCTGCCCTTTACCAGTGTCTCTGCGCGCCCTCTCCAAAACAGCAGCTCGCCCACAGACAGAGAAACATAATGAAGTTCGGACGTTCAAAACAGCCGTTACTGTGCATGCTGTGACACGTAATGTTTCCTTTCCAACTGATCTGATTCACCCACTCAAAGGATTTGTTCTGCTCAGCACAATAATAAGTGTTAAGTTAGTTGAGGTATTACTTTTGTTTTGCTATATTATTATTTAAATGTAATTACACAATTACCTGCTTAATTTACATATTATCCAATGTACTACAACAAAGTCAGCGACCATCCTTTATTTTAATTTTCAGTTATTTATTTTTCAATGTCCAAAAAAAAGTAGAAAATATAAATTTTACAGAAAATTACACCTAAAACTAAATACAAAATTATCAGAATTTAGTGTGTCCACATCCTTTAACCCTCTTCTTTTTCTCGATTTTTGCAAATCTTCTTAAATTTGTCTTTAAAGGCACTAACATGACACCCATGTGTTTCATATTAACATGCTCAGTTATCTTCACTGCTACTTTCATTACTTACTTTTGCAGCAAATTCAGCAGCTGTATGTTTTGCATGCCGTTTCACATTTGTTTCGGATGTCGATTATTTAAAAAAAGAATGGGTTTCTGACCTGATGGGTAAGTCCTTAGGGATTTCCTGATTGTCCATTGGTCATTTTCACTCAAAAGTAGTCAGACACATGGATCCACCAATTACACATGGTGAGAGGCAGATGACGTGTATCTCAACCCAACTTCATAGCCTCATGGATAACTCCGGATGTGAGTCACATGCAATCTCTAGATAAAGTGGAATTGAAAGAGCAGACTCTACAGATTCAGGAGATGTTTGGACTGTAATTCTGCACTGTATTATCACAAAGACAAAGAAACATATATAGAAATATCTAATTTGACATGCAGACACGTTCATTAATCCCAGAAGATTAATATAGCTTCCATTTTTTTTCACACCTCCAAAATTCAGTCTTAGAAGTTGCATTTTCTGCTTCTCATGTTCCAAGTACACACAGTGAAGTCTGGACTGGGGTGGCCTGTCAATTCTTCTGTGAACATCAGCAGCTTTTTTGTTTGATTTGCAATTTTTTTCTGCCTTTTCTCTGTAACCACTTCTTAACAGCTACACATCCTTTCAGACCCATAGTGTAGAGCTGTCTTCTCACAGTGGAAGGACAATGTTCTCAATATTTTTCAGACCTGAAGCAAGAATGGAGCTTAATTCTCTCTTGTCTGTCAAAGATAAAAGCTTTAAGTACTGTTTATCTGATGGTGGCAGTTTTGGTGGTCTACTTGGTCTCGCATGGTTATTAGGAGTCCCATTTTCTCTGTATCTTTTAGCAATTTTTTTAACTCCAGTTTTGGAAACCCTTTTTTTACCCTTATTTTGCTTGGTTTTCCCTTTGATTGTCTTATATCTTATCTCCTCAGAATTACCTAATGACAAATGAATAACTTGCTCTTAATAGCCATTAAGCCATTTTAACTGGAAATTTAAAAATGAAGGAAAGCTTCTGTTTTTGATATTTACTGAGTTGATGAGCGGTTGTGTGAAGCTATGAATTAAAGCTAGTGGTTGGTGCAGTGTAATGGGTATCACCTCTGCCTTCTATGTTGTGGACTGGGGTTCAATCTCCTGCCTGGGCAAGCACCCTGCACTATACCAATAAGAGTCCTTGGTCAATACTGCTAACACTACCATCACTTACCTGTGTAAAATGGTTAAACTGTAAGTTGCTCTGGATAAGAGCATCTGCGAAACACTGTAAGTGTAAAGCTGTTGGCAGTTCACCGATGCCGTTACCGTTTACATAACTATTCCATGTTCTTGAAGCACTAAATAAATCAATGAATGGTTCAGAAGCTTTCCGTCACTGCATTTACACACCCCCTGTACAAGTGCTCTTCATATATGATCCAGAGTAAATTCCCAGAAGCTAGCACAGTCATTTCTCACATCAAACCCATGCACCCCTGCGTGACAGTGTCCACACAGGTGACATCTGAAGGTTAGCTCTCATATAAGCCTGTCCACTTTGATGCCCTCCATGCCGGTCAATAAACTGTTTAATCTCGCAGCTGTGGAGCAGTCGATAGCGCTAATGTTGTGTCCAGGAATTGCGGCGTGTGGGAGTGCTGCCTGCGTCTGATAAAGCATTCGTTTCCCCACTTCCCTTTGTCTTCAATTTGGACAGGAGCAAAAAAAAAAGCAAAAAAGCCCTCTGACCATTTCAATAATTCATCTGTGTGTTTAATGAGCTCCGGTAATCCGCAGCAGCGGGCCGCAGTTGCCTTGCAGCGCTCCAAAATGAACGCGATTAGAGGATTACTCCCATGCATTTCTGCATTCAAGCACTAATTTACAAACATGACAATATCTGTCCGGGAGCCTGGCTGCCACAGCGGCTTTTTAAAGATGTGAGCCAAGCAGTTTCTTTCTTTCTTTCACTCTTTCTTTTTTCTTTTTTTAATCCTGCCATGACGCACTTTTAAGATGGGGTTTGAAGGACACCTTTCAGCTCCCCAGCATGGACCTCACTCCCCAGTGGGACAGATTAAACCTCCTGTTCTACACGGTGATATTCTTACACCACATGCATAGCTCAAGACATCCTCTTCAATTTTTCTGATATCATGATGACAATATGGTGGCATGCTTTTGTTAGTCTGATACAATTTTCTGTTACAATACATTTCTCTGAGTATATCATGAGTATCATTGGGACCTCTAGAATATTGAAAACTGCATGCATCATCCAAATGACCAATTACAGAAAGACAACATGCAGTTACAACACCAACCAGTGTAAATGCATAAACTGCATGGTAAGTCCATGTCAGCCCATTATACTATTGTCTAATCTTAATAATTCTTTTTTTTAAGCGTGATTTGATTTGATTGGTTCTCCTGTTTCTTCTTGAATAGTTTATTTTTGCAAATGTTAAATAAAAAAAATTACTCTTGCCTTTTGGTAATGCGGCACTGTTCTGCTGGTTCATTTTGTCTGTTCATACCACAGAAAAATTTTTTAGAATACTGTGACACATGTAATGAATCATGAAAATGTTTTCAAGAAAGACTGTGTTGTAGAGAAACTTATTAACTCAGATTTCTTTACAGTGGTGGTGAACCAGATGTCTGAAAAGTTTAATGCCTCTAAAAGGTACCACACAGAAAGCTAATACATGAAATGGTTACAATTACAAATACTCTGCCTGATTCCTCAGATATTATTTTACGATAAATTTGAGATAAAGTATTGGCCTAAAATGTACTATTTTAAATGCATTTTATGGCAGAGGGGTACATGCAGAGAGCTGTAAGGCAAAACAGTACACAAAGAAGACTTATTTTTTTCAGATTTACCACATTTTATCACTATCAACATATAAAACTCACATATCGAACCACTGATTTTTTGGATAGTAAATAAAATGGCTATATTTGTACTGTAGACATTATGACCCCAAGTTCCTATCACCATTATTGTGAAGAAATACAAGTCAGTACCAGACATACGAGAGAAATGTACTGACTCAGGTTTCTTTACAGTGGTGGTGATGGAAACTAGACATCTAACAAGTTTAATGCCTCTAAAAGCTATCTCACAGAAAGTTATTACATGAAACGGTTAAAAACATGATGTCTGAGAACTATCAATTGTTTAAACTAACAAAGTGTTAAATTTAAGATGAAAATGTATTCATTTTCAGTACATCTTCAGCTATTTCCTTTCTTTCTGAAACTACACAGACACCCTTGTGGCAGACTAATGTCCTCTTTTATCCGCTTGATTTTATTATCATTAACTTAGTACAAACTAGCTAGTAATGTGTAATTTAGTAGACAGTAAATGAATGAGTTATTAGCCTTAACCTTAAGAAACAGAGGAAAATGAGAGGGAGTTGTAAGAACCTTAGGGATCCAAAAAACTCAAAGTACTTCATAAAAAAAAGGCAGTTCAGAGATCTCTCACCTTCTCCCCTCCTCTCCTCTTTGACACATTCAGGGAAGCTGGACAGCAGCCGTTAATCAGAAGAGCTCCTGCCAGCACTTTATCCAGGAAAGGCACCTGCAGTAGGCTGACAAGCTAAACCTTCTGAGTATCTGTGTCAGCGAGCAAAAATAAAAAAAACAGAAAGAAAGAAAGAGGAAAAAGGGAAGGAAAAAGAAAAAAAAGGAGAAAGTGAGCAGGAGTGAGACATGTGAGGCTGTCACAATTACTTGATCACAATGAATGGGAAATAATTAGTTGGTAATTTGCATGATGCATGTATTAGATCCTCCATCTGATCTCTCTTACAGTCAGAAACTGAGTGTCTTTTACATACATTTTTTTGCTATAGAATGTTTTAAGGCTTTCTATTATGTTTTTCCCCAGTGAAATGGTTCTTTGGCTTGTTGTTCAGTTAAAGGAGAATTCCATTGATTTTACCATAATTAAATTATGCATTTATCTGTGTAATTAAATGATTATGATGTAAACAAATTAATTCAGAGTGATTTGATGTGAAAAGCATTTTGCCATTTTTAATATGACACATAAAACTCAGAAAACCAGCTGCCATGGTGTTGGTCCACTGGTCATTTTGTATAGAAAATAAAACTGCTATATTTGTGTATACATTATGACTCTCGGTTTCTACCACCACCATTGTGAAGAAATATAAGTCAGTACATTTCTCTACAATGCATTATTTCACATCAAAACACTCTGAATGACTTTGTTTACATGTCAGTGACTGAATAATGCAGACATAATGTAAAATGCTTGGAAGTCCATTTTTATTGTTTGATTTCTTATTTTTTTAATATTTTGCCTTTACATCAAATTGTAATTAATCACCACCCTGGAGATGCAGGCTTATGTTGTAATATATGAATTACATGGTGGAGCGTTGTAATTGTGGGGGCGGGGGTGGGGGGTTGGGGGGGGCAGCATGTAACCATTTGGTAGCCTCTGACCAGCAGGTGCTTCTGAGTGATGGAAGAACACTTGCCACGGTTCATGGCCCACCTAAGCATGGCACTGGCAAAATGTAATGTGCTTAATGTCAGGCAGCGAGGTAGGAGGTAGCAGGTGATTGGTACAATCGTCACGGTTTGGGGATTGACCTATAGGAATCTTAGAGAAAGGGTGTACCAGGGCTAACAGCATTCCTTCAGGCCTCATTGGCTTTTCTTTGGCAAAAGAAAATGGGCCTGTACAAAGTAGGCCACCTTCAGCCACTGCCCAGATTGTATGATAAGATGTAGTGTCATTTAAAAGGAATTACACTGCATTCTGAATGGATTCACAATCCTTGTTATCTCACTACAGGCACTTTCAGTGCACAAATTTAGTATTCAGTACAATTAACCTAAATTGCATAATTGATACTCACTTCTTAGCAGGCTTAGCGTTAACTATCTCTGTATGCGAATTACATGTATCTTCATTTGCATTCAAATCCAAGTGCACCTCATTAGACCGTCATAAATTATCCAGTAATAATTAACTATAGGACAAGGTGACACCCAATTAATTTCAGGTTATACATGTTAATTGTGCTCAGAGTCAAAAAGGCAAAGCATCTAAGAACTGAAACTTGCACATAACCTAGATTGCCAACAATATCCCTTATAGAGTGGTCAGGGCAATATTATACTTAGCACAACGCAAGAGATTTACAGCACTGTGCAGAAGTCAGAGACCGCCCTTAACTTATATAATTTCCAGTCAAAACAGCCATTAAGTACAATTCATTAAGTACAAGTCATTAATTTTTCAGGAGATATTTCTGACAAAATTGGATATCAAATCATCTACTTGAATAAGGAAGGGAAAAGTCAGTAAAAGGAAGAAAAGTGAAAAAAACAGTAGTTTCCTAAAGTGGAGTTCAATAAATTAAAATAAACCCTGCAAGACCTGGTAGACCACCAAAATTCTCACCATCAGATAAACAGTACTTAAAGCTTTCATCTTTAAAATGCAGGAGAAAATCAACCTCTCCTCTTACTTCAGCTCTGAAAAAATCCACAGGTGTTTCTGTTTCTGTCCATCCTTCCACTGTGAGAAGACAACTCAACACTATGGGTCTGAAAGGATGTGCAGCTGTCAAGCTTTTCTTGAGAAAAACAATGACAATTAGTAAATTAAACAAAGAAGCTGTTCTCAGAACAATGGACTGACCACCGCAGAGTCCAGACCTCAGCATCCGTGAAAGTGTCTGAGATTACCTGGACTGTGGAAAGCAGAAAATGCAACCATCTTCTAAGGCCAAACTTTGGAGGTGTGGAAAATATTCCTGGAGATTTTTTTGAAGAACTTACAGCAAGTCTTCTAAAAAGAATGGAAGGTATAATTAAGTCAAAGAGATTTGAGAGAATTGATCATTTGTCCTCAATAGCTGTTTTGACTGGAATTTAAATAAACGATTTTTGCACAGTACTGTCACAGTACATGATAACAAAATAAATAGAACAATTTGAAATTTAGCAAATCTGTAGGCTCTGTATAAAGCTCCCTCTGAAAGTTAACTTTTAGTTTCTTTACTTTTCAAATCCTCTTCTGTCTCGCTCCCCTCTTATACAAACAATGTTAGGCCAAGGTGTCAGCAGACACAGATGGATTTCTTAACCCTGTAGTGTTCTTTCTCTCAATGGCGGTTTTTGTATTTGCTTTTAATTTGTATCGATCTTTCTCCCGGCCTTCAATTTTACTGATGTCAAAGAGGTGAGAGAGCATTACAATGTACAATGTTTTCTTCTCCACTCTTATCGGGCGGGAAATGAAAAGCAAATGGCACCTTTGTGCTGGGCCGTGCGGCCGCCTGGGCGGACGGGGCTTTGAAGCATGGGGCGAAATTGAAAAGGTCGTGAGTTCACCTCACCGGACAATGACAGGCCTCTCCTTCCTCTCTCCTGGGGAGATTAAAAGAGTCAGCAAGATAAGGCGGGGAATCAGCCACCACCTTTTTTTTTTTTTTTGGTTGCCCAATTGAACGAGGCAGAAGCGCTGGCGTGTGCCAAAAGGCAGTAAGAGATAGACTGAATCACTCGCTGACCTTGGGGTGATCTTTAGCCATTGGACGCTTTTGTCTCTTCTTTGGGGAGAGGGAGCTGGAGGCAGACAAAACAAATCAATAGAGCAATGAAAGGATCAGTGAACGTGATTGAGCATGATATGATAACAGACTCCATAATGCAAAATACAGAGAGTATGTTTTTTCCCCTCCTTGCAGGACAGTTATAGGCTTCCAGTCAGACTGCAGTGCCTCATTCCATCCCAAGGCCTTAGACTAACCCTGTTTAGATGCTGCATAATCCATTCTGAAATTTCACAGTCAGTATGCGAATCATTTTCTATCCCTCTCCATTTCTGCATTAGCGTAAATCATCCTAAGGAGTCGTCTCTGGGCGACAGAGATCAACTCCTTAGGGTGGAGTTTCTTTACTTTTCAAATCCTCTTTGCATGAACTGTGCAATCTATGGTAATCAATGTAGGCTGCCTGTTAACCCCTGCTTATGTAATAATGTTGCTTCTAGGCAACACAGAGAGTTAAGCAGCAGTTAACCCTCTATCATTTTATATTGGTTCTAAGGGTTAAGTAGCTAAGTATTGAGTAACATTTGATGCAATTGCCTTATCCAATCAATTCAGGTGCCTACAAATGTCTTCTTCAAAGCAACCATTGCAAGGTTGGACAGAACCATAACAAAAATTCCATTCAACTTATTGTCGTTCCCTCTTACATAGCCCAGCTTGGTAGTATCATTTTCAACTGGAAACTCAACATTATGTACAGATGCATTAGGCTTAATGCTATGATTTCTCATTAGGTTGGATGGGAATGACCTGGAGCTTGACCAGCTAACAGTTGCTACAAAAGAGTACTTTTGCAGGCTGTGCATGGACAGGTCAATTAAAGTCAATTTCATTTGTATAGCACTCTTTCCAGCAGACATTGTCCAGAATGTCACAAAAGCTTACTACTCAGGCAGTATTCTGAGGCAGAAAAGCTCCAAGTCATGTCTAAATCAAATAGAAATGCTGCCTGCTAAGATACTTCAATCAGGTTGTTTTGCGAGGTGGTATACATGCATCCTTCCTTTCTTTACATTTCCCATAATCATGTGAACACAAGAAGGAAAAACACAGCAGAATGGACCAATGCTGGCACAGTGGTCGAGAGAGACCAGTTTGTGTACGAATATATGTTGTGATTGCATTAAGTTAAGATTTTGTTAATGACAAGAAATGACCAGTATAGCTTTCATCCTTTTGAGGATAAACGTTAAGCTTAATTTTCACTAAAGTGCAGCATACTAACCTTCTAAAATGCCTTTTTCAGGGTAGAAATCAAAAGATAACAGCTAACATTACTCTAGCAATCTGTCTGCTGTCAGTGTCTTTGCAACGCTATGACGTATTGCTGCACTCAAAGCCTGTCTCAAACTCGGTTTGTTTACAGGTATCTTGTAAGACACTAATTTAAAATAGCATGAGCAGCAATTCAACAAGGCAGTTTCACATTGAGATACAGTCGTTGTTACAAAGCTTTACAGGATTGCAGGTCCAGACCTCTAATGAGCAAGTCAAAAGCAACGGTGGCAGGAAAACTCCCTAAAAGCACGAGGAAGAAACATTAAGAGAAAACAAGACTCAAAAGGGGAACCTATCATTTTCCTGTGAGATGCACTGGAGAGTGGAATTATAATGTAAGTCAATGTTAGAGTGGGTAATCAGAAGAGTTCGGAGAATTCTCAGTGGGCCGGTAGTATTTTTGACCTGTTACCAAGAGCTACTGTATAAACTTATGCATATAATCACAAGAATGCCCAGATAAACTAAAAAGGTTACATCCATGTATATACAGTGCCCTCCAAAAATATTGGCAGATTTAAGAAATATATTTATTTCATGATAAGATTTAGCTTATTTCTTTTAATCATTGTACTTCTAATGAATGTTAGACTTTTATTAAAAAACATGTTTGTTAATATTTTAAAGGAAAGATTAAAAGCATAAGCAATAAATAATGTAGCCTGTTTTGCTCATGTTTACCACGGATGACAATATTTATGAAAGGCACTATATCTCTAGTAATTTAAGTGGTACAGCCGTGATTTGCTGGCTGTAAGATTCCCATACAGTGGACAGAGATTAGATGAAGCTCAAGTTTCTTATTCTTATTTCCCATTCCACCTAAAATCATCAGCAGCTACATTTAGATGCATGTATGGGTGCTACCATGTAACTGCAGTGCTAACAGGTGGAACAGTAATTTGAATAAGAAGCCTCGAGAGATTAGCATATCAAATTCAGTGTGATGGTGTGAATCTGGTACTGACTGACACAACAGGCAGTGCTCTACAGAGTTCATGACTGTTTTTGCATTACTGATGTAATAATTTTCATATATGAACCATGTGAAGATGGATAGCAGCAGCAGGAACTGCAAAAAACAAGGTGGCACCTAGAAGACAAGGATTAATAAGCTACTTAAGGAGGAGGAGGACATATGCGAGCAGGTGAGCAGAGATAAATGCTGGTTCCTAACTTGCTAGCATTAGTTTGTAGCATAGTGACTGTCATGATTATGTCAAATTTAAGACAAAAGCTTTCTCCAAGTTTCTTTTTTATCACTAGCTGGTCACCTTGGTTATCTCAGTGTAGCATACACTGATCAGGCATAACATTATGACCACCTCCTTGTTTCTAAGCTCATTGTCTATTTTATCAGCTCCACTTACTATATAGGTGTACTTTGTAGTTCTACAATTACAGACTGTAGTCCATCTGTTTCTCTGTATACTTTGTTAGCCCCCTTTTACCCTGTTCTTCAGTGGTCAGGACCCCCATGGACCCTCACAGAGCAGGTACTATTTGGGTGGTGGATCATTCTCAGCACTGCAGTAACACTGATGTGGTGGTGGTGTGTTAGTGTGTTTTGTGCTGGTCTGAGTGGATCAGACACAGCACCTCAGTGTCACTGCTGGACTGAGAATCTTCCACCAACCAAAAATATCCAGCCAACAGTGTCCTGTGGGGAGCGTCCTGTGACCATTGATGAAGGACTAGAGGATGATCCACTGCTGATCCACTCGTACCAGCACAACACATACTAACACACCACCACTACGTCAGTGTTACTGCAGTGCTAAGAATGATCCACCACCCAAACAGTACCTGCTCTGTGAGGGTCCATGGGGGTCCTGACCACTGAAGAACAGGGTAAAAGGGGGCTAACAAAGTATGCAGAGAAACAGATGGACTACAGTCTGTAATTGTAGAACTACAAAGTGCACCTATATAGTAAGTGAAGCTGATAAAATGGACAATGAGCGTAGGAACAAGGAGTTGGTCAAAATGTTATGCCTGATCAGTGTATAAATAATAACTGGAAGAAATAAAGAAGATGAAAATGTGCAGATTTTCTATAAATGTTATTTTGCTGGTAATGCTGTGTGTGCATGTGTTTAGCAGGAAAAATAAAGTTAGAGTTTGGGGTGGGTCTGAAGTCTGAAAACAAGTCCCACTCTAACCATGATGTAAGTAGCAGTTTCTAGTAACGCTTTTGTTTACAGTCTCTTAAATTTACAGTCTCTTAAATTCTGTGCATTAACCAGATAAGTGTGAGGTACAAATTATTTTGGCTAACTAAATTACACTGAAATGCCTAACAGGGTTAAGTGTGAACTGGGCAAGTATGTGGTACAAACTCCACAGAACTATATAATTATTTTGGGCAAAACCTTTTTTAGTTAATATCTAGAACCTATTTGACATTTCAGTTTAATTTTTAACCTTTAAAGTGGTAACTCATTCTAAATTGGGTAATACTTAGAACTTCTGGGACTGGAAACAAAAGCATTTCCAAGTTTCCAAGTGTAATTAAGATCATACAGAGAAAAGGTTCTTGGATCATACAGAGGAAAGACCTGGTGAGTCAAACATCTGCTAGATGTGCCTGACCACTGATTGTGTCAGACATGTACAGGATGTCAGACTTCAGACCCTGGTTGGTGAGAAGTTCAAAATGATTGTAAGGCAGGATTACAACTTCAGAAAAGTTAGAGTTCATGCAGGGGTTGGAAGTCATGAAGCTCAAAAGTTGAGAGAAGTTCAAGATGGTTATGATGGTGGACTATTCATTAAAATCTTTGGAGCATCCAGGTGAAGCTTTTCAGGAGAAGGAGGGTGAAATGGCTCCAAAAGTGGTCAAGCAGGTCCAGAGGGCAGGAAAACAAGACTCATGGGTGCAGTGAAGGTGACCTTTAGCTTCACCTGCAGATGCACTGCGCTGCAAAAAAAGATAATTTGGAGCAATGCTATAGAAGAACTAGTTATTCCTCCTATAGTTTTGTATGAACTATTTTTATACATGATGTGAGGTGAGAAGAACCTTTTTAAAGTTTATAGAACCTGCAAAGAATGTAAATGCTTTCTACCAATTAAAATTTTTCTAAAAGTACACATCAAGCCAAGAACCATTTAAAAGCCTTTATTTTTTAACTGTGTAAGATCCACTCCTGAGGGATGCAAAATATATTTCCATGTTTTGTAAATCACTGATAAGAACGTCTTTTAAGAGAGAAACTCAGTGCCAGCTGCTGCCTTAAACAGCTACTTTCTTATTTATACATTTTTTTTCATAATCTCTATTTAAATATTCATAGGAATCGTAAGCGTCTTGTTGCTCAGAAACCCAAAACCCTGGAAAACAAGAAACCAAAGATTACACTGTGCTGCATGCTTTTGATCTTGTCCTAAGGTTTTCAATTACTATTTTGAAAGAGGCGTGAATACATTTTCTAGGTATGAGGGTGTCCACCTGTGGATGTGGGCTGGCAAGGCTTCAATCATACAGCCCATTATTTATTAAAGAAGCTGTCCTTTGCTATTACCACATGATAGAAACCCTCATTATTGACCTTATCACTCCTATCCTGACACGCGTACGCCACACTGAGCAAGGCAGACAAATCTCGCAACACATGCAAAGCTCCAACTGTGAGGGCCAGACACGCAAACACACAAACTTGTTTTTATATACTGTCAGGACGTGGAAACATATGCAGGTCCTGCACACACACATATACATTTATTTTGAAATTGTATTTATTTTGTTTATTTACATTTGTCTTATTATTACAGTATATTAACTTCCAGTCAAATGGCTATTATGTAGAAGTTATTCATTTTTCATGATAAGCAGAACAACTCAACAAAATATATTCTCAAATATTTCAGTATTCAGTGTGTCCACGCTTTGCCTTATTACAGTATTCATTCTTGTCTGGAGACTTGGGAGGGATATTTTTCCATAGCTACAAAATTTCAGTCTTAAAAGTTGGTGCCATTTTCTACTTTTCATGATCCAAGTAATGCTGAACACATTCTGCGATGTTTAGGTCTGGGCTCTAGGGTGGTCAGTCTATTGCTCTGACAACACCAGCAGCTTTGCTTAATTTGCAAATGTTCTTTTGCAAAACAGCTTCCAGGCAGGTACACATCCTTTCAGACCCATAGTGCAGAGTTGTATATATATACATATATATGTATAAATGCAAGTGGACACCCTTCCTAATTATTGAGTTCAAGGGTTTTAGCCACACCCACTGCTAACAGGTGTATAAAATCAAGCATATAGCCATACAAGTTCCATAGAGACACAATGGCAGTTGAATAGGTCATAGCACTGTCATAGGGTCCCACCTCTACTACAAGACAGTTCATGAAATTTCTTAGATCCCTTAGATCTACCATGGTGATATCATTGCAAAATAAAAGCATCTAGGAGCAACAACAGCTCAGCCATGAAGCGATATATGTAGATATACACTTACATGTTTAAATTTAAAAAAAATTCTAAGCTTTAACTCTAAATCTACCCATCACCTAAACAGAAATACTTTCGTTGGTGCTGATATTGTAGGTTACCTATACTGTCCTCTTGTTTTCTCACTAAGTCAGGACTTTTCTGCCCTGAAAATGTACAAAAACACGTATATACAAATACACACACAGACAAAAACACAGAATAGCCTTCATGCTGTGCAGGATGGACATATCCAGACAAACCTACACAAAATAGAAAAAAAGCAAAGACACATATACTTCACACTGTGAGAGGCAGAATCTATGAAGAAAAAAAGCCATAAAAAAACAACATCAATGCACCTAATGCTAGCATCTAGAATTTGCTAGCTGGTAAGATGTGTACAATAAACTTAAAAAAAGGAAAGAAGAAAGAGTGAAATAAATCCCTCTGCATTTAGATTTCTCATAAAAGAGAATGTTTAAAGTTCAGCTCCTGGCGAGTTTCCGCGAAGCCCCTTGCTTTTCTCCCCGGCTGTGTGTGCCGTTGAATCCGCGAGTTGCCTGATCCCCCTGCCTCTCTGCTGGCCTGATGTTTGAATTACAGGTTTTAAATGACAGCTCTGCCTTGCAGTCTTGCTGAGCGGCCTGGCGCTCCTGTGGATTCAAAGGGCCGGTGAGCGGGCAGCCAGCGGCTGTCAGGGGGAGACAGGGGGGTGTGTGTGGCGGCAAGATAACCCGCTTCGGACGGGCCCTCTGCGGCCCCCTCTGACAGGCTTATTAACAGCAGCCCGCCGAGGGAGAGCGTCCTATCATCAGAGGAGATCTGAGGGGGGGCAATGGGAAAGGAAAAAATACCCTTATCACCAGGACACCAGGGATTAAAGCCTGGTTCCCTCTGATAAATTAATTATTCCCTCTTATCTGTCATTCTCTAAAGCTGTCAAACAAACCCACCTAAAGCTAGTGTGGCAGAAGAAGCTCAGGTGGAGAAGATTACCTGTGAAAAGGACATATGTAGATTGTATACGTGAGGCCTTTACAGCTAGGTGCAGATATTGCTTGAGGCCTTGTGTTGAAATTCCATTACACAATGACTGTTCTCCAACCTTACCGCAAGTTTAAGCATGTTCAAGTAAAAGATTTTTCTCCACACAAACAATATCACTGTTCCAATTTGAGGAGACAAAATAAACAGATCTGGACTTTTTTCTTGAAAATAGGAAAATATTGCTAAAGATTGATTATTAAAGGAATACTTCAGCATTTTTCAGCCTTATCTTTTGCTGCCACAACTGTGGCATACTGGCAATTACCATGGACCCTAATTTTGCTGCTTTTGCCTGTACCTTGAAAAGAACAGAAAACCCACTGACCTGAAATGCACTTATAAAACCTAAGATGCTGCTCCTCTGGCACAAGCCAGCTCACTTCTGCCACACAGTGCTATGTCACACTGTTATATCAACAATCAGATATGTGCTGGATTCTGGAGTACATCTTTACATTTGAAAATGGATCATTTAATAGATAATAGAGACCAAAAAATGAATGCATACCACATAAAAAGCAAACGTTTCCCTGCCAGATACATCTTCTCATCCAAGCCAGGTGGCATGTGTGTTTATAGTACAGGACACACTGTTATCTATGCACAACCATGCAAGAAAATGACATTTATACCTTTTATATTGGTAATATATTACCCTTAATGCACTGTCAAAAAGTCCTGTTGCTGAAAAGCTTAATTTACAAATAATAATTAGAAGAAATACTTATTGATGGAATTGATCAACTGTCCAGTTGATCAACTGTCCATCTATTCTAAGTTTGTTTCGAGTCAATGGGTTTTCTATTCTTCTCTAATTACAGGCAAACATATCAAAATTATTGCCTGTGATAATCAATAATATTATACACATGTAGCAGATAGAGATTAGGCTTGGTTGAAAATTACTGGAGTATCTCTTTCCACTGTTCCAGTTTCAGAAGACAAAGGAAATAAATCTGCACTTTCTTCTCGAAAATATGAAAATACTTTGCTGTTGAATAGCTCGATGTGGGAATTTTCACCACAATGAGCCAGAAAAGATCTCAGAGCAAACAACATCAGGAGGTAAAAATAAACACCCGTGGCTTCAGTCCACTGGAGGCTCAATCACAAAGAGCTTTTTCAAACCTCCCAATGGTCTCTGGAGCTCAACCAGTGTGTGTTAAAGAGAGATGCCATGCCTCACTCTACGGTGAACAATAGCACCGCAGACGCAGCCAAGATAGCCTTCTGTTTAATTCATACAAATGGCAAATTGAATTATTAAACAGATCCTTTCATTTGGACAATTAATTGTTCTCTATTGACTAGCGCTAGGACTGAAGATTATTCCCCTCTGCTAGAATTTACGCAGGGAATCAAACCTCACAGATCCCTGAGCATAATTACAGAGCACTTTACAATATAAGACTTATTTTCTGTCATTATGTTGCTTTTTGCATAATAGAACACAGCTTTTATGGGCTTATCTTAATTACCCATTTTACAAAAATATTATTTTCAGCCACCCTCAGCCACAATCCACTGGGTTTTAATCAAAGAAGCATCATTAAAATGGATATGGCAGAGCGAAGATGTCTCTTTATGCATCTCTAACACTTTATATTTTACTTATACATTAAGGCTTCGAAATATATAGTTTGTTAACCAGTATCGCAACAGTGGCCTTTGTAATACTGATATCGCAAAAGACTGCAACATGCAAATGAGACCTTTGATAAGTCTTCTGTGAGCATCCCGTGTAACGTTCAAAGTTCTAGATGAGTTTCTGTGGGTGCTGTGATTAATTCACATTATCCTACAAACAGAAACCATTTTGGTCAAAATATGCAGCCCAGTCTAAAACTAGACTGTAATATGCTATTTATCTTTATATTCTCGCACTACAATACCCAGCATGCATTGCACAGATTCACTATACAACAGCTGTATTTGGCAAATAAATCCTCAATTTTTATTTATTTTTTATTTATTATTTTTGTTTTTCTACATCACAGCTGCTGCCTTTTACACTGCAGGACATTTTAAGATGAATGGACCAACATAAATGCTCCAAAATTGCTTGGAATAAAATCTTTTTACATCAACTTCCACTAAAAGTTAGATTTTGGAGATCCTTGGTTTCTTGTTGGACAGCAACAACAACGCTACCATTAGTGTAACTCTTATCTAATTCGAAGACTTATAAACAATTATAAACAACCATTCTATCATTATTCGGCACAAAATGAATGCTACAGACACGTTTTTTTTTTATCCTTTAAGCCACAGAAAAGAAGCCAACATGAGGTAAGCTATATAGCCAGCCAGCTATCTTGCTAACTTTAGCTTTTAGCTAAAAACTATTGTTCTCCTCATCTGATGAATCATTTCTGTCATTGAGTAGTCCATTCTTTCCACTACAATGATGATTTGAAGATAGGTACCACACATATGGCTTTTAGCAGTAACATTAGCTATCTGGCTTATTTCTGCATCCACCAGCAAAGAGTCTACTCTCAAAATTCCACCCCAAAAGCAGTTGAAGTTTTACATAGGGATTACGGTGACATCGCTGTAGGATGCGAGTGAGGATGTTTATTTATGGAATTGCAATGGTGACATTGTTTATTTTTTTCATAGTGTCCCTTTAACATGTCGTTACATAATATACAATATGTAGTAGCATATCATAATATATAGCTGTATAATCACAATATGGTATTTTGTCCATATAGTGCAGCACTTCAATAGTGCACACAATCTTGTAATGAAACAAAAATATCATCCTGCCTCTGCTGGCTGCGTATATCTTTTGTTTTTGTCATAGGGCATGTAAACTGAATGCGAATTTGACTTATTTCAAAAGAAGGAAAAGTATTGCTTGCATTTTTATTCTCCCAATGGAGGTGTGCAGCAGTGGTAAAGAGGCAAAGATCACAACTCTCTGCACCTGTTAATGAATACATCACTGTCAGCTGCTCACATGTAAAAGACATCCAGACAGATCAAAGGCATGGAGCAATTCCTATGTGGACACTTTGGGTCTCTCTACAGTGCTCTGTCTCTTTGAAGATGCAAAGACCCCAGCCCACTGAGGTATTAAGTGGGATGACTGCTCGTGCCAATGTCAAAGCCTGACCTATACCACCCCTGGGGGGCTCCTTGAAGATGCTTCCCTACCCACCCCTCCAGGCCAAACCAGATGCGTCTGGCATGACTTCCCTCATGATTGGCAGCCGAATGGCCCTGGCAGTGCCTCAGATCCATCAACGTAATATCATATATAAAGGACGTGAACACATGGAATATTAACATCCTTCATATTTTATTAAATCCCAATCCACCCCCTTTTGGTCTTTGACTTTATGAAAAGAAAACATAAATCCTGTATGCTATAGTAAAGAGGAGGGGTTGAGGGAATAAGACCTGTTTTTTTGTGGGGGGCGGACAGTGGTGTTTGACAGTGTTCTGTTGGGACCCTGGTTATTAAACGTCTAAGCCAGAGGAGGTCGTGGAACAGAGCAGGCGTTCAGTTATCACTGTGCCAACAAAGCTATTTGTTTGACACCTCTTTGTACATTTGTGCTCATACCTAAAACAGCTCAGCAAGTGTCACCTCGCTCAGATCAAGACACTGAGCCGCATTAGGAGAGACAAGACATTCCATAAACAAACGCATGTGTATCAAAGCAGAGTCAAGGTCAAATTAGAAAAGACAGCTCTCTTACTGCATTATTATAGTCTTACTAAAATAAACAGTACTCCATAGACTGAGAGTTAAAGCCCCAGGGAACTGTGTTTTCTTTGTTATTAAGTTAAACTTGCTCTTGCAGGCACACAATATACAACGTACCAACTTTTGTACAATGTACAAAATAGGACCTAAAAATAACTCTCAAATGTCCAATAAATGACCGATTAGATATTTTGCCAAAATTCTCCTCTTATAATGTAAATTGGGTGTCCCTACTCTTGGGTAAAGCTTATATAACCATTACCCTCACTTAACATGGCTGATGAAGGCTGATGTGGCGTGTTCTACCCACACAGCTTTAACAAAACATTATTTAACCATGTATTACCCACTCTGTACGAGTCATAAACGTAGACAGTGAAAGCAACAACCAAGCGAAAGCTAGCTTAGTACTCATAGCTGAGCTATCAAGTGTGCTTATCTGTCTGTCTGTCTCCCTGTTGTCCATTTGTTTGTTCATATAACCAATCATATAACCAATTTTTTGTGACCGGACACAGGGTCGACATCATCATCTCAGTATGTACGAGTTTGTTTTATTCATTTCTCCCTGTTCACGCTATTGTGTATATTTCTACTTGAGAGGCCTAGTGGCCACTATGTAGTGTTGGACAGTTGTCAACTGAGTTTATTAAAATATTAGCACCACACCGAGACAGTTCTCAGATAAGTATGGTCAGCGGTTTCAAAACAGGAATTAATCATTTTTCCATACTGTTTTTTTTTCACACGCATTTAATATTATGCTTTTAATTTACACTGTGTTCCCTGAGACTTCCCTGTTCTGTAAATCTTTTGGCAGTATTAACGTTGTTCATGCACATAGCATCAGAAATGACTGCTAAGAATGTTACTTATGATGGACAGTATGAGAAAATAATGTCTATATCACCTGATGAGTGACTGATACTTGAACTCAACTTTTAGTTAGTTCTGTTTTATACAGATGATAATTTAGCTAGCTGGTTACCAAGCTGACTAACTTTAACAAACATTAGCCATTGCTAGCTAACTGCTTCTACCTTGAGTAAAGGTCAGGGCCAGGAGTGTTGGACAGTTGCCAACTGAGCTTATTAAAATATTAGCGCCACACCCAGACAGTTCTCAGATAAGACTCATTAGCAGTTTTTAAAAATGCTTTTATAATTTTCTATTCTGTTTTTAGTCAACCTTTGCTGTATATTTAATGTTGCGATCTATTACACTGTGTTTCCTGAGACTTCCATGTTCCATTAATCTTTTGGCAGTACCGACTTTGTTCATTCACATGGTATCAGAAATGACTGCTAAGGATGTTACTAATGAAGGCTAGCACGAGAATATGGGCTGCTACAGCAGATGACTTCCTGTTCCATGATAAGTTAGATTTTGCAGTAGCTAACATAGCATAGGACTCATTTCTAGAAATGACTTTCGAAGAGGAAATTCTAATATACTAAATTTTCCCCTTTCCCCAAATTTTTGCATTCGAAGACTGGATCTTACAAGGCTTACGTACTGAACAAGTAATGAAAGCTTATGTACACTGATTCACATTTTAGCATCATGCAACCAGCATGCCTGGGTCAACGCACCCTTGCTTCAAACCATGCTGAGTTGTTAAGTAATCTTATAGATTTGTGTGGTATTGACACTTTATGACATACTGTTGTCTATAAAAATGAATAAAAAGGTACGTCGCATAGCTAGTAAGAACCATTATGAAGCCTGAATATTGTCCATACTTTTATTTACTTTATAGACAAAAGTATATCTGCATAAAGACGCGAGCAACTCATTTACATGTATCTTAACATTCTTTGAGGCAAGTATATAATGGCTGATGCATGCAGTTTGCATAATGCTAACTAGTGTCCTTATTTGCTACATTAACCTTGTATCTCCACTGCAAAATGATAGAAGCTTTGAGCTGATGCTTTTAGATGTTTTAGCTGACTGACTTCTGTTACAGTAAGAAGAAGATTATTTGCCAAACTATCACTTTAAATACCCAGCTCAGGAATCATGAATAAGCAAAGAGAGAGAGAGATTGGAGGGGTGGGGAATTATCAAAGCAACCATTACAATCTCATGAATGCTGTATACATTTGTAAGAAAGCAGTTGGAACACATCTTACAGTCCCCCCTGTCATCATTAATGCATTTCACTACCTGCTGCAATCTGCTGTGCTTCCAGGTCCTCTGTAGTAGGGGCACCACATACACTGTTTATACATATACACATGTTTCTCTGCATTAATTAGTCAGCTAGTTACATTAGATACATTTTTTATGTATATACAAACATTCCTCTGCATTAATTATTCCACTAGTTACGTTAAATGCATATTTTATGCATGTACAAATGTTTCTGTGCAGTAATTCGTCAGCTAGTTACATTAGTGATGATCATGCTAAGAATTCTTGTCAAATGCGATTAGTTATTTTGCCAGTACTTGTTTATTCTTCATTATCCTTTTCTGCTTCTTCTCAAAAGGGAGAAGACAGACATTTCTATGTATTTCTTTTAGACTTTGTAATATATTGGCAACAAATCACCAGGTTCTGTCTGCGTTCAGTGCTTTTTTGAGATACAGGCTCAGATATGTCACTTTCTAAACAGCAAAACTGTTATGTAATACAATCACCTTTCATATCCCAACGCAGTCATTGTCTTGAGATGCCTTTGCCGAATTAACATTTGAAATTGTAGAATATCTGGAAATAGCCTTTTCTAAAATACATGAAATGTAGGTAATTCTAAAGTCAGCGGTTTCAATGTAATACAGTATAGTGCACTGTTTTACATTCCTTTTATTTTCAAATATTTGTACAGCTTTAATGAGCCACATCATAATAATAAAAATATAAAAAAATATATCTAGATAAGAATTATTAAGAAATATCAAGACATGAGCACCAGAATCCGTTAATTTCATTGTAGAAATCTATTTTACAACATGCAGTATTAGAATTCCTTACTATGGAGAAATTAATTGTACTAGGTTCACAACATGTATATGAGGTAAACAGTAAGACAATAGGATTAATATATTGTGATACATCATTATAATGGGGGAAAACAAGTACAAAAAAACAAGAAACATGTTCATTAATAGACATGTATTTACTGTAGTATATAAACATTAGAAATATTCTCTGTCTTGGCTGTGTATATGTGTGTGTTGGCTTGCTTTGTGCTGTTTGTGCCTCTGCTTCACTGCCACTGTCTCAATGCTAACTTTAGTATTTCAGAAATTACACTTTTTAAATACACTTTCATAACTTGTTTTAGATAGCTAATATATCTGGCTACACTGCTAGCTAGCTAGCGTGTTGCTTTGCAGATAAATTCATTTAGCTAATTAAGCTCTATAGTAGTTAGCTAGCTGTATATTAGTTAGCCAGCTAGATAAGGAAAGCAAGTTAGTGCTAACTATATATGTCCATATTAGCTAAACAGTGACTGATACTCAAACTAGTTCTTTAGTTCTCTGTTCTCTGTTCAAAGCCAAGCTGCTAAGCCATCTAAACAGCTTGTTGCTGAGCTTGAGGACATGGATAAAACATGAAGTTTATTGGTTATCTCACATTCATTTAGCTGCACTTATTGGGCTGCAGATAGAACTTTATAACACCAACATAGTTTGCCATTTTCAAGAAGCAAGTCTTCATATTTCTAGAATATAGACTTTATGACCCTTGTTTTTTTTTTGTTTTTTTTTGAATCACCACAGAAACAGTAAACAGCACTAAATGATTAACTATATGCACGTAACTCAATTCTGATAAAAATGTCAGATAGAACCTTACAATTCTAAGCCCAATATATTTCATTTTCAATTCAAGTTATTTGTGCTTTGATGAAAGTTAAAAGGGGTCTGGATGAAAACATTTTGACAGACCTCCACATCTTCTCTCAAGTCTGGTCCACCCTGTTGGGCAGTTTGACAGCCCAGCGGTCTGCAGGGCTCTTCACAGGTGAGCTTCTAACCCCCCACCTCAGTGATCGGCCAGAGGAGAACCATTTGAATAAATTTAATGAGCGCTGGAATCCATTAGTGTCAGGGACCTGACCCGGGCCAGATGGAGGCCCAGGCATTAGTAGCGCTATTACCTTTAACAAGTGCTGAACTGCAGGCTGGAAAGGCCACAGCTGGCATGGAGGCGGCAGTGGTGTGTGCGGGCTTGTGTGTGGGGGAGGTTGGGTTTCTGTAGAGGAGACAGCCTTCTCACAATCTTGCCATAATTCTTCTAAAGGTCAGGGTGATATTGGTATTGAGGCTGCTCTCCATGTTCACTTAAGTCTCTGACAGAAACACATCCACAATGGCTAATTTGATTCTGTGGAAAGCTCGCCCCCTCCTTTCTCCTAACGCTGTGATACAGGGCCCATTCCTTGGCTGCTCACTTTTTCCGTCCTCTTCTGTTTTCTGCTAAATTTCTTTGTATCCCCATCTTTTAACAAAGGCAGTACAGATTGGAGCTCCCAGCTACAGCTAGAGACAGGGCATTAAGAGAATATGTATCGTAATCATGATAAACAACAGTATGCATCACAATATGCCTACTAGAACACCAAACAACTGAACGTATCATGAAAAGCACAGATTTAGACCAATTATGGGAGCTGTAAAAACAGCCAGTGTACAGTAACTGCAGAAACTGCACAGAAACATGAGAAAACATCTCCCTATTAGGCCATGAATTTGTATTTCAATAATTTCTATCAAATGTTGATGGGTTTTTCCATAGTGATCATTCTTAAATTGTTTATTTTTGGCAAAAGTTGAATTAAAAAGAAATCATTGTACAAAGATTTTGTAAAAGTGGCACTACCATTTTGCTGGTACATTACATGCATGCTAACTTGTTTGTAAGTCTCAAAACAACTAAATATCATAATGTACACTAATGTACTAAAATTTGGAATCATTTGGAATCAAGTGAGTGGATTCCAAATCCGTGTCCACATGTTTTACGTATGAAAAACACAAGGTGTTTTCCATTGATACGGTGGAGGTGTTCCGGAATACAGCTATAAATATCTGTAAGAAACCATTAAATACTATATTTTTGCAATTGTGCAATTCTTCTGAACCATACATTGAGAACATAACATTGTAAATGAATACTAAAACTAATATCCAGAATGCAGAATATTTGAAATGTGTGACATAAAACTACCACAAATAAATTACAGATTATTATTTATCTGATTATTATCTGATTATCTGATATTTAAAAAATAAATAAATAAATAAAAAAATGAAAAAGTGAAAAAAATTCTTAAAACACCTCCTAGTGTCAAGCATATAATATTATATCTACATTTTAAAAGATAAAAATAAATAAAACAACAGGAAAATATATTACAACTAACAAGTGACTTTTGAATGCTAGTGTATTTTGCATATTGTGAAATATCCTTGAGCATCCTGATGTTATATTTATACCACATATAAACACTGCCACTGTGAGAACCAGGTATGCTGCACTAAGTGCATGTTGGCTATGCTGTATGACAGCCTGACCTCTACCATATAAGCGGTGTAACTCATTGTTCTGAGGCAGTCTATAACTGCATTTTCATAGGGTCAGCTAGTGAGCACGCCATGTCATGTTATCAATTCAGTCTGAGCGCTGCTAGTAAGTGCATAAGCAATTGTCTATACATCGATACATAATTAAGCCTCACTTCCCTATTACCCTGTCACTGCTCGGTAACAAGTGAAATGAGGAAGGCACACGCATGGGAAAAGGGCAGGCCGTTTTCCTCCTCTGATATATTCCGAAGGAGGGAGGGGACTCATCGTGCTGAGGGATAGGTCAAAAGGGCTAAACTACACGGTGAATAATTTAAGATTCTATTAACATTTAAATTTGACACTGATTTGACACGGTGGAGCTGGGGAGAAGTGACGGAGAGAGCGAGAGGATGTGCTATGCTAATTGCACAGATGGCTCTTTTTTGTCTAATGCCATATTGTATTCAGACTTGCCACTATTTTTTAGTAAAAGATGGCTGAACCTGGGCTGCAGTCCATCAAGGCTCCTTTGTAGCACTGGGTATACACTCAACAGCCACTTTATTAGAAACACTGCCCATCTGTTTCCTTGCACAATTTGTGTTCCTCATCTTCTTTAGCAATGTCTGTGTCATTGCTGTGTTGAGAATGATATCTGGTTAACAGCAGCCCTGTGGTCAGAAAATGACCAATAATGAATGGTGTAGAAGGTGGCTGACAGAGTGTGCATTACAACAGATTAGACTACAGTCTGCATACCTGTATCAGGGCCCAGAAAGTTACCCTAACCATGATCCCTCACCCTATCTTATTTTCGCTATTTTTATTTTTAAAACATGTCATTTTACCAGGGGCACCCAAACATTTGCACACAACTGTACATCAAATTTAAAAATTCATTCAAGTATTTTGGAAAATGCATAGAAATTTTATAAAATGTATTTTTAAAAATTCAATTCGAAACCTACCTACCTTCATTATTTGTATACTGTTTTGTCTTTTTGGCCCTTGTTCCACCACAAACAGTGTACTTTGGCCCACCAAGACAAAGAATTTAGGCATCAATGCTCTCTGGATCTACAGGACTGTGCGAAAGCCTAATCAAACTGTTCAAACTGAAATCATTTATCTTGGCAGTAAGTGCATGTTTGTCTATAATAAGACTAAATAACATTATAATAAATACAAACAAACATAAAGCTAGTAAAAAGACACAGTCAATATTTAGTTACTGGTTGATTCTGGACTTCCCACTGCACTCTGGCTACTGCTTGTATTTGTTAAATTCCATTAGCAGCATTTAGTTTATTGAAGAATTGTTTAGCAAACTAGGTTTTGTATCATAACTACAAACAATACCAGGCTGCCAGGAGGACAGGTTAAGAAACATACATAAAATCACAACTTATTTTATTAATGTTATTAGCATTTATTCCAATATTAGTGTTTTTCTGAGTAAATAAACATATACTCCCCAGATACACAGCTTTTTAAAATGTCATTTTCTCATATTCCTAAGATTTTTGCACAGTGTTGTATAACGTAGGTGAACCTCAAAGAGTAGCCAGTAAATGCAAAAAGGTTCATCTCACAACAGTGCTACATCTTCTCCTATGTTGTTAAGGTAAGGATGTGGCTACAGAGGATGGAAGCAGGTGCTGTACCCATAAGAAAGTTAAAGCTTATCTAGCATTACCCCTTAAGGTGTAAAGCAAATACAGCTAATAGAGTTTTCCTCCCCCTCCTTGTGTAACCTCTTCTTTGTTTGCTTGGGCTAAACTACTGTGAGCAGGATAACCTTTAGCATCGTGACAGGAGGACAGACACCCTGCTAAACAAAGAGAGTTAGCCTGCCTGGGACCTGGGGGGGTCGCGGATCAATCGCCCCCAGGCATTCACTGACCACAAGGATGTCAAAGATAAGGAGCAGGGAGCGGACCACCCTGTCTACCTCTGCACGTGCACTCTCACCTGGGGGAACTCTTTAATAACAGGCCCTTCCCTTGTGGCCAGCTCATAGATCCAAGGGACTGCAGAGTTCAGGAAAACCATGGACTGCGAAACGTAATAAGTGGGGTCAAGCATCAGCTCCCACACCACATACTAAGTGCGTTTTCACACTTCAGTCTTTTCCGGATATTTGCCCAGAGAATTTGGTATGTTTGGCCGACTGTGAAAGCTGTTTTTGAGCCTGGATGTAGTCCAGAGAACTGAGCACTCTTTAAAGCGTATGCATAAGCTATATATTCCTTGAGCTACATGTTACAACAGTAAACAACATACAGTAAACAACATACGCTCTTTAAAGCGTATGCATAAGCTATACATTCCTTGAGCTACAACAGTCCCGGGTCTCCTTTGTCATATTTTTCATTTTATAATGTGCCAAATGTTTTAAGTGGTAACAGGTCTGGACTGCAGGCAGGCCAGTTTAGCACCTGGACTCTTTCAATACGGAGCCATGCTGTTGAAATACATGCAGAATGTGGTTGGGCATTGTCTTGCTGAAATAAGCAAGGTCTTCCCTGAAAATTATGTGATCTGGATGGCAGCATATGTTGCCAAAACATGTATATATCATTCAGCATTAATGGTGCCTTCACAGATGTGCCAGTCATCAATGCCATGTGCACTAATGCACCCTGTACCATCATGAATACTGGCTTTTGAACTGTGCACTGATAACAAGCTGAGTAGTCTTTAGCCCGGAGGACACAATGCCCATGATTTCCAAAAAGAAATTCAAATGTTGATTTGTTGGACCACCATTTTAAATGACCTTGGGCCCAGAGAAAGTGGCAGCATTTCTGGATCCTCTCTTCTTTGTGTTTAAGAGTTTTAAATAGCATTTGTGGATGCAGCGCTGAACTGTTTTCACAGACAGTGGTTTTCAGAAGTGTTCCTGAGCCCTTGCAGTGATTTCCACTACAGAATCATGTCTGTTTTTAATGCAGTGCCGTCTGAGGGCCCGAAGATCACGTCCAGCAAATACTGTTTTTTGTCCTTGTCCCTTGCATACAGAGATTTCTCCAGATTCTCTTTTAATGTTATTTTGTACTGTAGATGATGAAAAGCGAAAGTTCTTTGTCATTTTATGTTGAGAAATGTTATTCTTGAATTGTTGCACTATTTGATCGGGCAGTCTTTCACAGAGTGGTAAACCCCTCCTCATCTTTACTTCTGAAGGACTCAGCCTCTCTGGGATGCTCTATTTGTACTCAATCACTTTACTGACCTGTTGCCAATCAACCACCAGGTGTTTTCTATCTATCTATCTATCTATCTATCTATCTAGCTAGCTAGCTAGCTAGCTAGCTAGCTATCTATTTTTACCTTAATTAGTCTTTTAACTGTAACTGACAGCTATGTAATTGAGATCTAACAGCTCTTTTAAAAAATTATCTAGGTACTTCTTTTTGACAACCATCACGTGACCCCCAAAATTTTCTCACGTCCCCACTGTCTCCCCTGAATTTACACCAGTGCTGATATGTTTTCAAGAGAACAATAATAATTATGTGTGATACTTTTTTCTTCTATGTAGATTATCTGTAATTGTCTTTGTACATAATTTGCATGTACATATATTATCTGCAACAGCTGACTGTGCAGCACAAGTGTGGGAAGCATTGTAAACTCGAAGTGTAATGCATCTAGTCATGCAAGTATGAAACTGATGCATAAAGATCCCAAGGTGTAGAAGAGTTCATGCAAGAGCAGCTTTGTTAGTTTTATGTTTTATTCTTCAAAAATTTATTTAGAGTCAGATGTTTTGGCTAGTTTCTAAGTTTTGAAACCGCACTAGCTATTCATAATTTGAATTTAATGTATGCAGAACAGGATGCATCCTATTCAAAGGCGAGGATAGTGACAGGTCTTTGAAATGGGCTTTTAAAAAAGTCTTTTATTTATTTCTAAATAAAGTTCTAAAAGAAAAATTGGAAGTAAAGGAATAAGTAGTGAGATTATGTTTCTAGGAAGTAATAAGTTAATGTCATTACAATCTGTGAGAAGCAATTAGCATGGGTAATGGAGTAACTATCCCAAAACTGGTAATGGTGGGAAAGGAAACTGGAAATTGAAAAATGATGTGAGTGCTTGCACCGAGAGCAAATGTCATGCCATCCTACATGGCTAAAACTTTCTGCACAAGGACATGCCACACATCCAATAACCACTGTTCATCATTTCTTGAGTATTTGCAGCCTACCAAAGCAATACTGCAAAAATAAAGGTACAAGTCTATTGTCAATTGCCATCCCAAACACAGTAAGAAGGTGAACACATCACTATCTGAACTAAATCTAGTATCTCAAAATGGTCAAGGGAAAAGTGTTCTGAATTTGTAATGGAGGTTAATGTAATAAGATTGTTTTCTAAGTAATTTTGAACCATTTCTATTGATCCCTTTATCATGAAATTGTAAAACAAGGCAATGGGTAACTGGAATTTTCAAGTTATTTAAAATTTTGCAAATACTATGCGCACTAAGTTGGAGTATGGAATGGGGTACAATAATGAGCCCATTCTAGAGTCATTCCTTGGTGCAGACTTGAGAATTTGTGAAAAAATGTGAAATCATCCTAATACACACAACGCTTAGACAAAGCTTTAACCTACCCTCAAATTATTTCACAGCAGTTCTCCTGTTTCATAGCAGTCATTCTGTATCTTACATCATTGTGTCAATACAGAATATGTAATTTTATTCCAGAATTTCAAAACGCACTTTGTCATGTTCTTTACTTCATTACTTTCATATTTTATAAGCTTCATTCAAAAGGTGGGTGTCATATGAGAGCTGTAACTGTAACAGTCAAACAGATGAGCAATGTAATTTTAAAACTTTATAATAAAAGAAGCTGAACTCGCAATTTTTTTTTTCTACTGAAAGTTGACCCATTTTTCCACAAATCTGAGCTAGAAACTGGATCTCAGATGGTGTCTCTTCAGTGTTATGCTTTGTAAAAATTATTTTATGAAAAAATACAAAGAGCATCTAAGACGTTTGGCTTTCAGCAGTAAATTGTAACCATACAGCATTATGTTTATGATCATAAAACACATTTTCTGTTAATCTGAGGGAAACTTTACAAAAAAAAATACAGTTATTTCATGCAGTTACTAAGTAATTTGCCTTAAGATTTGGCCTGTAAATTTAGATGAAAAAACTCAAATATACCTACGAGCATAAGAGAGCAGCCTGATTAGTTCAAATCAAATCTGTGCAGAATTAAACCTTTCCATCATTAAGTACCAGCAGGAAAGTTCATTTTTTCAGTGTTGATTGTGATGCAGGTAGACAATGGTAGACTCATTACATCATGTGCAACAGAACGGATATTATAATTCATACCAAGAATATATAGGTAAGAGAGATCTGGGCTTACACAATGACTAGAAAAGTTCTTTTGCCAGTGTTAAAAAAATAGGTTGGGTGATATCATGAGAGCCCCTCCACACACTTCTGTAGTCCACGGCAGAAATGTTATGCAACATCAGACTGCCTTACCTCACTGAAAGCTAGCCACTTTTGCCTTTCATAGCATAAACTTCTACTGCATTCCTTCTAAACTAAGATAACCTGACTAGAAAAAAAGAGAAATATTCTGTATATTTTCAGTTTTCTGCACTAAGGGCAAGCACAGAGAGTAAATGGCATGCTTAAGGCTAGCTTGTTTACAGAGCGCTCTCTCCACTCTGCCTCCGCTCTGCAGGGAGGAAAAGTTTGGAGTTAAGCCCCCAACTCAGGGGACTTGCTTCAGGCACAGGCTTACTGTCTGATGCCCACAAACTCACAAGCAGCTTTAATGCCAGGTGGCATCTTGCTTTTCCAGCATTGCCCTTAGACACAAGTGGTTGGCATTTAGTGTCTGAGGGAGGCTGAGGCCAGGCAGGTAGATTATGTGCTGGGGAAAAACAAAAAAAATGCATAATGTATTATAGGAAAAGACAATGGGGCTCATTCTTCAATATCTTCCTAAGTGTGTTCTTGAAGGTCCTTAGGAAAATGTCTACGTCAGATTCATGTCACGTTCTTAGACCACAAAATTGTTCTCACTTTTGTGCTCTTGAGTGTGTGTAGACTCTGTTCTTACCTAAGTACAAATCCCATTTAAGAAAACATTGGTGAATGTCACAATCTTTGTGAAAACTGCGTAAGTGGGTTTTAGGAGGAAATTTCTTCTTAAGAACGGTTGCTGAATGATGATCAATGCTCTTCATACACTGAAATTGTCAGGATATCACAATATGGCTATACTTAAAGGATGTCAACGAGAGAGATTCAAAAACAATATGCCTTACCTGCCCAGGAGAAAGGCCATTATCATTCATTTGGTGAAGTACTGATTGACTAGATGGTGCTCCAACAAGTTTTAATCTCTGTTAAATAATGTCCTCTTGATTAAAGCCCTTTCATTTTATGCATTGAAATGGATAGGATATTGGATTTATAAGAGCTTTAGAGTGGAAATCTGTGGGTTTTGTACTTGATGATCTCTTGAAACCTGGCTACTGTTGAGCTCTATGAGGGACTGAAATCATAACGTTCTGCCCTTCAATTCAGAATCCCTTACCATAACAATGACAGTAGAGTTTAACAGCGCTATCATTAACAACCATGAAAATTAAATGCCATTAATGTCCATTAGCTTAAGAAACAGAAAACGCATAGTGACAGACTGCTGAAGCATTATAGTATTATATATTGTATTATATGTAGTGTTAAATACGAGAATAAGGGGAATAGGTCTTGGAACATTTTTGAGCATGTAGCACTCATGCTAGAGGAGTAATAAATGTTGTATAAATGTAATGCTAACTGCATGCCTGCAAACAGTAAAATCTCAAATCATGCTGATTTTATGACACTGCAGCCCCAATCTAAATAACATTTAGTTACATTTTGTACATCACAAGGCTCTTTATTTAAAAACATCTGGATTCATTCTATAGTGAGAGTATTACCTAAAAGACTACAATTACCATAAACACTAGAGCTAAACCTGTGTCACTACTCTCACTTTTCAACACTTTATGTATTTAAGCTTGAGCTGTTTCCTTGACTAGTCAACTCGCTGACTAGTTGTATACTTTTTAGCAGTAAGATTGACTAAGATTCTGTCAGTTTAGTAATTGCATTAATTGTGTTATGTGCATAAAAATACATGGCATATTCATAATATGATACATAATATAATATATAAAATATGGCATATTCATAAATATAATGTATAGTATATAAAATAACAATTCGTTCCATTTCCATATTTCCATAACCATTTTGAAACATCCATTAAATCCAACTTAATGAGTAAGAAATGTATATATGTCATGATATATATACATATATTCCTTCTTTTAAGGGAACAAAAAGATTCTAAGTAATATAAATCATAATATTCAGAAAAATAACCAAATGACATGTATTACTGATCTTTAGAAGACCCTAACATTTAAAGCACTCATAATTGCAACAAAAATAGTGCAAATTAATAAAATTTCACATTCCTATACATTGCATAAGGTACTGCATGAATTTCAGAAAATATTCACTAACAATTCATAAGGTGATCATCCTGAATGTGTGATGATGTATGTTTACTGGAATGTTGCTGTACATTGCTGAACACTACAGATATACTGCATGTACATGTAAGTATGGCAATTTGTTTAGATTTTATATTACTCATGAATTGTTTATGACCATAAAGACTTTGAACAATGCTGAATGTCATTTATATCCCTCGAGTAGGCTTACCACATGCTTAGTATCATAGGCTTTACTTATTCCCTGAATAGACTTTAATTTATTTATGACCATGTCATGATGTATGCACTACACGTCACAGGGTATGTTTTCTTATTACATTATATGTTTCTTACTCATTAATGTTTCAGTATGATTATATAATTGTAATGAGGTGTAACTGTACTGTTTATGAACATGCCATGAATGCTTCATTTACATATAGTACCATTTAATCATCATTCTGCTTTATTTAATGTGTTGCTTATGTGCATCTCTTCTGCACTGGGTACAGAAGAGCAAAGCAGATGCAGCACAAAAAAACTGAATTTTGCTGTGATTCCTTTTCATCTAGTATATACTGTTTCCTAAGCCCCTTTCACACATGCACTATTACGGGTATTTACGGTATTTACGGGTAATTAAATGGGAAGGGGTTAACTGTGAATGATACAAAGTTTGAACAAGAGCTCTGGTCATGTCCTGGGTTTTAAGTGTGAAAAAGGGCTTTATAGACATTGACAACTCCACTGACAAATGCTGTAGACATGGGTAGACATGGGTTGTAGGCTTGTCAGGCAAAATAGGATATTTTTTAACCCCTTAAACTGCAGTCTGATTATTCAATAACTACAGTAAATAGATTCAGAACTTGATTGTCTTTATAAGACAAAGCAGAATGAGCTAAAATTACTAGAATGTCTGTAATATTTAGCCATGACAGCCATGATAAGTAATAGTTTCCTCTTTAATCTTTACATTCATTTAATTAATATATTTGCATTTACTTTAATTCTTTAATAGAAATCTGAAAAGTGTTTCTTTTCATAGACCATCTTTTAAAGCAGATTTTCCATGGTGACTTTGACATGTGTTCAGGACATTCTCTTGAAATGAACACAAAAATATCAAACTAAAACAATTATTCTGGCTCACAACTCATCATAACAAATGGAGAAGATTATGCGTTTATTGCATGAGATGCCATTACTCAATAAAAAAATTTAATTAATAAATTTTTAATTTTTTGTATCACACAATAAAGTGCAACAAATTATTATTATTACTTTTGTTGGTGTTATTGTTATGAAAAACATCAACCTTTGCTAAAGAATATCAGCACCAACACTAACCTACCACTAACCTCCAAAACCTGAAACATGAAAATATGTGTTTACAAGCCTGTTATATTTTTCTTCATTATTATATTATTACAAAAACACTGTAATATTGTTATTTGCTAAAGCAAAGCTGGGTTCCCTTGTAAAAAAGCACTTGTTCTGGTATTCACCATATGTCGCTTGATTTCAGTGGACAGCTTTGTCTAACGTTGGGTTAATGGAAATTTGCTAAGCTCAAAGGCAGAAGGAGATTGCGAGTTTGCTCAGAGAAGCAGGCGCTGGAGGAAGGATAGCTGTGCATCACTCGATTTATTTGATTAACCACTCAAGTCCATACTCGGCTTCGAGTGGGGTGGCATGCTAATGAAAGAAAGCAAGGCCTATCGCTGCATAAATATGCCTAACTGCCATCTAGACTTATCCTCAATTTCAATGCTAATTACTTCTCCAGCTTTTCCTTCTAATTTTTTTCCTTCCTCTTTTTTTGTCTCGCTCTCTTTTGCCCATTTATTCTTCTGACAAGTCTTAATAAGTACATCCAAACACTCTAAAGTAATTAGAAAAGGGGGACCAACTGCAATCACTCAGTGACTGGTGGGGAGGAGTGGGGGAGTGCAGTAACATTGACACTTCAGTTTAGCACTCTTCTGACTTCTGATGTTTAAAACTATATATGATTTGTATGAACTCTATTTTCAAATATGTTTCCTTTGTTAAACTTTATCTATGTTCAATTCATTTACTATGTGTCTAAATGTTTGTAGGCGCTTTTTCTAATTAGTGAGTTCACACCCATTGCTGACACAGCCAAGCAACTGTGCACACACAGAGCAGCACGTAAGAGTAGTCTCCATAGAAATGCACTGCCAACAGAATGGGATGCGCTGGAGCAGCTGCAAAGGAGCCTAAGGTCACCAATGTCAAGTGACAGCTAAAGGGGCACAAAGCCCCCCGGCATTGTGCTGTGGAGCAGTAGAGCTGCGTTCTATGAAGCGATGGAGCACCTTTGGAATGGGTTAGAGTGGAGTGTGCGATCCAGAACTAATCATTCAACATCAGTACCTGACCTCACTAATGCTCTTGTGGCTGAAAACTATTAAATCCTCACAGCAATGTTCCAACATCTAGTGCAAAGTCTTCCCAGAAGAGTAGAGGCTGTTACTGCAGCAAAGTGGGGATAAACATTCTTGATTTTGGAAGAAATGTTGGATGAGCAGGTGTCTATAGATAGAGTGTACCTGCAAAGGATTTAAAACCTGCAAAGGTTCTGATATCAAGCAGTTATTTGCTAAAACTGTGTGTATTTTTTGTGTATAAGCTTTTGTAATAAGAATAGGTTTTGTCTAAATAATGACTCGACAGAAACTCAGTGAAAGCACATTTTGAAAGGTTTTGGCCCAAAGGGGGTTTAAACAGCTGGAAGGATGAGCGATCACAAGAAGGAGATGGAATGCATAGTGCCTAGCATTATTCCCAAGCTTATACTGCTATTACTGGCACAAAAGTTGATGCTTGTGGTATTATTTCCCTCAAAATAAACCTAGTCAGTCATTATTATGTTAAACTATTGCAAACAAAAAAGAAAACATGCTTATTTGTATTAAACCTTTTTAAAAGGTAGGTCTTCCCAGATGTTTGACAGGCAGTGTATATACTGTGTACAGAGGCTCTACTCCTATTCTTTGTGCACAATTGGCTGCCAGTGGTTGGTATTTCTTTGTTGTGTTAGAAAGCATTTGATTAGGACGGGTAATTCCACTGGCAGAATAACAAAGACTGAAAGTGCCCGTGCGGGTCTCTCGGGAGTCCAGACTAGACACTCATTATGCAGGTACACACGCACACCGGGGAGGAGAGGCTTCACACAAATACCTTCAGCCCTCTTTAGCAGCTCCCCAGAGGGGCTCTACACCTGTCAGTGACCATCACCTTCACTATCCTTAATCCTTCACATTCCACTCAAACACAATGTGCTGCAGTGCATACATGGGAAGTGAAAACACACACACACACACACACACACACACACACACACACAGAGCTGCTGTCTGCTCCAACTTCAAAATCTATGTTGAACTTAAAATTCTAGCTTCCTAATTTTTGCCATTGCTAAGAAAACATTAAAGCCAAAAATCACATTTTTTTCCAGTCTTTCCCTTAGCCCAAATGTGGTCTAGCCACCAAGACATGTCTGGTTTCTTATGCTGTGCTGAACTTAACATGGAAGTAGGAAGCTGGAGTTTGAAATCACACAACATCAACCTCTGTGCATTCCATCTACAAAGTGGGGAAAAAATATGGATGCCTCAAAGACGCCAGCATTATTAGCAACAAGCTAGCCAGAAAAAATTAGACCTTTAACAGCTATGGTGTTTTGACTGGGGATGAGCTAGAACTCCAAAGTCTATTGCATTCCAACCGTGGACAAAACACAGCATAAAAAAGCCACTCAACATGTTTCTGTTACTGTACAATATTAAAACAAGACCAAAAAAATCCATAGCAGGTGACATTTGGTTTGAAATTCATGCTGAGATGGCAGTCAATCAAAAGTCTTTAAGACAAACAGAGTGTTAAGCTCTCAGCTAACATCACTTACTTAGACACATGATGACTTACTTCACTTTGTACCTTTGAACTCAAAACAGTGACTTTGTAAAAAGTGATGAACATGATAAATTCACTAAATGACAATGAAAGTTTATTACATTAAATTTATAGGAGTGTAAAATGAACTTGAGCTTGATATTTTTCAGCGCTTTTCTGCAAGGTTTCCTATGTGGTATAGATGCGTTTTGTACTGCTGTGCAGTGCCATGCTTTGCTCCTTGTCAGGTGTGTGATGCTGTTTAGATGGCTTCTGTAGTCTTTCTGTTTTTTTCACTGGACTAACCATGAAAACCTTTGACCAAAAACCAAGTGAGTTCAGCCTTCTTGCAATTCTTAAATACAAGACTGTATAATGTCACAGAGAAGCTAAGTTGCTTATCCAAAAGTCCAAATCATCCCATTTTTAAAACTTTCAAAGCTATTTGAAATTTGAAATCTCTGGCTAATATTTAATATATCCTTTCTTAAAACACCAGAATTAAAGGTCAATGTTATAAATTTAACTGACTACTGTGTCTGCAGGTTGATTCATCTGATGCTATAATTGCATTTAAAAGTAGAGAAGTCCAGCTTTGTTACTATTGACAGTGAACAGCCATGTTTATATGACATTCCAAAGAGTAATTCCTAGTTGATGCATTTTTTTCTGTGGTTTTCCTAGTTGGTAGTAGTAGTTTGGAAATTCCAAGTTAGGACTTTTGTCAAATAATGCATTAGGTTTGCCTTTTTAGTGTCATGTTGGCAGCGGGAGGCTAAATTAGCTAACAAGCAATGGAAGCTTAAAGCTGCACTAGGTACCATTTGGATATTTGGAGACCTCTCTGGTGGAAATATGTAATTGCAAGCAAGTACAGAAGAATATTTGGTAACATCAGTTGTGCTTCAGACCCCCACACCCAGATGAATCTGATGATTGCGAGCATGTTGAAAAGGTATTGAAAGAGAACTCAGTCAAAATTTGGCGAGGATGTAAGTGAATGATCTAGTATTGTCTTCATATCTTCATCAGTATAATGTTCATTTTGCATTTGAGACCTAAACATCGAGCTAGGCATTCAGTTTGACTAGAGTGTGACGTGAATACTTAAAGACCCTATATTTATAGGGTGACCATATTTTTCATGCTCTTTTTTCTCCTGACTCAGTAATGCTATTCTACTCAGTTTTACAAAAAAAAAAAAACTTACATAGAGCTGCTTTAAAGTCACCAGTTAGCACTGTGCAAACTGCATGCCTAAATTGTCTCAAGTATCAAACTGCACTGATTTGTTAAGTAATCTCAGAATAACTTGCTTTTTTGTTTCTGACACATGCAGTTATATAAAAGAAATAATGATAAATAAAATCAATTATTAATTAATTATGTTGCAGAGTAGTAGCAGGCATCCTGAAGCCTGAATTTTATAAGTTTGCATGTTCTTCTATTTTGTGTTAGATACATTAGCCTCATTGCTCCAGAGGAAAAGTGACCAAAATATCGCTTTAAATAATGTAACTTTTTAAATGAAGAAATACAGTGAAGGTTGGTGAAGTACAGGAAAAATATGTTTTAAAAAGTGCAACTGCAGTGCTCAATCAGCTGGATCCACTCAGGACGAAATAAATAAATATGGAGCCGGGCAAGAGAGCGAGAGCAATGAAAGTGTAGGCTAAATGTGAACAATTGCATGCTGTGACCTCCCTTGCTTTTGAGGCCAATAAAATGTCTTTGGCTCTGCACTTTTAATCCATCAAAATTTGAAAAACAGAAAAAAGAAATAAATAACAGAAAGCAAGCAGCAGCTAGCTAATGCAGCTTTATCAGAACTGCGAGCAAATACTGAACTGACATTACACGAGATACCGCACAGCACAGCAACTGCTCTGTTAGTTCAAAGGCATATGAACAGCGAGCATTATCCAAATCCAAACATGAACACGAGACAAGAGCTCTGACATGCAACTGTGAATGCATTAGTTGGAGAGGGCCACGGAAAATAAGACTTTGTCCTCTGTCATGTTTACGAGCTTGTGCATCACACTGTGCAGCAGGCAGCTGAAAGCTGCTTTTTACAGGGCCTAGCTTACAAAAGATAATGTCTCAGGCCCAGGCAGCGTATAGTTAGATATATGGCCATTGAAATATAGCTGACGCTATGGTAAGAATGCAAGATAAAGCAAATACAATGAAAGGTAACTCAAATCAATAATAAATATGATGCATGAATACTAATGGCAAAGTCCAAGATGCAGCCCAAATAAATTTGATTATCTGGACAAAGACTTGAAAATAACAGGGCAATCTAGTACAATTCATAATCGCACACTCACAAATAAATGTTCCTGAATAGTTCTTGGCTTGGACACACGGTTCTAAAAAGAACTTTAATTTATTTTTTTAACTAGAAGCTCACACTGTGTGGACTAAATGAACACGTGAAACACACCAGCACAAGGGTTTCAAACTCAAATTGCTCCAGTGGTGAAGCTACTTAGGTGCCATTAGCCAGGTGGTCTTCTACAAGGGGACTTTTTGAAAAACATGTACTACATATCATAATTTACCACTATTTATTATCATCATCATCATCATTATTATTGTCATTATTAGTGTTATTACTATTATTATTATTATTATTATTATTATTGTTAATAGTAGAAACAGAAGTAGTATAAATACATAGTGTTTAACAAAATAATAAAAAATGAGCGTTCAATTAAATGTAAACTTATGTTTAACAATAGAATTACATGGAACTACTAGAATTACATTATTGTGGTAGCACTGGCGTTCCTGTTGAATGCTAGTAAAGTTATTGCAAGTAACCAAGTGGTTAATTTAGCATTCTCAGTGGTTTGATAATTCCATTTATTTCTTTATTCTGACATGCTGAATCTACTGCTATATTATGAATGAACATAGATTCAACATGGTATCAGTCTAAATTAAGTTATTTATAGCTATATAACATCCATATCCACTTACTGTGCAGTGCTTATGCTGTGACAGGTGCACTGCACTATTTTTGCTTTTAGCATCGTAAGGACCAGCCTAAACTGATTTTGTATGTCTTGTATATCTAGCCATGGAGTTTAGCCACAGGAAAAAAAAATTGCAAGCCAGAATAACCTGCCTCATGTTACTTATGTCATGAAATTTCAACAAAGATTTAATAATAATAATAATAATAATAATAATAAATTGGTTGATTGCTGATCGCAAATTTATAACAAAAATCTGCTGATTCTGATCTTGACTCTGATTGTGCAGTGTACTTTTGAATAGGTAGAAAACACCTGCACATATTGCAGAACTTTAAAGGCATCTTCCCATCCAAAAACAGTTCTTTGAAGAACAGTTCATTGAAAAAAGTGGTCAATCAATGAATAAAAAAAATCTTTAAAACATATATTTAAATCTTTAAAACGTATCTTTATATTTGGTTATCTTTTACCAATGTCCTAAGTGATTGACAATTTTACAGCTTTTTTTACTTTTCCAAGCCTCACTGACCTAACAACCACCAACGTCATTCGGCTGAAATGGAACATTGTGAACATCTGGAGTTGGTGTACATGAGGGAGATCAATTTTCTGGCTCTGTTGTTCACAAATATGTGACTGAGACTAAGGTACTGAGTCAGTGCTCAGTATGTGTGTGCGGCAGTGTTACAGATTATATGTAAGGGCACGTTCTCAGGCAGGTACAGGCTGGTGTGTGTGGGCCATTAGAAATCTCCATTAACCTAGTGTCAGAGCCGCTGTAATCAGTGTCCGTCCAGACTCCCTGCCAACAGCCCATTATCCACACTACGTCATATCAATCTGAAAGGAAATAAAAGTGCCCCTGGCCCTCTCATCATCACCTCGACAGACAGCAGAAAAAGAGCAGGTTGGTGGGGGTTAGCAGAAAATGAACACTAAACCACCCACCTCTATTCTGCCTTAGAACTTCAACTCCAAAGTTTTCTTATTGTAAAATTCATCTCTTTTGAGCTAATGTTAATACAAAGAAATGTGATGGCGTAACTCCATGGTCATCTCCTCCACACCTGAGCACTGAAAGGTCACACTATGTCTCACTATTATATATAAGACAAAAGCCCAAGGTGGAAAAATAGCCAGGCTGGATCTAACTAATAGGGAGATTTCAGATGAGACAGTGGATTAGGGGACAAAGAATGGCAGTAATAACATCACCAGTGAGCACCTCACTGTGGCTCACTTCTTTGATTACACTGAGTGATACGATGTGTCTCCACTTCACTTAATGACTCACTGACTCTGACTGGAGAAGATGCAGGTGCCATGTGCGCCAAAACCAGCGAGCTGAAGGAGGAGTGTCTTGAGTGCTCGATGAGTGGAGGTAAAACTAAGCTTCCAGCCATTTGTGACGACAGTGGTTATAATGAGTCAGCATGCGCCTGAATTTGATATTCAGAAAGAGCCTCCAGAACTGCTTCAAACTCATAACAGACTTATTAAGGATTACTGAGATGACAATATCACATCCGATCAGAGTCAAAACATGACACAAACCATTAAACACAGAATAGCTTTGGCTTTGATGTCTGGAAGCCGATCATGACTTAAAAAGGAGATGAGAGTTCTTGACCATGAATGCACTTTTTTACCTTTATGTAGTCATGTAGGGCTCCAGAGTAACTTTTTTAAAGAACCGTCCCAGAACCTTCTCGAAAATTACTATCAGCTATCCTAAAGTGAAAACTGACTATCCAGTAAATTCAATTGCTTTAATATATTGCTCTATATTACATTTTTCTCTAGAATTTTTGTACTTCTAATATCAGATACACAGAATAGACTTTGCATGCACGCCTTTACACAATACTTACAGACCCATCTATGGTCTATAAATAAATTTAAGTGCATATAGCATCTATGATACCATGGGTCAAAAGGCACATTTTATTCCTCACAATGAAATACATTCTTCAAATGTAAAACAAATCCCTGTAAATTCATCTTTTCTTGCCATAACTCTTTAAATTATTATATATTAATATTGGAATCTTGCTGCTCGTCAGAACTTGTGTGCATGGCTGTCTTTAGAAGAAGAACAGATCATATTTTTTGTGTCCTAGAACATAATTTGGGTCTGAAAGTATTAAATGTTTTGGGTGCTATTCAACGAGATTTCATTGTCTGTTACAAGTTTTTATTGTCTATGTTTAAGGTACATCATGCTAATAACATGAAAACATGAACAGAAACAACCATCAGTTTGGGAATTCCTAATACATACGATTTTACACACAGAATTACATAGATTTTATGATTATGTTTTACAGACATTAAGTGTTAATTTTGTGCACCCAAGTTAATTGTCCCTGAAGTATCCTGAAACAGTTTAAGCATTGTTCTGTGAGCTATTGTTATTGTCCTCGGAACAACAGGACAGCATTAGTCTACAGCCCTGTTCATGGTACGGTCACTGAGAGCAAGCTTGCCCATTTTCGAGGTCTGTTTGAACTGCCTACCTTTCTCAAAACCACAGTGCCATTAATTAGCCTCCAGAAAACTGCACATTAAGAAACATTTGGATCAAGTTTAATATCAAACCTTGGTTCCATCTTACATCTAAACACAACCTCACCAATATTTAATTAAAATTACTGTGAGAAATAGGAGGGAATGTTATTCGGAGGAACAAGAAGAAAATTCTCTTTTTTTATTGCCACCTGTTTTTTTTCCTGAAGCAGAAAATGCTTGCTGGAGCACATCTGAAATAATATCCCCCTGCATACATAAAATGGTGGGTGGGCGAGACTCTGATTTTATATTGCTCCAAGGGGCGAGGAATCACTTCTTAAATTACAGAATGTCTCGATGCATTGTCAGCTGAAGGATCAATACAGGCCCAGAGGCCTCTGGTGACCTCTGGGCTGCAGAGAACAGCTAGAAACAGAGGGGGCATATATCCATGCATGTTGGCAGTAGAGGAAAGTTGACCCGTGCAGAGTCAGCTAAATGTAACTACAGAGCAGGCCAAGAGTCCCCAGGCAGCAGAGGTGGACAGTAACAAATAAGGACTGCCCTCTCTACAGTACATTTTTCTCTGTAATGGCTTTTTTTTAAAGTGTTTATAAATTATAGGATATTTAGTTTATTTCTAAATATTCAACTTAGCTGTTTAAATTTTTAGTGACCATTACACAATAAAAAAAATCCACTCATCACAACTACAACCTGAGAAAGAAAGTAGCTGAATAAAGAAATCTTAACTACACACGGTAATTTTTCAATTTGTTGTTTATTAAAGCTAAAGCTGCTGCCTAACTGTTCTAATTACAACATTCACAATGAGCTAAAAAAAAATTATTCATTTTTGTCTTCTTTACCACAGTCAAATTTACTTCTTACCTACCTCCCTATAGCTATTTAACTAGTAGCCTATGCTAGAAACTAGCACAGCTCATCTAAGTTCCCAAAATCTGAAACAGTTGAGCAAGGCAATGTTGTGTTTAATGTTATATTGGCATTAAAAAAAGGCCAATATAACATTAAAAAAAAAAAAGAATTGGTTTAAAACCATGTTATACCACCTATAACAGCATGCACCTGTGTAAACATTGCCATAGTGACAGCTGCTGTCGAAAAGTGGTGATGATGAAAGGAGAGCTTTGGAGGTCACCTTTAATCCTTTAAGTTGGAAATAAAGGAACGATTATGCAAGCCTGAAACATTTTTTAACTTTTTACTGGGCTCTGGAGCCTAATTATGGCCATTGTGTCTTCGAGCAAGGTAAGGACCTTTTTTTCTTTTGAGCAGTCAGAAATCTGGGTAGAACATAGCTTTCAAGTGAGAAGACTTAAGCCCCCTAAAATACTAACCCCCCCAGGTAGCTACACTCCTGTTACATGGGGACTATCAGTGGATTTTCACTGTCATGATCGTGAAATTTTAGCTGACATTTAATATCCATTAAATAATTGTGATTAACACCTAAATTGTCTTTTTTGTTCATTGTATACCACTATTAAAGTATAGGCCTAAAATACGCTTATTGGCTGATTAGGTATCTTGTTTCCTAGCTATCAATACTTAGAATACATCTCCGAACTGATGACAGCCATGGCTTTAGCTCAAATAAACAAACATTCCTCATTTAAAGGCTAAAGGCGTTATAGCACCAGAGGTTAGAACTTTTCTTGTTTTCATAAGACCCAAGATGTTTCAGGAAATGTTTCTGGTTCAACCCAACTGATTAAAACACACTCATTTCAAATTCTGTTTGTTGCAACATAAATGTATGGTTGTGAAAGCTAACAACTGTGTAAAATAATAATAGATAATTTAATAATAATTATGAGAGGCCCAGACCTACTCATTCCACCTGCCAGGCACACACTGTACCCCAAAAGTAAAGTTCTTAAGCAAATTTCACTCCACAAACAGAACTGATGCAAGTATGAATCCAATAACAGAAAGTGAACAGTGCTTCTGCCTGCCTTCATCTGCCCTGAAATGCTCTCCACAAAAGTGCTTTTCAAGTTTATTTGCCTTTTTTTCTAAGAGTAAAAAATAAGAGTAAAAAAGTTGCCTTCCAAGTGAAAAAAGCTTGTGCATCCGCTAGCATCCACATTCATAGTTCACACCGCTTATTTTAAATACCAAATATTATTTGGTCTGTCAAAACAAGCTGGTTGTCAACGAAAATGAAGTGGCTGTGCTCGGCAACAGCAAAGAGCTAACTTCATCTTCCAATTTACACTGCCTAATGAACAGGCCACTTCAACTGTGATTTATTTAGTTGTGCTCAAGTAAGGGAGAGAAACCATTAGACAGAGAGGATAAAGCACAGAACCAATCTTTCCAAACACTCAAAAACTAACGGTCACTCAGGCAAGATTGATCAGCTAATTCATAAACAAGCACGGCACAGAGCAGGGAGTATTATTCAAGTGTCCTTGTCCAAGCACGGTATAATCAGCCCGGGTGGAGTGCTTTCTCTCTTGTAATTACCAAGGAGAAAATGAAGAGGCATCGTAAAGCTTCATCACCCTCACTGAATTAGGAGAGAATGCCAGCTAAAACAAACAGCAACCGCTGACCATCAACACAATTCAGAAACTGTCTACCCCTTATCAATTATTCAGCAGCCTGATTAAGTTTACATTTCTCTCTTTGTCAAAGGCATTCGGCTGAATAGCAGTAATTAGCCTTGCCACGCAGTCACTGGTGCATGGGGCAGTAAGCAGGAAAGAAATGGTGATAAAATAGTGCATTTACTGTAGTGTCCTAACTTGCATAAGTCCATGAGTCAGTCCATGAATAGCTCTCGCTCTCTGCATCCAAGTGTCGGCCAGTCGATCTGAGTGCAATGGGACATTCATCACAGAAGAAGCACATTTGTAAAGTGACTGTCCTGACTGGCCCTGCTCCAGCTTGGCCCAGTAAATGCCAGATATTCTAGAGGTCTGCAGCTTTTCTCAGGCTGGTCTCAAACACAAGGTCAAGCTTGAGTTAAATCCTCCTTGCATGTTCTCAGAAGGCCCACAGGTTACAGAAAAAAAAGGTTTAATTGATAGCAGATATTCTAAGACGAGCTCAGAAAACAGAACTTTCAAAAAGTATTTATCTTTTCTTTAACACTATACTGTAGGTCATGTTCATAAGGCTACATGACAATGACATAAACCTACATAAATATTTATGAAGATTTGTTCCAATAAGCAGCAGTTGTCATAATGGCTGCTTTTGACGACTTCATTATAACGTTGACATTAGTTGTTGTCATAACACTGTCTACAGCACATTATGACAACTGACTTGTAGCTCAGTGTATTTATGTCACAGATTCTCCCTTTGTCCCTCTCAGTGTGTCTTTCGTCCCCTCTATGGTAGCCATGTGCCTTTTGTTTTCTTGTACCATGTGCTTTTGTTGTTGTTCTATCGTGATCATGCTACATGATTTGACTAATACGGCTGTTTGCAAAATCAAAGACAGGTGTCTAAAAGATGCTTTGACACTTTAGGGTCTTACAGTTATACTGTGAAGGTTTTGATACTGAAACTCTGTTAGAATTTATTTTTAAAGACATATGGAAATGTCATTACACTGAAATGACAGAATGTATTTTCTCTGATCCATAAATAAAGTGAGTGTTACACGCTATACGGCCAAAAGTATCATAAAAGTTCTGACAATCATACTTATATGATATATATGATATAAGATTTTTGGACATCCCATTCCAAAACCATGTGCATCAAAAGGTTGTCCCCCACCTCCCTCCAGTCTTCCCATATACATCCCAAAGTGTTTAATGGGACTGAGATCAGGGCTCAATGGATATACTTGCCAAACTATGTCTTTATGGACCTCACTTTGTGCACAGGGGTACAGTCATGATGGAACTAGAAAGGGCCTTCTCTAAACTGTTGCCACAAAGTTGGAAGCAAATATCTTTGCCCTTCAGTGGAACTATCTTGTACTAACGATGCATCCAGAAGCAGTTTGAAAGTCTGTAGTGAATGATGCAACAGAGGTGATTTTTATGCGCTTCAGTACTTAGCAGCCCCGCTTTGTGAGTTTGCATGGCCTACTGCTTCATGGCTGAGCTGTTGTTGCACCTAGATGCTTCCATTTCAGATTAACAGCACTAACAGTTGTCCAAGCAGATCTAGCAGGGCAGAAATTTCACAATCTGACTTGTGGCATAAGTGGCATCCCATGACAGTGCCATGTCTAACCCCTTAAATGGCAATTTTTTATTACACACTTCTACAACAGCTTGAGAATAGTGCAACTATTTTGCACTGAATTCCCTGTAGTTACTGAATAATGAGATGTAGTATGTAATAAGCCTGGAATTTTAAGGCATTAAACTTACTGAGCTCCTCAGTATGACTCTATTCTATTCTATTGCCACTGCTTGTCTATGGCCAGTGCATGGCTATATGCTTGATTTTATACACCAGTTACCAACAGACGCGACTGAAACACCTGAACTCAACAATCAGCAGTGGCATCCACATACTTTTGGCCATATAGTGTATTTGTCTGCATAAAATGTAATGAAACCCTTATGGCCATGCCATGACACTGTCATGACAAAGCAATGTATAGTTTCTCTGACCCTTAAGTAAGACCTTTAAATTTATTCTTATAAGATCTTTGTGAATCTACGGAGCCCCGGAGGGGACGGAGGTAAAAAAATAATTAATTCGAGCGAACGTTTTACAGTGCGTACGCACGTTTTCTTTTAAACGTGCGCATGTTTTCTTTACTTCGTGGGTACGTTTTTGTTTATTCGTGATCACGATTTTCTTTTTCTTCTTTTAATCTTTGTCCTGTTTCATTTTTAACGGAATGCACATAGTTTATTTTTTTTATTTGTGCGCAATTGATTGATTTGATTTGGGGCGTTATGAAGACACCGTAGCTCCTCTTCACAGCAAACGGCCCTCAGATTCATCAGTACAGCTGCAGTTTGGTGGTGAAATGAAGGAAGATAACAAACTACAACCACAACCTTCACTAAACTGCACTTTCTAATGATCATATTTAACAGAGACATAGACGCAGCGCAGTCTGTCTGCTCCCACGACAAGCTACGGTGTTAGTAATGCAAAAACACTGAAATTATTTATGTGTGTTTTAATATACCTCTTAAGTAAAGTGAGCAGCTTGTTCAGTTATTTTTGCTGAATATTCTGGCACTCAGAATGGCTGCCTAATGGAGTCATTCTTTTCTCTTGGTGGCTCTACAAGAAATTGCTTTCTCGTACACAATATTTAATTGTAATTGAAAAACTACCCTGATGTAGGATAGTTTCACACCATTTTGTGTCATCTTTAGGAATGACTCGGGTTAGAAATTTTGTCAGGATTAAAATGTCCAGTATAGTATTTTAAGAACAGCATGTGAAATAGACAATATTAGAAACAGGAGACATACTGTAAAATGGACACAATGCCACCCAAAATTTGTTAGTTATAAAGTACTATGTCATTTCAACACAGAAAGTCTTATGACACAACCGAATGTCAGCCAAAACCAAACCTATGTCACTTAACACTGAAGTTGACAAAAGTTAAAAAGCCTTCATGACAGCTGCTGCTTATCAGAATAACCTTTAGAAAAGTTTATATAGGCTTATGGCACCTGTCATGTAATTTCCATGTAGCTTGGACATTAGCTACAGTAAAGTGCTATCCTTTCCCCCTCTTCCAGGTCACTCTTCACATCAGGTAACAGAACACATGCTGGTTACACAAGCAACTGCAAAACATGGGGTGCATGACATTTACAATACAGAGACAGTGGTATATATTTATTATTAATATATAACCTATTGAATTATTTAGAATAAGAAATACTATTATGAAATTGTTTATGCGTTTGTAATGGGCAAACAACTACCACAGAATCTATGAATAAATCACATTTATTCACACAGGTGGGTGGACATGCTGAGAAAGGCAATTATGGCAAAACATAGGATTAAAAAGCAAATAATTACTCACACACAGTCTTCAACAATGCTGCAAACAGACAATCTCTTTACCTGTAGGGAGAGTACAATGTGTTCCTGTAAGCACAGCTGCTACAAATTCGCTCTAAACTAATTAAATTTGTTGGGAAGAGAGAGTGCACTTTTCCCTCTGTTACATAGACTGTGTCAAATCACCTTTGTCAAATCAGACTGGATGAAGCTTTAAAAAAGTGCAGAAGGAGTTCAAAATCAGTAATAACCTGCACAAATCGCAAGTCCTCTACAGATGGTTAAATATGCATGCATCCACACACTCTCCCTATGAAGAACTCGGTCCCAGCCCTTCAGTCATATAACCGGGGTCAAACGAGACGTTGTCCTCCTTTTATTGAGGTTAATAATTTAGAGACCAATTAGATTGGGTGTGAGAGAGTATAATGTACAGCATTTGGGGGGGTGAGGGTATATATCAGGGTGGTGAGGGACCATCCCTGCTCCCTGGCCTTGATCTCAGGGCCTGGGGATCCACGTAGTGACAGTGACATTAACAAGCCTCCGTGGTGCGCAGAGGGCCAGCTCTGTGCCCATTAGCAAGCTCTCGTTAGAGTAATTAGAGGACATATGCTTTAGATCAGCGCTTCCGGAACACTGCGCCGATGAGGGATTGATTTCAGTGGGCTTTTTTTTTCCAGACCTCTCCACCAGAGCACACATAAGCAAATCTGGCAGTCAGGAGAGCAAACATGCCACCTAAAACAAAGAGACGAAACTGATCTAAGTGGAGAGCCTGGCAAAATCAATTACTTTATTGTGAGTTCCAGTAGGTACAGGGAAGCCACCAAATCTGCCACAGAAATCATAGCAACACTTCTCTATATTGGTTGTACTGAGAATGGAATATTTAAAAAAAAATGGCTAATCATAACAGCGCATTTGCCTTGCAGAAGCATTTTTCATCTGACCTCCAATTGATTTCTAAGGCACGGTGCACTTTCCTATGTCCATAGTAAAGCTATATGCTCAAATAAGAACATGGAAAAGTTGGCAGGAGATGGTTGAAAAGAAAAAAACATTCAAAATGCATACAAACCTTATGCAGGTGATTACTACATTTATAGGTGTTTTTGTCATTTTTAAAACAATATTAGGTCTGTTGTCGCTCATGTTTCATTGAGAAACAGAACCAGCTCAGTGTTATTGTTGGGGTAGTCAAAAAAGCAATCTCTTACAAATTACCAATTACTTCTCTCAAGCTGTAATGACAATACTTCACTTATTACATCCTAAAAAGGTAATCTCACTACTCATTACGTCTGTGCTACTGTCTAAAACGCATACAAATCTGTACCAATGGGAATTGTCCTTTCAGTTCTTTATTTAGAAAGAAACAGACAACCACGGTATACATCATTTTAAAGTCCTCTCAATACCTCTGCTTTCAATCTGGACTGGACAGTACATTCTGCTTGATTCAAATTATGAATGGCTGAAGCTGTATGAACACCTAGACACCAGCTAGTAGAAACAGTTTAAAAACAGCTGCCTCAAAATAACATCTTCTGTGTAAATAATACATTTCTCTTTAGGTCTATGTAGTTTGGGCCTCTCTCTCTATTCTTTCTAAATCTTTATCATTATTGGTTTCATATTAACATTATTAGATACAACACATCGCTCACCAAGTTTATGGTGCTTCCAGCGCTTGAGCTGCACTCCACTTTAACAATGTCAGTCAGTCAGGTTACAGCTGCACGGCTACACAAGTAGCATACACACCTGCAAAGTACACAGGAGGGAGGAAATTTATATTTTAGATGTCTGTTATTCATATTATTAGTTTATACATGAGTAATGCAAGTAAGCAGTTTTTATTAAGTTAGCAACTATTATGAGATTACAAGAATTAGTATCTTTCTGTGACAAAGTAATGTGTTGCAGTAGTTACATTCTGTAATGTGTTACTTTGGTAGTGTTTTTTTTAATTCAAGATTTCATGTAATATTCAATAAAACCCTAGTTTACCTTTAGTTAATTAAATAACTGACAAAAATTAAGCATGGATCACTAGATAAGCAGACACGCAAATCTATCAATCAGTCATCAAAAAACAATAGCAAGAATTGAAAACTGCCAAAAACAAAAACCAGAACCAAACTAACAAAACAGACAGCAGGTTTGGGGATAATGGCTGGGTGAACTGCTTTCACTTTTACTCTGGACAGCTAAAATGTCCAGAAATGTTTTAGCGACATACTGTATGAGAGGGAGAAGAAATTAGCGGCCAAAGATTAACTTAAAATATTAAACATGCTACATTACCAGGACACACATCTAACATGCCAAAGAATGCCTGCAGTATCCTCACATAAAGTTTTTGGAACTAAGTGCAAGTGCAGTGAATCAGAGATGATGAATGTACCTTTGGGAATGGAAGGGTGGCTGCACCTGGGTTTCTGCACTGGGTCAATCAATCAGACTGGAACTTTCTGCCAGATTCAATTCTGCTTAAGCCTCACTAGGCGGATTATCAGGCATTAGCATCCACACGCTGATTGAGTAGAAATGACTACAGGCTGAAACTGCCCACACGCTAAATGCTAATCTCCTCCCTTCTTCATTATTTTGAGCCTACAAAGCACTGGGGCACAATGGAGCAATACAACACCTCTGTAAATTATCGAGGTGCTAAGAAACTCCAGCGCATTCAGTGAATTCCACCAGCCTCTTTTTTCCTCCAGATTTTTGTCGACAAAGTTGGAGATTGATGTAGGCTGTTTTGTTTCAAAATGACAGTTTGAACCGAATCGCTCTGTAGTTCTTTCTTGGCCCACGTGCATGAAATCCCAGAACGCTGAGATGGAGCGGGCTATTTTTGAGAAATGACTAACGCTAACATGGCGCTGTCTCTCATCGCTGAGGGTACAGAGAGACACCGTTGTTCTGTGTAACCCAGTTTACGCGACCTCCTCTTCACGGAACAGTGCCGATACGCCCGGCACACATCTGATTAGTTCATCTCCAGTGACTATTTTCAGACACAAAAGCCTGAGAGTTGAGAGAAGTTCAGCACTTCGAGCAAACGGGGCAGCTCAAGTCAACTGTAGACCATTAGCCAGCTGGCCAGTGGACGAGAACAAAACCTCCATTTTTCATGGCCATCGATTCCGGGTCTGTCTTCATTGTGCATACCAGTCTTGGTCGATAGACATGTATGGTGGTCACCTCACCACTTTCAAGCCATAAAATACTGCCTTTTGGGATTAATCTGTTTCTGTATTAACCCCGCAAGTCCAAACGTTGACCTCCAATGCAACAATTCAGCCATTCCATGTCTAGCAAATCCATTGCTGTCAGCTGTGCGCAGTGAGATGGAACAGGGCAATATTGTGGATGATGATTATGGATGTGATTGGGCCATACAGTGTGAAAGCTGGGGCTGGGAGATATGTGTGCCTTGGCTGGGGGGCTTCTGGTTTTATAATAAATCAGTGGAAAGACAGGCCTTACTGGCCTTAAGTGACTGGATCTGGTTCATATATTGCACCTAACAGCTGTCCATAGGACTTTCATGTTAACTATGCTACTATTTTGGATCAAACAGTGTACTTCATGCTGTGCATGATTAATGATGCATTATGATGTGTGTCATTAATGTGATTGGAATATTCAGTACAACTGCTGGGGCTGGGGATACGTATGGCCTGGATGGACCCAAACGGTAAAAAATATTCCAGATGTATTTATCAAATATATTTTTGCAGTGTATGAAAATGGCCTAAAATGTACTTGTTAAATATATATTTAAAATGTGTTTATTTGCATTTGTCATTATAATTTTTCAGGTGTAGTTTTAACAAAGGTTACAGATATAACAATGTGGTACTGACTTCTGTGTTTTGCATTGTACGTTGCATTAATCATTGTACATATGTGGTTAGACAGGGCTCACACAAAATATATTTCAAATAAAAAAAATATCAAATCATTGGACTGCATTTTCACAGAGTATCAATATCTACAACACTTGCTTTTTAAGGTTGAATGTTCATTGGCTAATATTTAAAATGAAGATAGGGGAGTACAAGTGAATTTCAAAAGGTATTTCAAGGTATTTGGCTATTTTCATACATTTTCAAATGTATTTGCTTAACACATTTATATAGATTTACTTTTTGTACGGTTCATTTCTACAGTGCTGTGAAAAAGTATTTGCCTCTTCTCGATTTCTTATATTTTTTGCTTTTTTGTCACACTTCAATGTTTTAGATCATCAAACTACTATTAATATTAGACAAAAATAACCCAAGTAGTTTTTTTAATGATGATCATTTATTGAAGGAAAAATGCTGTTCAGCCCTACCTGGCCCTACGCGAAAAAGTAATTGCTTTTTAGCTACTAAATCAACGAGTTAATCAAATTCAATTGACTGTTGGGTTCAATGTCACTAGCGAGACCCAGGCATGTTTACTTCCAGGCCTGTTGAATCTAAGCATCACTTAAATAGAACCACCAGTGTGTAGAATAGAATCTGCCAGTGTGTAGCGGGCCAGAAGGTCTCAAAAAGCAGCACATGATACTACGTTTTAAAGAGATTCAAATACAGATGTGAAACATGAAGTCATTGAAATCTAGTCTGGAAATGATTACAAAGACATTGCTAAGGCTCTGGGACTCCAGCAAACCACAGTGAGAGCAATTACCCACAAATGGAAAAAATTTAGAACATTGGTGAGGCTTCCCTGGAGTGGCCAGCCTACCAAAATTTCACCCAGAGCGCACTGACGACTCATCCAGGAGGTCACAAAAGAACCCAGACAATGTACACGATTTTACAATAAAAGACACTGGGCAAAAACGGCATCCATGGGAGGGCTGCAAGGTACAAACCAGTGAAGAAATCAGGTGAGGGGCAAATACTTTTCACACCACTGTAGGTGTAATATTTGCCCATACATTTTAAAATAAATGCGTTTCAAAATATATTTGGTTAATATGGCAATATATTCTAAAATACATTTTAGTGTTTGCAATGCATGTATTTCAAATATACAAAATACATGTCCATATTTTTTTTCCATATGGCGAAGTCTCCTGGCTGTAAAATACATCAGCAGTGACAGGCCTCAGTGACCTTAACAGATGTGAAACACTTAAGTCTTGATCTGTACATTTAAGTTTCCCCAGTAGGATGTTTTAACATCAAAATGTTTTAGATTTGCTGACTGTTACAGAGTAAAGGATGAATCTTAAGAACACTGGAGCATTATGTATTCAGTTCAGCAAAAAATCACATGGTTAAACATATTTTGCTAGCACAATGACATTGCTCAATTAACTGTTTAAATTAAACTGTTAAAGCAGTTACAAACTGAGATTAAATTACTATGATGACCTTGCATTGTTACCATAAAGCTGCACCACAAAAATGTTTTGCAAGATATGAGTTCACAAAATGTTAATGGTAACAGTAAACTTCAGAATGAAAAAATCCAGATCATGAACCCCAATGCTATGAAAAAGAATGCATGGTCAATGTAAGGATATATAACATCCATCTATATGTACAGAAGCTCTAAGAAATGATATGTTTTAGAACGTTACCTTCATGAAAACTGACATCGCAATCAACACTCAACATTCACCTGATTAAAATATGATCATGACAAGCCTGTACAAATCAAGAGATTTCATCTGTACTAAAGTAATATATATATATATATATATAATAGAAAATATAGCTGTTGGGAGACAACAATAATAATAATGTTTTTAGTTTAATGTGAAGTAGCTGTCCCTGTTTGAGCATTGCGTGAAGTATATATATATATGCTTAATATATATATATATACTTCATGCAATGCTCAAAAAGGGACAGCTACTTCACATTAAACTGAAAATATTATTGTTGTGTCCCAACAGCTATATTTTCTATTTTTGCATAACCAAGGATAATGAACAGATAACAATGCTAAACATGCACATATCCATTTTAAAACTCAATTTAAAATGCAGCTAATTTAATATGCTTCATGGTACAGTCCTGATTTTGCAGGTCTGCAATCCTCTGGTTATTTTAGAGAGTATAATGAATATCACCCCTCAACCTTTCAAATCCAGGGTTAATAAACATCATCAATCCTCTGTGTCAGCCCTTCCCTTAGCTTTTCTTCATTACAACGGTGCAGGTCTAGGTTCCCGCGGCTGCAGGCACAGGGTGGAGGGGAAAGTGGGGAGTGCTGGACTGAATGGCAGGCCGCAGCAGGCCAGGGTAAGGCATGATCACACTAATGGCCCCTGGCAAATGGGCCGGGCCCGGTGCTGTGAACCACGGCTGGGCCCATTTCACGGTGTCTGCCTGAGCGCCAGCCTCACTCACTCACCCTGATGGAGAGCAGCCCACACTCTGCCACGTTTGGCCTCATCGTCAGCAAAACTGAAGGGTTTTCATCTCACTGAGCAGTTGAGGATGGAATTGCTTCACTCGTTGTAGGAGCAGATTTCTCTTGTCAGACGCACACTGTAGTGCGCCGTATGTATCAGTTAGGGCTGCTCTGGTCAGTGATGCTCTGAGTGGATGGGAGAGTGTGTCCTCGCCCCAGATGGAAAGAGTACCAAAACTCTGAAAAAGCACTGTTAGCAATGTGATATAAGATAAGGCATTAATAAAGGAAATTATTCAAGCAAGAGCAAATAAGTAACAAAAAAAAAAATAAATATTTGAGTAATTACTTTAAGTTAGTTTTAGTTGCCTTACTGACATAAGGTTCAATGCTTTATTGGTTACCTAAGCTAACCCATTAGCTGTATTTTAACTTACATTGTCTTTATAAGCCAGCTAACAGGCACTCGCTGTAGAACATGCCCCACCCACAAATTTGTTCTTTTGTAGTAACTATTATGAGGTTGCTACTGAGCTGGACTATGTAGTTGAGGCTAATGAAACTAAACAGAACTAGTGAAAGACGATGTTGAATATGACTTCTTGCTAATGTTGACTTGATTACAGCCAATCTATTGTAACATTGTGCCCTATTAAACCTACAAATAAATATATCATTTGAAAACAATCAAGCTTTTTATGTTTAGTGTTTTTTGACAAAACATAGTTGTTTACTATTTCTTGTTATTCTGTCCAGCTTTACACTGAACTGCTACCTTAAGACCTTTGCCAAGTGAGACTGTAGGGTAAAGAGGCTTTGGCAGTAATAGCCTACAATTTCAAAATTCAAGACTTGAATACATTAGACATTTTACTTACTCTAGCTAATCCGTTACATAGAACTTAAGATTTGTTTACCTACAGACCATTCACATTAGTAACAACAACTATACAGTGCAAAACCACAAAGTGCATGGCCACATTTGATCATCGGCTGTTAAAGTTGATAACATTGAAGTGTTACAGTTAGTACAATAGTCTGGCATGTTGAATGTAGCAACATTCACATTTTGACTCCTTATTGAACTTGTAATTCAGATTGTCTAGTGATGTTTGTTAGGTAAATAGGACAAAAAGTTTTTCTTTGTAAATTTTTTGTTTACCACAGGTTGTGTTTTTTCTCCCATTTGGGCATTTGTCACTAAGTTGTATGGGTCTGTGGTTAACAGTGGTGGACAATAACGAAGTAAATGTAATTTGTTACTGTACTTAAGTAGTTTTTTTCTTGTATCTGTACTTTACTGAAGTATTTTCATTTTGGGCGACTTTTTACTTTCCACTCCCCTACATTACAAAGTCAAATATCTTAGTTTTTACTCCACTACATTATGCAAAATCTGTCGTCCCTTTTGGCTTATGTGCATATAAAAACATAACATGTCAAAATGAAAGAAGCGTGAAGCAAGAACACCAATCAGGGTACAGCACGCACTTTGTTTTGAGCTTCCTTTGACCTGTTGGACTGACCCAGTGCAAGCATACGGTTCAGCATCAGTGCAGCAGTGTAAAATTTTGGGAGTGCCTATTCGTACGTAAATGAGGCAACTAACTTAACTTTGTGTAAATAGACCACAATATAGAAATATGTACACATATGCAGTTGTGACTGACGTGTCTTATTTCTGAATTTATACAAATATTATTTCATTTTATAGTAAATTTGTTTTTGCTAGTTTATGTTTATGAACAGAGACCTACAGATGCAATATAGTAAAGGAAAACTCATTTGTGAACCTGGGTTTAAAGCAAGTTTTTATTAAACTTAAACTGAAACTTTGCTTGTTTGCAAAAGGTTATTTCATGATCACTTGGTTCTAACTAATGGAAATTGTTTGCCTTCAATTTTTTGTGCTTATGATAATTTTAATAGACATCAGCATCAGACTAATTAATGACATTCTATTAAAATACTGGTTTGCTAAGAGTGACACTAGAGTATTTTCACCTAAAATGAGACTTAATGAAGAAGAGTCTTGTTACAAAAATGGTAATAGGACATTAGAGCCATAATTAATAATTTTAATACTTTTACTTTCGATATTTAAGTACATTTGAAAGCAAAAACTTTTACTCAAGTGGAGGTCTAAAGGGAGGACTTCTTTCACAATTTGGAAGTTGAATTGTGAAAGTTTTTTTTAATTATTACATATTACAACACTTAAGGTTAATAACTTGATTTTAAATAAACTCATGTAAAGTAAAAGTACCATAATTAAAATATACTCACTCAAAGAGCACAATTACAGGTATGAAAATAAGAGCAGTTCCACCTCTGGTCCTTGTTTGAATTCCCAGCAATAAGCACAGCTTATCACAGTTTGTTCAATAAGGTCACCGCTATGTCATCATATAATGACCATAGAACCTAACTGATGTATTCGCTGTCCAATAACAATGGCCAGTCACTGGGATTTAAACTCACTTTGAGTGAGTTTGTTTGTCTATGACCCAATATGAGCCCTTTCTGAAATACAGGTGACGGGGTAAACTTCAACACAAAACACAATCATGCTTAGATTAACTTAAATATGTCAAATGCATCCAAATTTAGCCTTACAAAAAAATAATGTTATAACACAAAAGCACACACTCGCAAAGCGTTTTATATGAAAAGAACAGAAAAATCATCATATCATATAGACTCTTTTACACACTCATGAAGATGTTACAGTAAGTGGTTCCTCTTCAGTTCCATTATTTCACACAGAAGAGTTGAACTATGTAAGAAAGCTTTTTTCGAAGCTTTGCTGCTTTGTAAAAAGTAATACCTGTAATGAATCTGCAACTCTTTTCAGAACAGCTTGGTGCTGCTTCAAACATCCTGTTCCCTTCTGTCTCAACAGGATGTTCTACAAACATTTTTCGTCTAAAGCCTTCAGAGTTTTCTATTCAGGGCTTTTTTTTCTTCTTGGTTTTATAAATGTTCTGTAATATCCTGGGGTTGAAAATGTCTGAAATTCCCCCTTGACTTCAAGCCAAATATCTTTTATTGTGAGTGAGAAAAAACAAAAATGATTCATTACTTTCTGTTTTGTAAAGGCCAGGCCACCAGCGATATCGTCTGGGTGCCTGACAGCATCAGTAAAATTGCATTCTCTCCTGGCTCAAGAGTCTTGTGCTTGTTCAAAATGTTTAAACTTGGGCAAAGGCAGTACCTGAGACTTTGTTATATATTTTGTGATAAATATTACCCTCACTTTGCAAAGCTGGTTTACCTTCCAACTAATCTGATAATGTTCAGATATTGCACTGGCCACATTTAAGCGCATCATATGGTTGTAGGTTCACTATCCTAATGATTGCAGTGTATATGCTTACATGAACTATATCAACATATCCTGACAGTCTCTGATCTCAGCATTGCAATTTGTAATAGTTTTTACTTTTGGCCAATAACATTGGCCCACTTCGTCGTCCAGTTTTATTGGCATTCCCTAAAATATTACATACACACACACACACACATTTTCTACGCTGCTTATTCTTCTGGGTCGCGGGGGGGAGCAGGAGCCTATCACAGCGGTCATTGGGCAGAAAGCAGGAAACACCCTGAACAGGTCGCCAGTCCATTACAGGGCAATATTACATGTACTACATCTATAATTAACATCTTTTTGGGCTGCAGCATCGTTTTACATCATTTAACATTCGGCATCTATATTAAAACCCCTGCATGTTCATTTCAGAACAAAACAATAGCATACCAGCTTTTATTAAACAATACATTTCCTTTTTAAATATTTGAAAGCAGTTTGTATAAGTATATCATATCTACTTATTAATTACTATTCATACAATTTAAAATCTCTGATCTAACTAGCAAGAAAACCAAATAAGTGTTTTTGAAGATACAGCTATTATGCCAAATCTCTGAGGGGTCTCAGTGAGATCGGTGCAGCGATTTCTAAGGAACTAAAAGTATTTGCATGCTGCTCCGCTCCCTGCATTGTCCTCACACCAGCGGGATCCAAACGCGTGCATTTTCCCTCCATCCAATTCCAGCCTTATAAAACAAAGGCAGTGGAGAGGAAGTGAAGCGCTGGCCTCCTGTCGCCCGCAGCAACACCCCTGCTCCTTACATGAGCGTGACACTAACCAGAGCTGATGATCGCCCAGAGCAGGCGGGGACTCCTCTGGCTCCTAAACTGGCCAATAGGAACACAAGGATAGGGGGTTAGAGGACGGCAGTGGCAGCACTGCATGTACGTTTTACTTGTTTGGGGCAAGAACATCTGACACTGAGATTCAGCATTTTTTCTTTCTATCAGAGGATTAAGGAACAATTTTAAAAATAAACAATAAGATGTTTTAGCATAAACCTGTACCTGGCTGGTTAACATTGATTATTGTTATGTTAAAGTACTAGTATAAATTCAATGATTTTAAAATTTTTGCAGCCAGATTCCACAAAAACAACAAGTCATTCTTTACACTGAAAATGAAAGTATACTGATAGTCAACCATAATAATAATAATAATAATAATAATAATAATAATAATAATAATACATTTATTTATATAGCACATTTCCAAAGCTCAAGGTCACTCAAAATCAAAGTCCAACACAGGATTACACTGTATGTCCTAAGGTTTCTAGACACCTGCCTAGTTAATGTACTATTCTGAAAGTAAGTTTATTGATAGGGAGTCTGCCACCCTTTTACAGTAGTAAAGGCTTCTACTCTTCTGGGAAGGCTTTACACTAGATGTTGGAACATTGCTGGATTTGATTGCATTAATCCACAAGAGCATTACGGAGGTCAGGTACTGATGTTGAATGATTAGTTCTGGATCACAAACACCAGCACAACTCATCCCAAAGGTTTTGGATGGTGCTCCAACACTCCTGGAAATTTCCAGTGCTCCACAACTCTGGGGGGCTTTATACCCCTCAGTTCGATGCTTAACATCGAGTATAGCAATTTAGGTTTAGGAGATTGTAGTAGTGCATGCACAGTTGAACACCTGTGTTACCTGTGTTATGTATGCACCTTAAAAGGCATGTCTGGATACTTTTGGATGTGTAGTGCTTTACAAAATAAAAAAAGAATGCAAGGGAAAATCACTGATATAAACCAAAAGTGAATGCAAACACTTTGGAGTTGAGAGTTAACAGTATTTCACAGATCATTCTCCATCCCTCATGACCACTTTATACCACCCTGTCATGCTTTTATAAAGTTTTTTAAACTGAAAGAACTGCATTGGACAGATTCACTGCTGCCAATTTTCCTCTTGACATATTACTCAACATAGTCCCACAAGTTCTCCACGGAATTTAAATCGGGTGATCGTGCTGGCTGTGCCATCACCTGAATTTGTTTCCTTCTCAAACCACTCCCCTACTTGACGAACAGTATGGCATCTTACAATGTGTTATTGGAATATTCAGTTTGGTCTTCATGTTTTTCCTCCTTTAATTGAATCCTTTTGAATGAAAGCACCATTGAAGGAATGGTTCCTTCATTCTTTCCATTATTTTACAAAGTATATACAGTGAGCATGTACATATACAAGAATGCAAAGCATACAAATAGCAGCATGCCAGCCATAACACTGCAGGGTTATAATAGTCATAAAAAATCCATCAAAAACCTTCTATAGGAGGGATTTGGTGCACAAAAAATGAACGGCATGTGGAATAACATGCATGTATAGTCCTTTTTCTGTATAATCCTGTTGATAGGCAAACGCTAGTGGTGCTAGTGGGGTTGGTTTTGGACTGTGTTACTTACATTTTTAGTACAGGAAAAAATGCATCCCTCATCTTATACTGTAATAAAACTGCCCGATTGTTTATATAGGATTCTTTTGCAACCATCATAATGACAAGATCTGTAATTTAAATCCAGAATTAATCTGTTATATCTGAGATTTTAGAGAAATAATTCCATGGACTTCTGTAATTTGCTGAACCCAGAGCTCTCTCAGTAATAATACTTTGTAATGTAAAATTAAAACCTGTTAATGAACAAAACAGAACACTGTGTTGTTATTGTCAACAAGTGTCTGCAAAACTGAAAACTATGACGGTTAAAGGCAGGTTATCTGTGGTATTTTGTGGGAAGTTTATAATCTATGAATCAGCCAGTTAGATTACAAATGACATTACAGAACCTTCTCTGGTAAAATTAATCCACCTTGAACAATACTTAAGACGACCCCCATAATCCTCCAGTTTACAGGGGTGAGTCTGTAGTGAGCCGGAGGAACTGACGGGCTATCAGAAGTGCCCTCTCTGAGGGCATGGAAAGGGCAGTGTGAGAGCCCTCTCCTGACAAATATCTATGCTAGGAAAACGGGTGTACATTGAAACACTAAGTTATAGTGCCGTGAAGTCCATAAATCTATACGAAAGGGCAGGGTGCCTTATGGATTTCATTAATCACGGAGAGAGGCGAGGAGACATGGAGGCAGCGGTACAGCGAAATTGGACCATTTTTCCCTCCTCTGCATTCTCTGCTCACTTTGCACTAGGCACCAAAATTACACACATCTGTCCATAGTATTGGTGTGAAAACAATCCAGTCCTTCATGTGTGATCCCCTGTTGCTTTATGTTCTCAATGTAACCTCATGAAATGTCTCCATTTTGTGATAAATTCCCTCTTTCTTTGTGTTTTTTTATTCTGCTTAGCTTGTTTGCCAGCCTACATGCTGACTAATTTGACAGCATCTGCTCTGGACGTTTACATGCACGTAATTCGATTATAAACAGATTTCAACTGTTATCTGATTATTCAAATGGTCATGTAAACAGCATACTCTGATTTCTTAGATTGGAGTAAGGCCTAGAAATCTTATTAAGATATTTATTTCCACAAGATGGAAATAAAAACACTTTTGGAACGAAGCTGAAACCAACTACTTCCTTGACGAAATGAAGAGTTTAAATACCCAAGCGCTTCTAAACACAGTTAATGGCTATCAAATTATTAAGTGCATGTCAAGACACTGTCTGTCACTGAAATAGTCTTTGTCAGATTTTCTATGCTGGTGTAAGTATTTTAATAAAATATTTTAATAATGATAGATATGATGATACGAAAAAAGGAAGGACTATTTATAACTGTTATTGGATAAAAAATCACCATGTGATACAGTAAAGAACTGTTGAAAATGAATCTATTTGGGGAATATAGGCAGGGCTTCATTTTTCTTTAGTAACTACATATACATATATTTAGTGGTGAAGTTTGTAACCATGGGTCACAATAGGTGGCATTACTGATTGTAAGACTTTAAGTGAGCTTTAAAATGTATGAGAATATTTGCAAATATCTGTTAACAACTTAGTAGTTCTGAATAAAATGAAATGTCTGAATACTGCTAACAGGGAGAACTACATTCTCATGTGAGGTAGAAGCCAAGGCTCTGTATGTGGGCGGGTCAGTGTGTGCAGTGTGCACTGCCCACTTTTTGTTTTTGCAATGACATTATGGTATGATTAGGTGCAGGAAATGTTTTGAAAATGTCATTCTGAGAAATATGTTATCAGTAATATAAGTTATGTAAGTATAAGTATATGATATAAGTTATCAATAGTCATTCTGTGATTCTCACAAAATTGTCTTGTGTAACTTGAAAAAGTGAATTTGCGCCAGTGAGTGCTAACATAAACTGCAAACTTATGCCAGCAGATTCTGCATTCACCAGCATTACAATTTCACCACTCTCGTTATATTTTGCTGTTGTAATTCAGAGCATTCTGAATGTACAGTATAGCTGGAGATAACTCAGAAATGAAATATGCCTTGCCTGACTTTTGGGCTACATTTTAAATCTGCTGAGACGATATGTTAAGCCTTGGTTTTCTTACTTGTTAAAAGAAAAAAGAAAAACGACAGACACACTGACTTATGGAAATAGCATCAGGGCTGAAGAAGAGTATTTGCTCACTGGCATCTGGGGAGTTCCCAGCAAAGCCGTGTTGTTCACATTAATCTAGCCCGGCATTGGCTTTATGGGAAATGATTCTGAAAGCTGTTCAAACAGACATCCGCACAATCCCTTCACCCGAGGTCTCTCTGAAAAAGGGGAGAGAGCTCACACTATGCATTTCAAAAGAGAGGGGGCAGCCTCGGCGGACTGCTCTGTTCTTCTCCTCCACGCAGACTCCACATGCAGCTGTCAGTCTGGCCAGGACTTCGATTTGCTCTTAAGGAGGTGTAAACCAAGCCAATTACAGGCGCTCCACGACAGTGAGTTTGTGGACAGAGACGAGAGAGAAGGCCAGGAAGTGGGGGAGAGAGATCTGAAGGCTGGCCTTTTGTTATTTTCTGGGCCCTGGAGTGAGTGCAAATGTGGAGCTATGGGGACAAACAGGATACCGCTACGTATAAAAACACAAAAACCAGGTTTCACAGCAGACAAACAACACAAAACAGAAGAAGGTCTTGTTTAAAGTGCTAACATAGCAAGTACAGGATGCATCAAAGTCTAACAATTCACAGAGGCCACATATACGCTAGCAATGAGAATAAATTCTTTGCGAGTGAACAAATGTACCTGCCCTGTTCATTGATCTGCCAGATGTATCAGAAGAACGGAAAACTCCTGACTACATAGGGCTCTTGTTTGTCTTGTCTTGTAAGTCACCTTGAGTTGCATTGTAAATACCAGAGAAATGCTATCTGGACAATTCTAGTGAATTAGTTCAAAATGCAGTTGCACAAAAACAACAAAAAACAGTGAAGTATTCAGACCTTAGATATTTACAAGAATTATGTTATTATCTATTAAAACTATTTATCTATTTAAAGCCAAGACTTTAACTGAGATACACAAAATCATAATTTATATGGGACTTTCTATAGGGAGGTGGTTATCCTAAACCCTAATCCCTAAATTTCAACTTGTGAAAATAATACACTTTTTTCTATGTTGTTTTTAAAAAGTTATTTTTTGATTTCTTTTAAAGTGAAGTTGATTTAGATTTTTCATGAGCTTTCATTCAAAATTGCTGTCCCATGTTTTCATGTCACCACCAAAACACAGAGTTATAGTCCACTTTAGCATCATCCCTGCATTTAGAGCAAGACATGAGACTACATTACTGGCCCTTCATGGCCACATGGTGAGCAGTTAAATCCCACTGTTTTGAAATAAGTGTATTCCAAAGTCTAAAAATCAATATGTAACCTTAAGAATTCTCACTACTGAAACACATATTATGCAATTAAGTAAACTGTGTTTTAATGAGAAAATAATATAATTTTATGTGTGTAAAACACTCAAAGCTGTCTTTGCTAGTAATGCACTGGCTAGCATTTTTGAATTATGCTCAAAATTAGCTAAAATTGTCACTACCAAAACAGTCACTACCAAAAGAGTTGGTAAAGTGTCGGTACTGTTATCATTGTTTTAGTAGTGACAAAATGAAAAGGAAAAAGGTCACTCAAAGCAAAAGGATTTTAGTCTGAAATGTGTTTGTGAATTTTGAAGAGTTTTTAATCTTTCAGGCTGGGGTCGTACCCTTATTGCTTGACAGATTTTAGCACCAAGGTAGAAATAGAGTTTTAGGTTTAAACAGGTGAAGACTAACACGTTCCCATATCTGCACTGCACAGTGTGAGAACAGAGCAGTATAAAAAGTTTATCCTGACTAAAAAAGGCTTGGGATATTCTTTAAAGGCTTAGCTTGATGAATGAAATCTTTAAAGCAGAATTTAAACTTCATTTTGAGGAGCTATTTACTGACTCTTTAGTGATACTTTTTTGTTTGGCATTTTGGGTCATGATGGGCTGATTTGGGTTAGTTTTGGAGATAATCTTGTTGCTCTTGGGTCAGTTTTGAACTAGTGATGATGTGGCTCAGGAGGGGTAGGGTTCGAACGAAAATACATAATGCAAAATACTTCAGTTAGTGAGAAAGGTGAAACAAAATGCAACTCAAAATGCAACTCAATGCATCATATTTATTTCCACCACTCAGTGTACTCAAGCCTAAACCTTTGTCTTAAACCTTTAAGGTAACTGAACTTCAAATTGCATGAATGACTACTTAAATCTTTTGTGGTAACTGATTGCCTTAACTGAACAACTAACTCCAAAGATACATGCATTAATAGACATATAATGTATGTAGGTTTTAGAATTTTTACAAAAGGACATCTCATAGACATACAGCAGCTTCTGATCTACACTCGGCTGATGATAGCTCTTACCTTAAATAATGGGCTTCAAAATGGCCAGACCTACCTATTTCTGGGGATTCAACTAGTTTAATGTATACATGCAAGTCTAATCAGAAGTTGTTCAGAGGCCACAAACAGTTGTCTAAACTGAGAGACTAAACTGATAAGCTTGAACACAAAACACCATTGCAATTAAAAGAATAAATACTTATATATAAATAAAATGCATCCAAATAACCTTTAGCACACATGTCAGGCTCCAGTCCTCACAGGCCAAAGCTCTGCAGACTTCAGCATATTGCCTCATTAAACACACCTGATTTAGCTCATTTAGCCTTCATGAGCTGAATTCAGAGTATTAGATGAGGATAAATGCTAATCTCCACAACACTTTGGCCCAGAAGGTCCCCAGTTTGACATGCCTGCATTAGCAGTTAACATGATGACAGAAACCAGCAAAACAAACTAATGTCATTCAAGTGTCTGTAAATTTATCATGAACAGCTTTTTTCACTTAAAACTGCAAATAACATTATACTAAATCAAAAGTTAGCAGTTTCACCAACTCTGAAAAGAAGAAATTGTTGAACATCTTCATTATGTTTACTTTGGTGTAACTGCTGATTATGTTTTGTTTTGTTTATTGTTTTTTCACCCAATGCAATTAAATTTCAACATTGGGCTTTACAGTGGAGTCTCCCACTGAGCTGCATTCACTGCAGTGGTGTCTGAAGTAATTAAACGTGAAAAAAGGCAAAACAAAAAATAATAATAATTATGTTTGATTCATACAGTGTACGCTTTGGAATTTTTACAAGAGGACATAATGCAAGGCAAGCCAACTGAAATAGACCATTTTCTCACAAAGCTGATGTTCCAGCTATTAGCTCTATACAATGTTATGGACAAATGCAACATACACTACATCAGAACGTCACAATCCATCATGTAGTACATTCTGCTTCAAGCAAATTTATGTCCCAACTGACTTTAGAGGTAATTACATATAGGCCATTATTAATCTTTCCCTACAGTGAATATCATAAAATGAATTCATGTGAGCACATTGCTTTCTAGAAGCTACATATAAAAGAAAATGCATGAAGCATATAAAATTAATCTCCACCCACACAAAGTTGCTAATGCAAGATGTAACGTTAAGCACAAGTGACTAGATGCACTTTGTCGTGCTGTAAGGTAACAATTTCCCCAAAACGCTACACAATATTCAGCTGGAGCTGATCTAAAGGTGGAAGGTTGCAGACTCTGCCAGATGAAATTGGCTTAAACAGTGTATCATTATATCTGCATCAATTACTCCAGTTTTTCTTGTCTCTTTTGTTTCACATCTTTCTCAAACTGTCAGCTACATTTAAATTGAGACACACTGTGCTGCTCAAAAGTCACAGCCATCTCTCAGAGAAGGAAAATATACAGTACATATCCAATGTGGCCTTTACAACATTGCAATCTTGGGGTAATTAACCTCTTCCTTCATGATCAATTAAAAATCAATAAAAAAGCTATTTAAACTATTATTAGTTGTATTTAGTATTTTCTGATAGAAGGCTTGAATCAGATTATGTCACAATTAGAGCTAGATCTTCCATTCGGGCCATAAATGTCAAAACTGGGTCAAAACCCGAGGAAGAAACCTCTATGATAATGCTAACTTCTGCTAGTGTCCTTATTGTATTCTAATAGTTTGTTTGTGCTAAGCTCACAGCAATTTGCATGAATATTTTTTAGCAGTGCTAACAATTATAATTATTATAATATTATAATAATTAAACACAGACATCTGAAGTTTCTAAAAGACATTTTATGCCAAAAGTATGTGGACACATGACCAACACACCTGTATGAGCTTGTTAGACATCCTATTCCAAAACCATAGGCACTCATATGGAGTTACCCCCACTTTGTCTATACAGCATCCGCTCTTCAAGGAAGGCTTTCCACAAGATTTTGGAGTGTGTCCGTGGGAATTTGTGCCCATTCAGTTAAAAGAGCACTTATGAGGTCAGGCACTGACGAAAAGGTTTGGTTCACAACTAATGTTCCAACTGATCTCAAAGTTGTTCAGTGGGGTTGAGGTCAGGGCTCTGTGCAGGCCATTGCAGTTCCTCCACACCAAACTTGTCAAAACTTGCCTTTATGGACCTTGCTTTGTGCACAGGGGCAGTCAAGCTGGATAAGGAAAGGGCCTTTTCCAAACTGTTTTTACAGTTGGAAAGTGTATAAAGTTGGAGGGACATAATTGTCTGAAATGTCTTTGCATGCTGTAGCATTAACATTAACCTTCAGCAGAACTAAGGGGCCCAAACCCTGAAAAACAGGCTCAGACCATTATCCCTCCACCACCAAACTTTACTGTTGATACTATGCGTTCTGGTAGGTAGCATTCTTGTGGCATCCACCAAAACCAGATTTGTCTATCAGACTGCCAGATAGTGAAGCATGATTCTTCAGTCCAGATAAAAGTTTTCCACTGTTTAGTCTGGTGTCTGTACAGTCCAGTGGCGGTGTGCTGTACACCACTCCAACCGACACTTGGCATTGAAAAATAGTGATCTTAAGCTTGTGTGCAGCTGCTCGGCCATGGGAACCTATTTCATGAAGATCCCAATGCACAGTTCTTGTTTGTAATGTGATGTTGCCTCCAGAAGCAGTTTGGAACTTAGTAGTGAGTGATGCAACAGCCACAAGTGGTGAGAGTTTGTAATGTAAAATAATGAACTGTAAAATTTTATTTGATGTTTTTAATTGTTGTGCATTGCTTACGTCAGTAAACCATAACATGCTGACACAGATGTGAGTGAACACTGAAGATGAGCCTTCATCTAGAGACGCATCTAGTCTTGTATCTTGGACGTCTAGACCTAGAGTGATGTTTTTTTTCTCACAAAAAATTGGTCCTTTTGATCAAGACATGATTAATTGATTCTTCATCACTTCATAATTATGCAGTCAAGTTCTCTTCAGAACTTGAAGTCCTAACCAACAGAGAGAGCTCACTTAGCTATATCTACCTAGATACCATGGAAAAAACAGTTCCTAAATACCCAGTTTTCTGCTAAATATTTCAAGAATTAAAACAAGATGAAACAAAAGTAGTACTGTAATAATTTAAATACACAATTCTATTGACTAAAAATGAACAAAAGATTAGAGACATGTTTTTTTAGTTCCTGGAAATCAGAAGGCCTTGAAGGTCCCTTTCTGGCTTGAATATACAGAGGTCTGCAGAGGTCAATAGCCTAAACCCATATTCATGTAAAACTGTTGTTACTCCACTGAATTGTGACTCAAACAAAAGTAAAAAGTAACAACTTATATATAAGAGTATGAATAAACAGAAACTACACAAGTACTGAGCATCCTGTAACTGAAGCGCAATTTCTTACTCCATCCAGCATCTAACAGCTTAGGAACTGTATTGTGTTAGGTGCTATTCTTCTCTTTCTTCTTTTCTTGGTTACTTTTGGTCTACATTAAAATACTAAAGTTCAAAAGTAAGTGTTGTGAGCAACAGCAAAGTAGTTTCGGTGCTATCACTAATGAAATTATAAAATGAAACGCAGAATAGAAACTAAGAATTAAATGCAAATGGCAAAAGTGAAACTTTTAAGAGGTAGTTTGCTTTCTTCACAAGTACACACTCTTCAGAAAAAAAGTTCACAAATGTTTCTTGGATGTGTGGTTCTGGGAAAAAAAAAAACATTTCATTTATATAGAATTTTACATTATGTGGAGGTTCTATAAGCATTTAAAAGGTATACTCGCATCTCACTTACAAAAACTGTTGGTTCTTCTATGGCAATTCGCCAAGGAAGACTTTTTAATATATTTACTTGCTAGTGTGATTGTATTTGACTCAGTAAAGGCATCATAGAAGTACTAACCCAGCACAATCTTACTTTAAAGGGAGTTCCATTGATTTTTCAGCATTTCTGTATAATTCGATCATTGAGATGTAAATAAAGCCAGTGGTTTGAGGTGTATTGAAGAGAAACTTCCAGACTTCCAGATTTTCTTTAAAATGGTGGTGATAGGAACCAGAGGTAGTTTACTTTACTAACCAAAATTACCTTTAAACCTGTGTCTTCTGAGTTTTTGTATGTAATGTAAACAATGATAAAGAGTTTTCTATAGGTACAATTTTCCCTGAATGCTCTTGTATGTAGATTTAAAAAAAAAAACACACACATTTTAGGCCAAACCTCTCTTTCAAAACTCTTAAGTGTCTAAGGCACCAGGCAAACATTTGCAACCATTTCATGCAATAACTTTCTGTAAGGTAGCTTTTAGAAGCATTAAATGATTCATATGCTTGATTCTAGTTTCTCTGCAACAGAACATTTTACATTAAAGGGCCCATATCTTGAAAAATAAAATGTACTCCCTTTTTTTAAGAAAACAGTTTGATATAGTAGGTAAACCGTGTTAAACTTTTTAAAATGTACTGTTCACTCCCCACTCCATACACACAAACTAAGTCAAAACAACAGACTGTTTGGGATTTACTGTTTTTGTGATGTCACAAAAACCAACACATTTACAAATATTTGCATATTCAAGTCCCCAGCAGTTTAGTCCAGCTCATTTAAGCTGATCTTATAAGGAGTGTTTTAGCCCAGATTGCTTTTTGAACAAGGCATAATACATGGGAGCCAATCAGAACAGATAGCAGTCTTAAATGCACAGCAAACTGCCTGCTTAATTTTTTTTTAAATAAAAAGTTGGAAAGTTGTACTGTAGAAATTAATTACAACTGTTTTTGTTACATAAACCCGCACAAAGAGTGTAAGTGATCTCAGAAAAAAAAAATGAAAAATAAATCTAGGATTTGGACCATTTAAAGAAGTGGTTCTCAAACTGGTCCCCAGGGACCCCCAGACAGAGCACATATTTGCTTCATCCTTGTGTGAAGCAAAAATCTTGACTGTCTGGAGAATCACAGCTCTAAATGATGCTGTTGTTGATGTGTTTATCTAAACAATTTAGTTGTGCAGAGATTTTGAGAAATCAGTGGAACTACAATTTAAATACATGTAACTGAGTAATTGTAACTGGTTACTACCCACCACTGCATGTACATAATGTATATAGCAGCCTCGTGATGTCTGTATATCGGGTCTATCTCTGGTTGGCTGCACCCTGTCTAGTGTAATGGATGAGGTGAGGTCATAACTGCTGAGGGGTGAAGTGGATTATGGGAATTAGGAAGCCCACAGCTTGCCATTAGACACTTATTACAGAATGGGTGGAACTCATTTACCCATTTGAGGAGGGCCAAGAGAGTCTATGTAGCTTTTCCTCCTGTGCACTCAGAAAACTAACAACACAAAAGAACACACACATGTTCAGTTTCAAACAAAGCTTCGAGCAGCTTTGGACAACGTGACTTCACAAAGAGGTTATTAGAATATGCTTAAATGTGTATGATAGCACATTCTTATCTACAACATATAGCGTACCTTTATACGTGACGTCTTTAAAAAGTTAACATCAGCTCCAAATCATTCAGACAGGTGTATTATGAAGTTTGGAATACGAGTTTGCTTATATACCCATTATATTAATTAAATTCTTACTATCAGCTTAAAAATAAAGATTATGCATTCCTGATGCAGCAAATTAATTAATTTGTAGTGCAATATCTGCAACCACATGTGTGGGTAAAAGGTAAAAGCAATTTAGATTTTATCTTAGTGGGACCAGAACTCACATATGAATAATAAGGCATAAGCAAAAGATATGTAAAGCTAATACTGAGCGCTCATACTCTGAAAACTGGAGGAACTGGATATTCATCTGATGTCCACTGAAAGAGGGTCTGCATCACTTTGCAGTTAAAGACATGCCCAAATAAGATTGGAATTCCACTGAATTTGTTACTTGTTAAAATGCAAACAAAGACATACAAAGTGGTTTGATGTGAAATTATTTGATGAAATTCTAGAGGATCTTACCAAGTCAGAATGTTTAACAGTGGTGGTGACAGAAACCACACATCAGAAGAGTTTAATGCCTCTAAGTCAACTTATGGAAAGTTATTAGATGAAATTGTATGTTGCCTCATGCAAAGTTTTACAATGGTTAAGAAACATGATTTTAGCCTAAAACACATATTTTTTTTTTAAAGTTCTTTCATGGTGGGTTCCCGAGTGGCGCAACCGTCTAAGTGTTGGCCCTATCATCAGGAGATCGCGAGTTCGATCCCTGGTGATGCTACAGCCATCCGTAGCCGGGAGTCCAAGAGAACACAATTGGCTTCGCTCTCTCTGGGTGGGGTGGCCCCTGCTCCCCCCCCCACCCCCTTCTCCCCCCCATCACCCAACGCGATGCTAGTCAGCACAGGCGTCTGTTACCTGACGTAACAGATCTGGCGGTTGGCGCTTTCCTCCGAGCGCGTTCAGCTGTCCAGTGACTTTGTGCGTAATGACTCCAGCAGCATTGCTGTGTCTGATCCCCTCTTACCAGCACAACCCACACTAACATGCCACCACCACGTCAGTGTCACTGCAGTGCTGAGAATGATCCACAACTCACATAATACCTGCCCTGTGGTTGTGTGGTTGTCCTCCCTTTACTCTGTTTATCATTGATGAATGGGGTTAAAGGTGGGATAAAGTATGCAGAGGAACAGGGGGGCTACGGTCTGTAAATATAGAACTAAAAAGTGCACCTATATGGTAAGTGAGCTGATAAAATGGAAAGTGAGTGTAGAAACAAGGTAGATGTACCTAATGAAGTGCTCTATGAGAGTATAATATAAGCATGCTAATATTCCCTTCCATTGCAAATATTTCACTAAATTACATGAAAATAAGGCTACTAGTATAAACTATACTATACACTAGTACAACATTATTATACATCAACTCAGCCCGGCACCAGAACATCTTTGTCGGACAGGCTTTCCTCTCTTTCCAGGAGGGCACACTGTGGGTTGCCCTGCAGCATTTATAACAATCAAATTGCTGTGATTTCAGTCAAATCAAGCTGCACTGTTCTTTTAAAAAAATTAGTGTTTAGATGGCGGGCTAATCCCGCTCATGCCTCTCCTCGGTGTCCTTCATCAACTACTCAGACTGTAGTCTACTTCTGCCAAAGCAAGTTGACTACTGCACTTATTGACTACTATACAGGGTTTAATTTGGTCAGGTTGTCAGTGTTATGATGACAATTAAATGCACAGGAGTGTTAGTGTTCTTGTAGCATGTGCAATATGCATCGGTATTCTTACTTCAACTACTTAAAGACATCATAATTTTAATCACACAGTGATATTCGAAGGCACATGTACATAGATCAAAACTTATCAGCTTTGACTGCACAGTGTGATAGGTCAATTTTTGAAAACTCTATACATTTGTCCTGTAAACAAGAATGGCTTACGTTGCATTTACATTGATCCAGTGTGGCAATGCAACACCATGAATTCCAATAATTTGTCAGTCATAAGCAATCACATGGTGTATAGTGACGTGTCGAATTTGGAGGATGAGAGAGTGCAGTTTGATCAAACAGTTTGCAAAGAACGGCTTACCTATACAATTATCCGAATATCTAATCTCCCTGTGTTTCGTGATTCCATGAAGAAATAGCATATGATACACAAATAGAAACACACAAATCTGTTTAAAAACCTTAAAAACATTACTTTTTATTTTATGGGCACTGTTGAAATGATATCACAGAATAACAACTCAGAGCAGTAGAATCTCTGAAGAAACTGGATAAAAATTTATTTTTCCCTCTCAGAAGTTGGAAACTTCCCAAATTCCTTCATAGTCTTGAAAGCAGCATGAGTCCTGTGGATTGTTCAGATGTTAATGGGCAACTGTAAAATGATGACATATCCTGAGATCTATTTGTCATCTAGCAAAAAAACAAAGAGCACCTCCTTTTCGCTGCAGTCAACTTCTCAGATTCATTGTCCCACTGTTAAGTCTCTTAAAGGTCTCCTCCTCTGTGCAAGCCACTAGTGCTAGCATACGAGGAGCCGAAACCTGGACGAAAACATGGGAAGCATTTGAAAAACATCTCTTGACCTTTAGAGGCTGCAATTAATTCCTAATACCAGACAAGGAAAGGATTTAAGTCTCCTATGATTCACTGCAGAGACGAGGCGGCTTGCCCTGTCAGAGGAGGAATGAAGGCGCGCGTGTGTGTGTACGCATAGCTGGTAATAAAGGAGTGTCGTATGGTGGCATTTTCATCATGGCGGAAAAAAAATGATGAAGGCAGCCCCATCTCAGGGGAGTCTAGCAGTTTGGCACTCCTCAGAAAAATCCTCGTTTTGTACCAAGCATATGAGTCTTTACGATCACACATGTAGGCGAAAAAACAGCAGCTTTGAAGAGCTAATGAAAAATAAACTCAAATCTGAGACAAGTCAATCTCCAAGGTACCGCAGGGATTGCCTGTCTTGTTTTTCTTTCTTTCACTTTCTATGTTTGAAGCACAAATGACGATTTAGGTGAGAATAGTTTTATATGAAAATGCAATTGAACTTTTTTTGTGTCCACAAAGATCAGAGAGGAATTTAAGCGATCACAGCTGACTAAATGGGGGGAAAAAAATAGAGGTACTGTAGTTTGCTCTTTGACGAAACAGATGTAAAAATCAGATAGAATTCAACCTTCACAATGATTTAGCATTAGCCTTGAACCTGCTGTATAATGCAAACTTAAATGAGTTCTATCTAAAGAGGAAAGGGTGCACATAGGAATCTGAAGCAGTTCAGTTCAGTAGGTTGTAGGCCTGCTCTAAGCGAGCTGTGTGGACTAGTGTGGTTAGTTTACAGGTTCAATTCCACGAAAAGCAGTCTCATACCTCTGTGCTTCAGGCAGCATGTTTTAAAGAGATTAAACACAGAGTTGTATGAAACTGGTGATGCTCTGGGGTCTTATCAAGGTTTTACACTAACATGTGAAGATGCTCTGGGGCAAATACAAACCAAAGCAAGCTTTGACCCTTCTGATCCTGCAATGAATAGGTCCAAGACTGTAACTGACAGTTGACTTTGCAGCGTGACTGATTCTCCTCAGCTTGATATGAGAATAAGTTAAAATGGATTACATCTACAGAGAATGATTGTAATACAGATACATATAGCCTGAAAAAGTACTGATTTGGTATGTGAAGTTATAATGAATCTTCATGATGCGAGTCCAACCTGATGAGGTGTTCCGTTCCTGATATGGTCCATTGTTAACAAAAAAAAGAGAAGTTCTATGTAGTAACAATAACATTCTAATAATGGAGGCCACTGTCGAAAAACAAAACCTTCTGTCTCAATTTTTTTTCATCTTTTTTCTGACATAATTTAAAAATACCAGCTGCACTGTCATTTTCACCGTTTCAAAATATCACAACAAATGAAGCAATAGAAATGGCCCAAAATTATTTACAAAATCATGTGGCAATTCTTCAATTCTGTGACTATTCATCATTAAATTTCAACAATCTGAATGCCAGTAGGCATTTAAAAATTTGCTAAAAAAAAAACAACAACAACAAGAGATGTTCGGAAATGGTTAACACATTGGCATACATGAATTCATGAATTTCATGTATTTTTTATTTATTCTTAGAGTTTTTCTGAGCAACCAAACTTACTGCTCAATTATATTTTTCATAAATCATAAACTTGTAGAAGCAACTGTACCACCCGTAAAAGAACCATTTTTTTAAATGAAAAAACACATTTCACTATTAAGCAACAAAGAAATAATAAAAAGAATAATGTATCACAATTCATTTTCCTTCCATATCGTACAGCATTTCTGAAAGAAATACGGTATCAGGGTGGGTTTCTGAGCTAGCTGATCATTACGCTTGATGGTAGGAGGGGTAGGTGAAACAGGATACTGCTTGTTTTTATTAGTATTCTCTGCTTGCTGGTATTAGTGATATAATAAAAAATTCAGAAGATGTTTTCAAGGCAAGAAAAAGTCACTACACTTCAATTCGAGATTACAGGAAAAGAAGAATTTTATCATTGAAATGGCATGTTGTGATGAATCATGTTTAATATGTCCAGGGACATGATCTAACACAGTAAAAAGGATAGTTTTGATTTCAGGTTGACTTTAATGCCAAGGCAAAAAAGCTGATATGTAAAGAACATGCTCTAACAAAGGTTTTTATTTTGTTTGTGCCAGAGGCTACTGTTTTGAACAAGCAGAAAATGGACAGTCAGTTACATTTTATTGTTACTTTGATGAAACCAATCAATAATAAGCCCTTAGCAACCTGAATTCTGTTCTGAATGTGTGCACAGTAACTCAGAATCCATCATCCAACAATAAATGCAGCAACGCAGTATCTGTAATATAGTAACTGAAAACATGTAAGCATACAGAAAGCTCCAATTCCATATGCTGACGCATTTGAATATGTTAAATGTGGACATTGTTGTGTTTCAACTATTCTCAGGAAAGATTTTAATGAGTTAAACTGAAAATCATCAAAATCTCTGCACTGAAAAAAGTGTTGATATTAGCTTGACCTATCTTAGTCATTTTACGTTAAAGCCCCATCTGCTGATTTTTTGTAGTATTGTTATTAATAACTTTTGTGATGTTTTTCAATGAACTGTCCAAGAAAGAATGATGTTAGTCTTTTTTGTTGAGAGATTTTTAAAATTACTTTCTTCTGCCATTTTCTTCAGTTTGTTTTGAGTTGGCCTGGACTTAGTTTGGCATAGGTGACATCAGATCTGTACCAATCACACTTAGCAATATGTATATGCCAGCTACTTGCAACCCTCTCCCTCAAATAAAGGGGATGCTCTATTGCTGCTGTGAGTCCCAGCAATTATTTAATCTTTTCTAAATTTGTTAACAGTGCTTGTTGTGCAGATCTATTACATGGTTGTTTGTAGTGTAGCCAAACGCTGCTTCCTACTAATGTTAGTCAACTGTCCTGATTTTGTTCTTATTCATTTGCTTTTCCATGTTTTCATTTCTTTTTCACCCTCCTTTGTTTTATCTTGTGCTAAATAATAAGTTTGATCCTCCATTTGTCAAGAGCTGGGCTCTCAAATTTCTCACAAGACAAAATGGTTAGCAAGCACTGACAGCAACCACTGGTTCTTCTTTCTTCGTCTTCCAACTAGTGCTATAGCACCACCAAATTCAAGCTGCCGCTTCAACGTTAAATTGCGAAATGCACTCTTTAGAGCCAATGTTTGGTTTATCCATTCTGGGCTACTGTAGAAGGCGGTGCAACATGGTGGCCTCTGTTAGAAGAGGACTCGCTCCTTATGTAGGTAAGAAGGGCTCATTTTAAGCTAATGAAAACATTAAGAACACAGGTGATTTATACATAAATGAAAACATGGTTTTGTATGATACATTCCGTTTCTGCTAATAGATCATCCTAAATCTTACACACTGCACTCTAATGAATCGGCTGCAGTGCATTCACTCTGAAAAAATGTTGCTTTTAATTTACAAGATTCAGTTCTACATGAAGTTAGTAAGTAAGTAGAGTTAACAACAGAGTAATTGTGTTGATATATTAATTTTATTGTACACATTTGTAAATTTAAAACAACCCTTTTTTTCAGTGTGAATATATCACAGATGACACATTATGTAAGTCCCAGAGGCAGATTTTACTGCTGCAAATGTAAAAGGGATAATCATGGGTCTAGCTAATGTCATTAGCCCCTCAGCTATTTCACTGCTGCCACCAATCAGCATCCCACTGAAGCCAAAGGCCTTTCATACTAGGGATAGGGGGCATTAATGTAGTCACCTTATTCTGGTACTGGCTGTGACTAATCACAACCAGAGGAGACATTAGGTTCAGGGCACCACACGTGTTTATAAGCCCTGGAACAGAGATTAAGCAGGTGTTCGGGTTCTGTGCCATTGCCTGGTCCATGCTAACCATGCCCATGAACATTAGCTTCCAGCCAAAGAGACAGCTTGCAGGGCACAGGCCTCGATCCCAATGCATTTGGTTAATGCACAGTGCTATGGAACAGAGAGCTCTGCTGCCAGACACACTTTCCCTCCGCTCCGTCTTTCCATCCATCCAGCTTCCCAAACACTAATGCAAAACAGCTCTGGTTCTGCACAGCCAGGTGGTCCCTGTAGCCTTGGCTTCGGAACCATGCATATAAAAAAGAGGTAATTCCAGTCTTCGGCACCCCCGTGCTGTAGATTGTACACTGTTTTTGTTGTGCACCATACCAAATCCAAGATCCCATCAAGAAGTTAGTTCAGTAGTACACAGCAGTGTGGTAGTCACGGCCATTAAACCGAGTCCAAATTAAGGCCGAGGCCTAGGCACATCAAGTATGAGTCACATTCAAGACTTTACAGCAGTTGAGTTTGAGTCGAGGCCGAAACCAGGAGAGACAAGACAAAAAAAGACAGACCAGTTGGCATCACATTTGGTCGGTCCTGAGAACAAGCGCACCTTACCCCCAGACAAGACCGAGTGAAAATGATGTCGAGACTGAGATAAGACAAAGACTGTTAATTTACAGTCTTGAGACCGGATTCAAGTCCTACAACACTAGTACAGTGGCATAGAACTGCTTTAAAAGAAAATATGCCATGTTTAATTTGCTAAATAACCTGTAAATGGATGGTTCTTTAGAGTCCCAGGGAACACAGTATAAAATATTAACATTTTTGTACAGTATTGAAATAGAATGTTATAAACATGAGATTTAAATAACTAAAAAACAACAATAACTAAAAACAAGATAATAATGCGACAAAACACAATCTGATTAAAATCCACTTTTCAGGCCTATCTGAGAACTGTGTGGGCTATATATATATATATATATATATATATATATATAGAAATATGGCAAAATATCTGTTAAGAACCTACACCAACTAAAATGTTTTTCTAGGAGCATCTATCCAAGAGTTATAAAATGTGAATATTTGCAAAAAGGTCTTTCATAATACAGTTATCAGAAAAAGAAAGAGTACTGAAAAGTCCTCTTAAACCCCTTAGAGGGCCAGGGCCCACACATTTCTATAACCCTATAACCTAAGAATAGCTCAGCCAGTTTGCTTTGAAGTCCCTGTAGTTACTGAATAATAAGTTTTAGTATGTAATAAGCCTGAGATTTTAAGGGGTTAGGTAAAAGTGCTGATACTGTAGTCACAATAAGTAAAAGTATTAATAATGGAATTGACTCAAACAAGACTTAATATATTTTTAATTGAAAACTACCAGTGTAATTACTTTGAGTTACTTTTTTTCTATTCACAATCACAATTTGAAAATATTTCTGATTTGGCTACATCACTGAAATTAACCTACAGAAACAAAACATGATATTAAGCAAAAATGATAATGTTTCGAGTTCTGAGACTAGCCATTGCATGTTTTAAGTGATAACCCTACCACCCATTAGCTAGCTACCAGGCACTTGCAATAAAATATATATCCAACAGCTTTTATGTTTAACAAATAGCTATCCTTTATGTAAGAAGTAAATATTAAAATAACAAAGCACCTGTTTAGTTAAGATTTGTTAACTAGTAAGCTAGTGCTTACTGCTTGTATGCTTTCATAGAGTGGAAGTAGCCTTGGAAATTAGATGTTTTCATGTGAGGTTAGCTGCTTGGCTAAGCGCTGCTGCACAGTGCCACCAACCGTGCAAGCTGACTCACTTCACTCACGTTGTCACTTGCTGTTTTAGCTTATAATGACAACATGATAAAAATAAATTAGGAAATTTCATGCACAAGTCATTTTCAATAAGCCTTGACCTCCTAAAATAATCTTGTGACCTCTAGTTTGGGAACTCTCGATCTAGATAAATGATTGATCTGCAGGAGCCATGGTTGTACCCTCTGCCAAATGGAAATAAGATTCAGACAAAAAGGTTTTACCTTACTCACATTAGTTGGATCAGCATTGTAGTGAACATCAGCTCAATTTAAAACAGAACCAAATATATTGCTGCTGTCATGCAAAAAGCGAAGATTATTAATTTTTTGCATAATTTGAAAACTTGTGTTAACCTTTGCATCCTGTTAAAATTTCATGATAAATGGATCAAACAGAAATGGTGTGAAATTAATTTTAAAAAAGTGCTTCTACATTAGCTTCCATTACAATTTCAGAAAGATTTCTCATTCTGTGAAGTTCCCCTTTTGGAGATTTGATATTTTGTTCCAACAGTGATGTATATGTTCCCATGTGCATATGCAATCAAGAAAAGTGGATGACTGTTAACTTCTATCAATGTCATACTACTCACACTCTCACAGCGCATAACTGATAATTAAATCAACTGCAAACAAAATGCAGCATCTGCTAACAATTAGCTACCATCCCCTCTATGCACACAATGGCCATATTGATGGTGGCTTGAAAATGATATAAAGGTGAGGACATGGACGAAATATGGCTCCTTGAAATGGCCACATCTATCGCTGTCAGGATCATCAGAAGCGGAGCGAGAGGGCACCTCGCAGCCCATCTGTCCGTCTGTCAGTCGCCATGTGTCAGCCTCGTCCTCAGCCAGCTCTGCTCACGTCGCCGTGCCAACCGACTGACCACTGAAACAGCTGCACATGTATTTATATATCTCCTTCCACGGTAATGAAATGCTCTCCACACGTCTTGCAGGACGCATTTTGAGCCAGAGCCAGTGCTAAAGCTCATCATCTGGTTGAAATATATTCTCTTCCACAGCTCGCAGGCTGCGAGACATATTGACAGGTGTAGAGCCCTTCTGAGTGTCGTCTAAGGAAGAAGCATAAGGGGTGTCGGCGGATGGGGGCTGGGAGACAATGGCAAGACTGCGGCTGCTCATTTCAGGTGACAGTTGGTGAAGACAGACCAACTTTTCTCTGGGAAGAAGCGAGGAACGAGCAGCTCCTGACTAGTACACCTGCTAAATGAACTTTGAGAATGTGAAAATGGCTAGAATATTTCATACTTAATCGTCAAGGGGATGGAAACAATAACAAGTCGACGGATTTCTTTCTCCCTTGCGGGAAAATAGGTTCGGCAGCTAGAGTGCCAGGAGAGGCCGGTCTGGCCGTGACGGAGGAGTGTGTGATTCTCGGGAGATGGAGGATTTGATTATGTCAACCTTCCAAGAAGAACAACCTAATGACCCACCAGCTGTCTCCTGGACAGCGCTGGCAACTGCCCATCCTCCAAATGGTTCATGAACAGTGATTAAGAGGCACTTAGAAAAATGCTTATTTCTGTGAGGAAAAGCCATGCATTTCTTCTACATAGAAAGCATGTAAATGTCTGTTCATGAAACATGCACTTCTTGTGATGGTAGACCATGCTCTGAAAAGAAAATGCTGTTTGAGAAGGCTCTGGAAATCTATAGATAGTCTGAAGCATCAAATGTTGGTTTTCTAAGTGGATTACAGGTGGTACGATGGTAATTAGCTAATCTATACTCTGCTTCTCATGTAAGCACAGCTGAGATTTTGAGAGGAAATACTAATAGCTCAAAGACTTAACCCCTTAAATGACTAGTTTTATTACACATTTCTATAACCTAAGAATAGCTCAACCAGTTTGCACTGAAGTCCCTGTAGTTACTATATAATAAGCCTTGGTATGTAAAAAGCCTGGGATTTTAAGGGGTTAAACGGAACCATACACTGATGACAGCTAAGGAATCTTTGGAGCGTAGCTACAGAAGAACCACTTTTGGTTTCTTAATGAACCACCCAATGGATGGCTGTTTTGATTATATCATTCACGCCCCATTGCAAACAGTCTGTATACGGACACTATGTTGCAAAAGCAGCTTGTTTTGAATTTAGTGTTTCTGTGACATCACAGACATGAACACATTCACATACATTCAGGACATTATCCCCACCAAAGAACACTGAAGTTATAAAGAGTGTTTCAGTCCTGACTGCTTTTTGAATAAGGCACAATACAGTTCAGCTAATCAGAAGTATATCAGAGGTCATTTACACATATCAGTCCTAATAAGACACAGTAACAAAAACAGCCTGTTTAATACTCAGGTAAGCGAGATTAAACAGTGATCGTATGAAATGAATTATGACTGTTTTTGTTACATACAAATGTCATAAATGGACCTCAGGGGAAACAATAAATTCAAGGAAAACTTAGGGTATGGTTCTTTAAATAAATGAAGGGTGGTTTCTGACTTTTGCACTGTACTGTACATCAAAAGGAAAGAACTATTTAGGAACCACTATTTTTAAGAGTGTATATGAAGCAATTATCAGTATTGTGTTAAATGTCAGTAAATCACAAGCACTCACAAAGAATGTATTCTAAAAGAAAAAGAGAATGGTATGTGTGTGCTTTGTTGAATAGAAACAGTTTGAGAAAATATATTCTAGATAAATAGTGCTCATGCAATGTTAGATAAAACAGCAAAACAACAGTGTTAAATTACATTTCAGCAATCTGCTTGGTAATGGAGTGTGGGTAGTATCACTTATTCGAAACAACAGTACGGTTAAAAATGAAAACATATTTTTCACGGGATGCTTTACAAAATAGCTAGCTGTTCAATATATTATATATTCCTCTGAAATGAGAAAGTGCCTGATGTTTTTTACACTATTTTTATCCATGCCTGATACAGAATAGACCTTCTGTAGCACTCATTGCTATTGATGCAATACCTATTCCATGGCAGATAAAGTTTAATACTGATGCTAGTGTACTAAATATCAGAGGCCACAAGGCAAAGTAATGTGTTTTCTAAATGTAAAGTGTGCTTGTCAAGTATAATGTCGCAATTATTTCAAAAATTAAATATTCACAAGTTTAAGTAATTATGAATCTGTTTGAAACCGAACTGAATCAGGAATTCTGTGTTTAGTGAGTATAACAGTGTTAGAAATCTATTTTATTATACCAATTAATAAGGTTTAGCTGTCCGGTCACTCGTCAGCATTTTTAACACATCCTCTATAGAGAACACACTTCTGCACCTTTTGATCCACAGTTCCATAAAACATGGCCCGTTCAAAAGTTATGACACATTTTGTTTTATTTTTATTCCAATATGTTAAACTGAAAAATACCATAACTAGAAACAGAAAAATACCATAATTATATTTGTTTCCTGTAGAGGATGGGCTAACTTATTCTTATACAAAAAATACAAATCATCTATTTTCAATAAGCGTATAAGGATGATTCTACCGAATTGTTTCAAAGACTGAGTTAAAACCCCATTTTGGAATTTTAACCTACTTTAATTTAGACTAAAATAATTTTTCTAGAAGTGACCATATGCCTTAATTATGTTTATTATTTTAAAATAAATGATTGAACATTCCATTTTATCACTACTAAAACAATCATTACACTACTAAACCTTTACCAAATGTTTCAGTAATGACTTTAGTAGAGCATGACCAGCTGTACACACATCAAATCATAATTCTTTTCATTAGAATACAAAAAGTTTACTTAACTGTGGAAAATAAGTTTCCGTAGTGACAAATCTTAAGTTTATACGCTGATTTTCTGAATTTGGGAAACATTAGGATCTAACTGCTCTCCATATGGCCATGAGGGGCAGGGATGGAGTCTTGCTTCCTGCTCTAAAGTGCAGCAATGTTAATTATTTTTGTATATATTTTTAGCTTATTATTATCTTTATCTTTATTAAAGCCTTGGTTTAAAACAGATCAGAACATAATCCTTGTAAATATCTAAGGTCTGGAAACTTCATTGTTTTTAATATTGTGTTTTTTTACTATGCAAATGCAGTTTTAACTCATTTGGGAGAATGGTCTATATATAAGGCAAGTGTACCCAAAAAACTGACACCTCATCATAAACAGTTTTTGTAGTATTGTTATCTTTGTTTAAAAGCCTCTCACTGTCATACCAAAGCATGGCCTGCCACTTATGGTGATTGTTAATAAGTAAAATTCAATGGACAGCAATGCAAATACCCAAAGAGAGAAGTAGAGAGAGAGAAGACAGAAGTCAGATATATTATTATGGTAGCTCACTCATCCTTTACGACTCAGACAACCTGTCACACACACACACACACACACCGAGCGTGTGCCCTGTCAACAGTGGCTTGTCACCCGGACACAAACACCAGCCACTGTTTGATGAGCTGATAAATGAGATGACACCAGTGTTTGCTGAGATAGAAAACCTAACATAGAAAAAGAGCATAAAGGCGGGATTAGCCTCTAAAATGAGACCGAACACGATGGAAACGGTAAAAAAATGTCCTTGAGTGACAGGCAAAAGGGTGTGTGGCTCAAAAGGTCAGACTGTAACTATATCTGAGCAGTGGTAATCAGCAGGTGAGCAGTCTCTGACTCTTTCCTTCAGTGATCGTTAGCTGAACTGGCATTGTTCTGTCATGCAACGTACACTATGGTTAAACAATTTACAGTCACTTAATGTAGTAGTAGTTTTTATCATTTTACTTAATAATAAATGTGAACATAAATACATAACCAATTTCCAGTAGCCACATGTGGGTGTTTTACAATATTTCTGGAGTAACAAAAATTTATTTAGTGATAAATCATATACTGTATTTCTTTTCAAAGAATGTACCTTGAGATTTCATCATTCATCATTGTAAATCAGAAACATTCTTATTACAGAACACATTGCAGAAAACATGTTTCAGTCATGATGATTCCTTGATTTTCAGACTTTTGGATACATTTACTTCAAGACAATGGGATTTAACTGCTCACCATGTGGCCATGAGGGAAAAATGCAGGGGTGTGGCTAAAGTAAGGCTCCACCTAAAAGCTAGCTAGCTACTGTTAGCTTACAGCTAAGTTTTGGTCACTGGCAGAACCCAGCTCTAAATACCTTCTTAAAATATGAAGTGTGGTGTTCTCAAATTTAATCTAACCAGAGAATTTGATTTGCCTCTATTTAATCACAGTGCGGATTCCCGCTGTTGGCTGAGACCCCTAACAGCCTTTCTCCTGTTGTCTGAAGGGCATATAGCATTATAATGCCTGCTGCACGACATAGAGTGAAATGAGAAAATCTGAAGAAGAAGCTGGTAAATTAGAAGCTGACCGGCTTCACGTTAATAGTATAGTTGAAATGCAAAAGCTTCGATTAGCTGTATAACAAACAGAAATCTAAGGTGTAGGAACCTCAGGTTGGAAATCAGATTACATCAACACAGCTTCAGCTGTATAAATCTGAAGAGGGAGATACTGAACCTGAAAATCACAGCCTTGTAGCAACTCCTCAGTGGTTCTGTTTATGGACAGATTTCTGTTTGTTGGCCAGCTAGTCAAAGGTTTTGTATTTCAACTGAATTGTACTGGAGTCAACTTCTTGTTCGAATTTTCCCATTCCACCTTCCAGGTGGTTACGTTGGACACAGAGACTGTCAGTCAATCTGCTGGAGTCCACGCCCACACAGCAAAACAGTAAAATGTGACAGAGAAAAAAAGAAAATGTAAAACGCTCCTTTTAATGTTGTTTTTGGGGAAAAATGAGAAGGTTACTAAAATATATGAAATTGTTTGATGAAATATGTATTTTTCACAAATTAAAAAAAAGCAACAACTGTGCAGTGCCCTTTAAGAGATACATGCGGACAGCTTTACATTAGAGAGATTGAGGTTGTAGGTTTACTTGTCTGTTTGGATAGTATGGCAAATGTATATATTTGTGTTGTAGGCATTGCAACCCCTTATTTCTATAACCACCACTGTTAAGAAATCTGTAAGAATTTGTAAATTTCTCTACAATGCACCATTTGTGCTCAAACCACTGTGAGGTAATTTTACGTCTAAACCACTGAATTATGCAGCAAATCAGTGGAACTCACATTTAAAGTTAAGAACTTTCTCCTGCCATATCAGTGATACAGTTTTCTTACGAGAACAGTTACATGTATCTGCAACAGAACTGCTTTTATTTTATATTTTATTGAAAACACTGAGTCTAAACCTCGGAGTGATGAATGAAAACTTCTGAGAGTAGTGCAGTATCCTGTGTGTTTGGAGGTTATGAGATCTGGAGCTGTTGCCGTTGTCATAGGGGGTCCCCTCAGGATCTTCAGAGGACAACTGGCTTCACGGCCCAGCGGTCAATAGCATTAATAAGGACCCCAGGCAACGTGCTGATGTGAGCACTCTCTGTTCTGCAGGACTGACCAGAGGGAAGAGCAAAGTCACTCTCAACTACACAACCTGCAGTCAACTGCCATCTGGACCCTCACTCACTAACAGACCCCACCACAGCTCTATCCATCAGTCCACATCATTCCATTACATTTCATCAACAGCTTCCTCTGAGCTTGACACTAATGACTTGGTCTACTGTGTCTGTGTGCTTATGGAAGTATATTCATAACTAATGAAAGCAAAAACAACCTGCAGAAAGGGTTGAGAATACAAATATTCCCTGTGAAGGGCTGCAAAATAATCAATATCAAATTAGGAAAGAAAAACATAAACACAGTAATGTGTTGTAAAGTAATGGTCGAGTGATGAATTGTATCTATTTACTAATGAAATTTATAGGACTTTCCAAGGACAAAACTTCGTATTGTTCAAAGTAATTTACTGGGAACAATTTTTTTTGTGCACCAGAACTATTACTGTAAAATCAAGTGGCTATAATACCCTCTGTAAATTTAGTCTGACAAGTTGGGGCGACCAGTATCAGGAGGCTGTAGCTTACATAAAGCAATTCAAACTTAGAAATGGGTAAACAAAGTATGCATAAAATGACACTTACCATATTGATATTGTAAGCTTTATATCTCAGCATAAAAGTATAAAAACAAGTAATAGAAATAATCACCCATATTCAGAATAGAGATTACATTTTTGCCAGTAACAATGGGATTTTTTCTTTCAAATGTGTCACTAAAATTCCTAGTCTTATCTACATTATAAATATTTCATCAATATACATCAATAACGCTAAATATGATGATAATTAAGAAGAAAAAGGAAGGGCCATTAATAACTTTTATGGCATAGGTCAAAAGAAAACAATCATTTCAGGGCGAGTTAGTACTTCTTTATTTTTGTTGTTGTTACTGACTACAATTAAATGAAGCAACAATCTACCTTGACTTTATTTAAAGTTTTAAACTGCCGTTGACAGTGATGGACCATTCTACAGAATTAGTTTACATTGCAGCCCCACAAAAAAAAATATGAAAACAATGAAGTATTTAGACCTCCTTAGATATACATAGATATACTAAATACAAGATACAAGGATGCTTTAATGATCTATTAAAACCCAAGACATTATATAAGACAATGATATGCTAAACATGTAGAAAATCATCATTTCTAGGGTGCTTTCTATCGGGAGGTGGCTTTCCCAAACCCTAACCTCTAAACTGCAACTTGTAAAACTAATACGTAAAATTTTGTTTTATAATGTTGTATTTAGAATGATCTCTTTCTTTTACTTTAAAGTGAAGTTGAAATTTTAATAATTTAGGTTTATCATGTGTTTAATTATTAAACTAAAAAACTTTTTTAAAACAATGCTGTCCCACATTTTCATGTCACCACTAAAACACAAGGTTTTACTCCATAGGCAGAAAATTCCATAGCTAAAATTATCACTAGCAAAACATGTCAAGTGGCAAAATGAAAAGTTCGATTAGTCATTTTAATAAAATGAACAGAATTAAGGTATAGGGCCACTCAAAATAAAAAGATTTTAGCATAAAGTCTGAACTGTGTGACTGTAAACCAATTTGGTAAAATGATCCGTACTGTAGACAGCTACAATATATTACATATACTATCAGCGTTTTTCCACCGGCACTGTGGTGCGGCACAGTACAGTTACTAATCAGAACCTGGTTTTATGTAAGTTGTGTGGTGGTTGCATGATTTCTCATGAGTGCTAACAGTAAAAATAAACCATAAGAGCAACAATGGATGAGTATTAAACTGTGATTTAGCTTATAATCACTATTTGGTTTTATGTGAAGAGTCACAGACTGATTCTTGTTAGCTATTTTTTTTTAGAAATGGTGGTTGTCTGCTGTAAGTAATGATGCAAGATGTTTCTGTGATAATTATGTTTGACCAATTAATGGTTTACAATATTTCTAGCTCTACCTGTATGTCCCAGCTTAGCACACTTGGTACCCCAGCAAGAAGACCAAAATCAACACAGGCGCTGTGTCTGGTGGAAAAATAGCATATAGCCTATGTTAAAAGGTTTGTAGACTCCAACTCAACCAGCATTTCTTCTGAAATCAATGGTATTAATGGTGTGTTTGCTACTATGTTTCATCAACACCCCGCACTATTCCATGAAGGCTTTACACTAGATGGTGGAACATTGTTGTAAGAATTTGATTGTACTTAGCTACAAGAGCTTTAGTGGGGTCAGTTACTGATGTTGGATGATTAGTTCTGGATCACAAATGCCACACTAACTCCTCCCAAAAGTACTAGATGGAGCTGCATAACTCTAGAGAACGCAACTCTACTGTTCCACAGCCCAACGCTGGGGAGCATTATACCCCTCTAGCTGACGTTTGGCATTGGGCATGATGACATTAGAGCATACCATTCTATGAGCAATGATTTTCTACAGAGGTTATACAAGCTGTGTGTGAGCAACTGCATGCCTGCACCAGCAATGTGTGTACCTTAAAGGAGGTGAAGTATACGTTATGTCTAGATACCTTTAAAACATATATAATTTTAAATTACATTATAAGTATTAACAATAATTAAAGTAACAGGTTGCCAAATGTAGGAATATATTGAAATATGCACATTACTGTTCTGTTTTATGTTATTACAGAGTCACTGTGTAAATTATAACTTAATTAAAGCAAGTCACTGTAAAGTTGCAATTAAAGTGACTGGCCAGCCCGTAATTTACTGAAAAGTTTAACGACTTTTATGGAGTTGATAAGCTGGACAAGCCAAGGTCACCATAGACTCATATTATCCAGTAGTTTAAATCACATAGTGGGCATCATCATTTCAGTGGTCATGGGCGAGAGAGAGGGAGAGAAATAAATGCAAACGGCATCAGCACGTCAAATTGCCAATGCATTTCCAATTTCATGCCCTAGTCATCCACTAGTGCTGCAATCAACAGCCTCAGTGTAAATAAAGAGGCAGCAGTCTCATAAGTCATTCCCTGGGAAGCAAGTGAATGGGAGTGTAACGTGTCGAAACAACATCCAGGCTTGATTATCAAAGCTGAGAGACAAGCAGAAGGGGGTGGGGGTGTTCGCCAAGCCCACTCATATGCCTTAACAAACCATTCAAAGTCAACTGCCGCCGCATTCGTACACTGGCAATATCATTTCACGGTACTCAAGCGATTTGAACACATCCCCTGCCCCTCCCCATCTGCGGACATGTGTGTAATAAAAGGCCTCCGTAATCATTGGTTGGGCCTTTGATGGACGCAGACTTTAGCCCGGAGGGAGCCGTTTTATCCACATGCTCTGTGATTAAAAAAAAATAAAAAATAAAAAAATAAAATAAATTGCAGACAGGTAAACAGAGGCAACTGGAAGAGAGGCTGGGACTGCCCTGTCAACTTCAAAAGCCCCCCAAAAATGTAATACTTTAATTAGTACAACACCATTACCGAGCATTCCACTGAGTCGGGCCCCCCTCTGAAATGAAGGCTAATCAGATAGAGTTTTAATGAGAACAGCTAGTGTAATCATCTCGCCTGCCTGGTCCCACAGCTTAAGGCCTATTACACTCTTTAAAATATTAATGATTCTTCAGTAAAAATCGTTTAAAAAGCATCTCCCAAAAGGCACAGAGGCATAACGCATTCTCCCTCCCCTCCCCACTTCCTCGCTAAGCCCAGCAAAGCTCGCACCACAGTGGCTCTGGGTCCACTTGGCAAAGGGTGGATACATAACTGACCTTGGTACCAGAGTGTAGCTTAATATTTCAGAAGAGAGTAAAGAGATGAAATGGAGAGTGTGTGAGAACTCTTGCCAGTGGCTGTTGTACATGAAACCCTGTCCATCACAGGCAACACTTAGCTTATAGCAGTACTTATGAATATTTATCAATGTGCCAAACAAAAGATATAAAATACAGTACAAGTGTGCAGTATATCTGAATTTCAGTCAGGGGTGTGGCTAAAGCCCAGGGGACACTTTTAGGAAAAAACGTCAATTTTTAAGTTTTTTTTTGCTAAATGATGATTGCCCTTTTCAAATGTGTCATGAAGATACAAGACAAATGATCTGTAATGGTAAGAGCACATAAGCAGCCAAACATTTTATCTTTATTGGCAAGATTTTAGAGTTGCTGTTGACTTCTTTACATATTAAATATAGTTGCTCTCGCACACATCAAAAAATGGGGATAGGGTTAACAAGATGAATCAGGCTTGTTCGAGTATGGAAAACCCCAAAATTATTGTTGCCAGGACTAGGACTGGAACAACCGTTAGCCAAACTTCTCATAGTATGGAATGACTTTACATCCAAGCATACCACACCTGTACTATAGTAGTCACTGTAGAACTCAAGGGATGTGACTAGCTGACATTTCATATTACACCAACCTTATCACATTCCTCTGAGTGCTGAAGTCAGCTCTCTCAGGCCCTCAACAAGTGTTTAAAAAATAAAAAAAGATATGCCCATCTTTTTTCTTTTTTTTTTTGCATGTGTAAGGTAAAAAGCAATGCAGACGCTGCTGTTGCTTATGCCAGGTGTTTTAAAATTTAGACCAAAATGTCAGGCGTTAACACACCTGGGATCTGCCAGGACAATGTGCACTGTTCAGTAATATTTATAACCATGAAAAGGAGAAAATAAGGGCTCAGTGACTAAAACAAATGTTTTTCATGCTGCATTCCCATTGTGATTTAACCCCTTAGGGCCTATACACACATATACTCTTGTCTGTGCTCACAAAGAGCTGTGGGCCCGAACCCCTTGAAGCCTAAGCTCATTTTTGAATTATCAAAGCAGCAATTTGGCCAAAAATCTAATTTACGCTTTTTTTTTTTCTTCGTCTTTTCCAAAATATAGTCAGCCATGACATGTTTGGTGCCTGCAGTTTTTTTTTTATTTAGTTTTGCACTGAGCCTAGAAGGCTAATGTAGCTAAGTAATGAAAGCTTATGGCCAACATTAGCATTGTGCAAATGATGCATAAATCATACCAGACTTGCTTCAAACTCAACAATATTTTTGAGTAGACTAGACAAACTTATGCAAAATAACATACATTTTACATTATCTAGAAAATAAACAGAATTTTCCATCTTTATAGGTGACTGTATGTCATACAGTGTCAGAAGACATATAATCAAGTCTATCTAAGATTACTTAACATCTCAACATGGTTTGTTTGCACAATGCTAACATAATGCTTGTGAACTTTAGATAACCGACTCTACTTTGGAGGATTGTGTAAATTTGATTTTTGTCTAAATCAAAACTTTAATACCTGAAAAATAAACTTAAGTTTCAGAGAGACCCACAGCTCTTTGTAAGTACAGATATGAGTGGTCCTGCGCTTTACACTCAAATCAGATACCGGATATGTCCTAAAATGTCTATTTTTCTTTCTGACAGTTACCATCAGTGTCTGTGCAGATGGCTCATCTGGTGCTGGATAGCGCATCGTGGGCCTTTGGTGACCCCTCTCAGGCTGGGCAGCCAAGTGTGACCAGCTCCCCTGTCTCTCCTCCTCTGGAGGCGGGTGGGTAGCTGGAGCCTCCTGCAGAGATCCTGCACAGCCCTCAGTGCATGCAGCGACATCAGGATAATCTGCCACATTTCACAAAGCAACAGTGCCTCGGCTGCCCCATTAGTCACAGTGATAGCACTGTACAGGTGTGAGAGACCCATAAAACAGTACAGGCAGACTGAATGAACAAGTGGACTCTGAAATCACAAAGGGACGCAGGAGATCGTTAATAAAAAGCAGTGCTTTCAGGCTAACTATAAAGTTCAGTTGTGACAACAGAAAACAGCTTATTGTTGACTGTTCTTGCTCTAAAATTCAGGAGTACCTTAGCTGTGAGTAAAGCACTGTAGTACAGTACAGACATTTCATGGTATTTTTGCAATAAATATATAGCCTTATAATCACAGTAACTATTGTGGACACACAGAATGTTCCTCTGTATGTAGAATAGAATAGAATAGAATAGAATAGATTAGAATAGAATAATGTACAGGCCCATGTATATACATTTAGAAGGGCAGTGGTTCAGACTAAATACAGACCATGCCCTATCCCTCTGTGGCTAACCTCCCATGCCAAGCACTATTTCAGTTTATATTTTAATGGCCTTTCAAATATTACTGCTATTACACCTTTGCAAAATTGCAGCACAGTTGAGTGGCTCTAGATTCTGTGTATGAGACCATCCAATTATTTTATAGGGCTAAAAAAAAAAAAACTCTCTTTAGAAGGCTTTATTATTGAAAGAAAATGTTAGTTGCTAAATACAGCTGCCAGATACTTCTGATATTGTGGCTCTCATCTCATAAAACATATAAAACAATTGATTCTTTAGCATTGCATTACAGAACATACACCTTCAACAATAAAAAACACACAAAAGGTGCCCCAAAATGTTTTTTGAGCGATGCCTTAGAAGCCTTTATATCTTTTGGAGTTTCTTTCAACTTTAAAAAGGTTCTTCACACTCACATCTCATTTCCAGAAATATTTCACTTAAACATGCCATAAATGAAAGGGCGCAACTATCTAAGCGTTGGCCTTATCATCAGGAGATCACACACTCAATCCCTGGTGATGCTACATCAGTGGTTGGCAGTCCAGAAGAGCACAATTGGCCTCCTTCTCGCCACATCACTCATAGCAATACTAGCCAGCACACGTAGCTGTTGTAGCTAACATAATAGAACTGGCGGTTAGTGCTCGAAGCGCGTTCAGCTTTCCCATGATGTTGCGTTAGCAGCAATTTGAAAAGATGCTGTGGCTGGCTTCACATGACTCAGAAAAAGCTTGTGTTTGCGTTTGCCTTCCTAGCGCTGGTGGTATCGTGATGGGAATTGGGGAGAAAATTAGGGGAAAAAATCCCTAAAAAATATAAAAACTAAAAAAAGACTACTGTAACAGTGTCATGTTACCACTACCATTAATTGATGCTAACTAGAGTTTGCAGCAAAAATTAGCATATGACATAAGATGTCATGACATCACACATAATGACATCTGTCATGAAAATGACCAGTAATGACATGGTTATATTATGGACCGAATCGATGCAAGGTTCTTTATGGGAACCAAAGTGGTATCGCACAAAGAACTCTTTCTGGCACCTTTATTTTTAAGGGTTCAGGACGTTGTGCTGTTATATTTTACCAACAAAATTAAAATTGATGCAACAATTGCTGGTTGCAGTGAAATTCGTTGTATGTTGATTAATTGATGAGATGTTCAAGACCTCAGGGGTTTACTGCCTTCATGCAAGCACACTCAAAACACGTAGTTGTTTTAGGCTGTTGCATACATATGATAAAAAATGCAAGAAGATGCATTCATTTTAGACATGGGAAAAGAGGCACACTTTGACCAATGATGGCAAAATACTGGTGCCTCTGCCATCCCACTCTGCATGTCCCTGGATATTGTTGCTCTAGGGCAAAAGATTTTGTGTATTCTAAAGTGATAACTTTACAGGAAAACAAAAATATTGTTCTTGACTTTTAATGGAAGTTAATGTAACAAGGTTTAATTCTAAGAAATTTGGACCATTTGTATTGGCCTATACATCATGGAATTTTCACAAAATGTAAAGGGCAGCTGGCATTTTCAAATCATGCAAAAAAAGGAAAAACAACAAAAATGGAGATAAAAGGTTCTTGCCTGACAGCAATGATATGAAGAAAGCAAAAAAAAAAAATCCTCCCCACAATGTCCTTTGGTATGAATGCTAACAAAAACAAAAAATAATGTAGCATACAACTCACAGAAGGGGTACATTTAACATATTAATGTTCCATAGCCAAAATGCATTATAACTCAAATAACCTACGCTGTAACATCCAAGGATGAAAATGTAGACATTTCCCACCCTCTGAGAAGCAGCATGCACAGGCTATACTTTATGAAGCACATTACTGGTGCAGGCCAGGACTGCAATTCTTTATTTGGAATGAATGCATGGATAGTCTGTGATGGGGAGTGAATGGGGAAAAATTAGGCCAAATCTTAACTGCCATCACTCATGCCTGGACCTGCAAGGGCCTTAAGACCATATTGTAATTACAAATTATTTTTCTAATTAATTTTGGGCTTCATGTTCCATTAGCATCTGGTTAGGAGGGTTAGAGCTAATTGAAAATGTTATTAAGCTAATAATGTTTACTCTGTCTGGTGTGGCTGCAGTTGAGCACTGATGAGCTTCCTCTCTCTCTCATGGCTGGGGGCTGTTTGCTTATTGTAATTGAAGATGGGGAGTGGGAGGCCTTTTTCTATCTGGGGCGAAGAACTTCTCTGATCCATATTGGCATGCTGGTTTAAGGAGATGGGCTATACCTTAACCTGGAATAATACAAATACATACACAGACACACAAGCTCAGGTCATCTTGGACTCCACCCCTGACTGCCCTTGTGTTCACTCTGTACCACATAAAGAAATGCTTTTCTTGAGGGAGTGCTAGTTTATCCAAGTGTTAAGACATAATGAAGGCGTACAGGCATGCTCTTTCTGGAGAGCCCCCGAGAAAAAGCATGACACAAATTCAAGGGGCACTGAGCATTTATACAGACGCTCATTGTGTGGAAATTTACCGCATCTCAGTGAATGCATCTCAGGACTCTCGATGTGCTGCTGTATTATTAGCATCAACACTGTCCTCTCAGTTTTATCTGTAAATAGCAAAAATCTTGGGCACGTCAACCCCAGGGTGAAAGCAAGTCTTGCAAAACACCTGATTAGTGGTGTCTACACTGTGTATTGTTCCTCACTGTGGGCTGAGAGAGGCATGTTCAGACATAACCATGAACAGCACATCATGAATCCCATTTGCAATGCCCAGTGCTCTGTCTGGCCTCATTACCCCCCGGTCAATCAAACGCCTGCGATTCGCTCGTCCATTCGAGTTCGTTATTAACAGTGGCGGATATTGAGAGTGGTTTGCAAACAAAGTGTACCATCAGGCCATCTCAGTTAACGATTTGCATGGATTTCCCCTCCCCTTGAATGTCACCTTCAGGGGGGAAAAAGCATCCATAACGAGACTAGGTGCAATCAAATTAGGGCTGCACAGTCAAGCAATGTGCAGAAGCTAGAATGCATGTTTCTGCTTGGAATGCCTTGCTACTTAAGATTAGGTTCAGTAGCCCATCATCGGCAGACAGCGACACTTCCCCTTTGTTGGAATCACATCACTGTGTTACCAAAAGATCAGTTGCATAAGCAGAGCTTTGAAAAGTCACTCTTGAATGCACATAACACCTTATCCAAGAAATCAGAGTGGATGTACTGATTTTAAAGCATTTGAGCCATGACAATTTAATTGGTAAAGAGGGAAAGGCCCAGTATTGTGATGTATGAGGACAACATACTAAGGAGAAGAAGAAGAAGAAGAACAAGAAGAAGAAGAACGAGAAGAAGAAGAAGAAGAAGAAGTAGAAGAAGAAGAAGAAGAAGACTAGGATTAGTCCATAAATGCTCATCAGAATTATCCTCAGCTAAAGGGATTAAACCAAACCCTCTTTACACACCCCATAATGTTATTCCACTACAGCTCCTTGTCCACAAATATATGCTCTATTTATAGTAAACAAAAAGTTGTCTCACTATTGCCTCAACAGAGAGAGGCTGGCTTTTGCCCAAAACACGTATCATCTACACTTCTTGTAAAACAAACAATTTCATGCTTGCTAGTTCCCATACTCATCCAACCTACTCATATCCTACATGAATTCTGTCCTTCTTAACGTCCCCTTGCCTTAACCCTTACCCATGGCTGCAGACCCAGCTGAGTCTTGCCATGAATGGAGCCAAATTCCTTCCCGTCTGCTGGAACTGGATTTGCATTAATGAGATGTGAGCAGCCCGACTTCAATCTTACACCATTACCCCACTCACCTTGTGCAAATCTTTCACTGACACAGGTACCATGGGAAAGATCACCCAATCAGCAAGCTGCTCAAACACTATAGCATAAAATTAGAAGATGAATTTTAAACTGCAAGTAAGGAATATTACTGACAAAATATCCAGGATATTTATTTATTTATTTAGCTGCACATGTGCATCTACAGTTTAATCATTTAAAAAAAAAAGATTTGTATCTACAGCATTGCAATAATAATGGCAAAAACTTTTTTAAGCCTGATCTCCTGATAACCTTTAGGTGATGGATATTGAATATTTGTGTTTAATCAGTGCAGTTCAGTCATAAGAAGCGAGGAGTGAAATCAACCGTTTTGTTTTTTTTTACTCACATATTTGCATGAAAAGTCAATGCTTTTAGAGCTTCATTATAGTAACCCTAAAGTCATAATTTAAACTGTGAAAATCTATTTTGACTAATAACTTGTTTTTGTTATGCCCAAGAAACTACTAAAAATGGCAAAAGAGCTTTCCTACACCTTAACACTCACTAAGAATACAAAGATTGATGAATATTCACGACTATGCAAACTGTAAACGCCCCTTGCCTCCCCATTTCCGAACCCCGCCCCCTCCCTCTATTACCACCAGACACAAGCTGTATCTGTTTCAACAGAGTGAGCAGATGAGATGGACCAGAACAGGAACAAACCTAACACTCTAACTTTAATGATCAGAAAATAAACAAATACCATCACCCAACAAATTTTAAACCATAAATTCAACAACAAAATGTTTAAAAATGGTAAAGAAATTACAATGTATGCTGATTATGCTATGATTATGCCATTGCTAGCTTAGCAGGCTAATAAATGAGCTCAACACACTGCAGAACAGGTTAGATTCTGTCTTTCTGACCAGCACCAGTCCACTCCACTTCACTTGCTCACATTTGTGTCTTTATCCTCTACAGCAGTGTGCAGCAATAGTGAGCAAGAATTGTTGGTGGTGTGTGAAGCTGCTTTAGCCTTCTTGCTAAGCTAACATTAGCCATGATGCTATCAAGGATAGTCAAGCAAGAGTAGCTTAAGCTAACAGTGCCACATACAAAACCATAGGTTTGCTTGCTCAAATTTCTCTAATTGTCAGAATTGAACCTGTGTGGTGGTGTGTAAATCTGACTTAAAGCCTGCTTGCTAAGCTAATGCTAGCCTCTCGCGTTAATAAGTACAGCAAGAGTAGCAAACCGCTTCACACAAAACAACACAGTTTGCTCCCATGGTTTTGATTTTTTATCCTTCAAACGTGGGTCAGTGAAGCTGCAATGACCTAGAATTAACCTGTGCTGTGGTGTGTGAAGCTGTTGCGTGCTGAGCTACTGCAGTAGCATATTACCTGCCTTCTGCTAGTATAGCTCTACCCCATATATTAGATGTGAAACATAAAGTTGACACCATCATAAATTTAAATACTATAACCATTTAAATATTTTAGCAAATGGCTCACTGCACAGTCCAAACATTTCAAACAAGTAAGCTATGATAGCACCGGCACGTTCTGTAGCTGTAAACAAATTTCCTGTCACCACGTTGCAATCCTCTCATTAGCATACAGTGCCATTCACAGATATTGGCATTTCTGGTAAACATGAGCAAAACAGTCATTATTGCTTATCCTTTTGCTCTTTTGTTCAAAATATTAACAAAAATATAACCTTTATTAGAAGTACAGTAATTAAAAAACGACTAAATCTTTCCAGGAAACAGAACTTCTCCAGATCCGTTAAATTCTGAGGTCCATACTGACTCTCCTCTTCAGCTCATCCACAGGTTTTCTTAGGTCCGGGAACTGAGGTGACCATGCCAAAACCTTAATTCTGTGGTTAGTGAACCATTGTTGTGTTGATTTTGAGGTATGCTTTGGATCATTGCCCTGCTGGAAGATCCAAGCTATGGCCCTGTTTAAGCTTCCTGGCTGAGGCAGTCAGATTTTTATTTTATTTCTGGTGGTACTTGATGGAGTCTGTTATACCATATATCTGAATAAATTATCCAGGGCCTTTGGAAGAAAAACAGCTCCACAAGATTACAGATCCACCACCATGCTTCACACTGGGGATGAGGTGCTTTTCTGCATGGTTATCTTTATGTCCCTGCCAAACCCACCTCTGGTGATTGTTGCCAAAAACCTCTGTTTTGGTCCATCTGACCGCAGAACACAGTCCCACTGAAAGTTCCAGTAATGTCTGGCAAACTGTAGGAGCTTATGTTTGTTGGTCCTTGACAGCAGAGGCCTCCTTATGGCAACCCCCCAAACAACTTGTAGATATATAGGTGGTGTCTGATAATGGTTTGGGAGACATTTTTTTCTACAGGGAGACTTATTTCTACAGTTCCCCATCCATGATCCTTGGAGATTCTTTGTCCATTTGAACCATCCGTGTGGGGTCAGTATAGACATAGTCATCTTTCCGGCAGATTCTTCACATCTCCAGTTGTTTCAAAATTCTTAATGATTAAACTGATAGTGGAAATGGGCATTTTCAACTGTTTTGCTACTGTTTGCTATTTTTTTGTAGCCATTTCCTGATCTGTGCAGCTTAACAACCTTTTGTTGCACATCATTGCTGTATGATTGGTCTTTCTTATAGTGATGGAATACTAAGGGGAATTTGGCCTGCATTTCATTTCATATATATTCTCCAGTGAAACAGTAAGTCATGGCTTACCATTTAGGTTTTCCTAATAACTCATCTGAACATCAAAACATAAAACATGAAAGGGAATATACTTCAGTTACACTTCACGCTTAAGAATTTCTGGGGTGCCAACAATTGTGGCACACACAGATTTAAATAAAAAAATATTTATTTCATGACGATTTATTTTTTTCTTTCAATCATTTTATCTTACATAAAGGTTAGAATTTTGCTAATATTTTAAATGAAAGATCAAAAGGATAAGTAATTAAAAAAATTGTACAGCTCATTTTGCTCATGATTACCAATATGCCAATATTTGTGGAGGTCACCTCATCTTGTAGCCCACAATTTTTTTTTCTGCAGATGTATTGAGAAGGCCTGTGTTTTCAATGGAAAAATGTGAACTCTGCATTGCGACACATTTGACAAATATATTAATCTATGTAAGCATAATAAGCCATCCAAGTAGAGTTAACTATTTAAAAATCACATTGTGCAGCAAACCTGGCTAAACAAAATGAACCAAATGGGTTCTAGAGTGGTGCAACCTTCTAAGCGTTGGCCTTAGACAGTTTTATTCCTGCTGATGCTACAGCCACCCTGGCTGGGAGGCCAAACCAGCATAACTGGCCTCATTCTCTGAGTAGATAGAATTGCCTTCCCTCTTCCCCATCAGTCTGTCTGTTGCTAGCATCTGTTAGCTGATGTAACAGAACTGGCAGTTAGTGTTCTCCTTCAAGCATTTTGAGTTGTCCAATAGCGTTGCGTTAGCAGTAATTTGAAAATATGCATGTGGCTGGCTGCATATGACTCGGAGGGAACATATGCTAAACCTGGAACAGCGGAAGTGTACATGACTAAATTAGGGACAAAAGTGGGTAAAAAAAGTTCAAGCTTCCCAGTACATTTTTATTTTGTCTTCTCTGTTTGCTATATGGTTCTTTGCTTTTCTACACTAAGAATCTCTTATTGAAGTATGTTTCTGGTTTCTTTATTTGATGCATATACCACCCTGAATGATATCAATTGCCTGTTAATACCACTTACAAAGAGGCTGAAGGACTACCTGAGATCGTCTCCTACTTTTACTCACCAGCGCAGCAATTTGACCTTGCTATAGACTCTATACTTTGCAAGAATAGTGGAGCCTTAGCTAAGAATTCCTTCTGATCCACTGTCTAAACACATGCAGAAAGAATAGAAAAAAATCCTCTCAGAGAAAAGAGGCAAGGGAAAATGAGCTCATGTAATGAGCAGTCAGGGGCCGTCAGAGCTCTAAGTGGTTAGATCGCTGTGACAGTTGAACTTAAGGGAACCAGCGGATATCATAGATTCACGCAACGAGGGAAGCTTGGTGTTTGTCATTCCCCTGACAACAATTAGCAGTCATTAAGGAAGCTAAATGCATGTGTGTTCTCTTCTAGAATGATCACAGCGGGGGCAGTGGCCCATCTCCCCCCTTCAGCCCAACTAGGGGTTGAACACTCAGCCGTGATGGAACTCTTCCGCAGGCCAGTGGGGAAAATTAACACACTGTTCACTGCCTTTAATTTGTGCCAGGCTGCTCCCGTCAAGGGCTTGACACAGTGGCTGCAGGGGGGACCCCCGAATTGACAGTGGCAGAGAGCCCCTTTGGTGCTATTTCTCACCTCTAGGCTGTGGCTGGGTTTTCATGGAGAGTGTATTAGATCACTGTGCTCAAACATCTGAGTTGTCGAAACTGACCCCAGCCTGGCTACTTTTTTGCGAAAATGTTCTCAAAATGTCAAATGGCAAACAAAGGCATGATATGAAAACAAGAATCCCATATGATATGGTCACAAAGCATGTATGATCTGCATAAACCCTTTGTTCGTGCTACATAAAGGGACATATTATCCATCTCTCTGTGTATCCCATTCAGACTCTAAGCAATCAATCCACACTTGGCTTATTACAAAGCCTCTCTTGAACAATGGCGGTGCCATTGGAGGTACGGTGGCCTCTGAAATAAAACTCTAATGGATAGCTGCGGGAGCCTGACACGGAGAATGATTAATTAGGCCTTAACTGTGAGCTTTAAAGCTCTTCACGCCGCCTCATTAGAGGAGAAGAGCGAGCATTTTTAGCTACAGTACTTATTATCCTTTCGTAGCACTTTGAGCTGATCTTTTTCCCTGGCCTCGCTGTCTGACATTAAGGCTATGGTGTGGCTTGTTGCCACAGTGGAGATGTGTGACATTTAGCAGGGCATGTGATGAAGCTCAGGGGAGTAGGGTCTCTCTGGGGTGAGACGAACGAGGGAGGTCTCTTTCTGGTGTGTTACAGCCGTATGATTTTATTCGTCATGTCAGCATCTACACCAGCCTTGAACAACCGGAAGAATCAACCACAGGTCTGAAAAAAGATACTGAACAAACATGATGAAATTCTTGTCTTTACATTTTTTGTTTTATTAAAATATTTTGCATTTCCGTGTTATGTATTCGTTTCATGTTTGATGTGTGACTCCAAACGAACAAGTGAAACTCTTAGGTGGTCATAAGTGTACACTATGAATATAAATCTTATTCATGATGCAGTGCAGAGTGGCATATAGGGACACTCAGGAATGACAAAATGGGAAGTCAAGTCAGTTTGAACAGGAAAGTTGGACATCCGCCAGTCTGGAAAGCTAACATCTGGTCACATTAGTAATGAATCAATTATAAGACACACATGTGACATGCCTGGGGGAATGAAAGCGAAAGGGTCTCCACATGACAGAATGTGCATAGGGATTTGGGTGCCCATACACTGTTCTCCTACAGCCATGCCAAGCCTTCTGTCTGCTCAAATACATCAAGTGTATCAGCTACAGGGCGCTCCGTTTGTAATGTCACAGAATTACATTCTTTTCTCCATGGACATTAAGATTAAATAACATCTTACTCATAACCTTAGTCTTGACTTTTCGTGTTGTTAGGGAGAAACTTCTGAAGTGGACGTCCATAGCTGGGTATGTGGTCTTTTTACAAAAAGCACCGTGAATGTCGCATTGTCTACTTAAATGGAAAAAATATACTTTCAGCAACAAAAAGCATAGACTTAAACTAAAGCAGTCGGGGACTGTTGGGCCCAGATACACCATCAGGATAGCTGACATTTTACTGCCATTCAGCTTTTATGCAGATTTGTTTCCGCTCTGTTTCCCTTTGAACAATTTGTCATACTTTGGTCTGGTGTTAACCTGCAAATGCTGACTCTTTTTTCATTCCATCCTGGAGAGAGAAGTCACATCCCAGAAAAGCATTATTTAAAAGAAAAAAAGGGAAAAGAAGGAAAAAACTATAGGGAAAAGATAGGAATTGGTAAGCTTTCAAAACAGCTGCGACTGAGCAGTAGGTGTGATCCATCATACTAGCATGTGGGCTATGCGAGCATGTTAAGGAACATTTAAATTATCCAAGCAAAGGTGCACAAAAACACTTTTTTCTTATAGTTAAAGTACTAACTAGCACAACTAATTGGCCACTGTGGGGGCAGATGAGTGTTTGCTCATATCCATGATTCTAGGAGTCTAACACAGCAAGTAAATGGTTCTAGTTGTTGCTCATCTAGAGACCCTTTTTCAGGTTTGGAGTGATTGCTTCATCTGCTGCAATGAAATAAGCCACAGGGAGTAATTTTTGATATATTTTCTCCCTTTTTCTAACAAACCGAGACTAAGGTGACAGTGTGTATCATTTACCATAACAAGTGAACTTCCACATAGCTAGCTGCCCACTTTAGGAAGAATTTTTTATTAGAGCATCTAATCCATTTACCCTATGCTGTGCCAAGCGTTGGGATCTGTAAAAAGATTACAACTGATCAAAAGAGAAAGTTATGAGAAGACTTTGATATTTGTAGTTGACTTACAGAGGCCCACCAATGGTATAGACACCACACATTCCAGTAGTTTTGACACAAAATGACTTATGTTGGTTAAGGTGAGGCATAATATGTGTCAAAATGAAGCAGTGATAATATTGCCACCATTGGAGATGGCATAATACCACTTTTACTTCTCCAATACTGATACTGAAACCATGAGTATCGACTAACCCTGATACCAATCTGGTATGTCTTCCTTAAAACCTAGTTAGCTTTAAATCAGCTTTAAAACACTCCACTTAAGATGTGCATCTAAAAGTGGAGTTAAACACTTTGCTATGCTACAGGAGGAAATACACAGCTAAAACATGAGTGTGTGCTGTTTAAGGCAAAATTTCTTACAGGATGGATCTGCTCTTTTTTTTTCGATATCAGTTCCAGAATTTCTGCTGATATCAGCCTGATACAATACCTGATATTGAACTGCTGCAGTCTCTATGTCTCTGTCCACAATAGTGCTTCAGTTTCAACGGTGCAAGCCGTTGTTAGATTATGTGCAACAATGCAGTTTTTGAACAAGCACAAGCATTCATTCAGACAGAATTTAAGCTTCTTGATGACACATTTGTTCAGTTAGTAACAATATACATCTGTCATGCGTCGTTTTAAAATCAGCATCATGACCATACTGAACACTGCAATTAAGCAGGTTCTCTCTGTGACAAATGGATGCCGATTTTGGAAATAGCTTAAGTTGCTACCTGTGGTAAGTAGTCCATACATGTAGTCCATATATGCTATAGGCAGACTAATGCTCCTGCGCACTGAAATGATGAAATGCTGCATGAAAATAAGTCTACTATTAAACTTCAACACTATTAAATAACACCACCAGCTACTCAAACTGCTGCTTAAAACTTTCAAAGCAATTTAACTACCACATTTGATTATGTGAGGTATTTTGGTGAGGTTGCCAGTCCTATGATGTCACTTTAGTGCACATTATTGCTAAATGCAAGCTAACACTAGTCATTTTTCAGCTTCTTATCGACCTTATTATTCAGAGGATCTGGTGACATTCAGAGGAAAAAATGTATCAACTTCAGAACAGTTTACCACAGGACGCAACAGCATCGTTTTTCCAAGACATCATTCACTTCAGTCATAGAGAAAACCAGCTTAGAATTTCAAATATGGGCATGACTCTCACTACAGAATGATGACATGATTCAGAGGTCTATAAGAAGTCTGCAGTACACTTCTATGCATTTGTTTACCTCCCCAAAATGGTAGTCAATGACAAAAATCTCCTATGCATGGCTGGTAGAGATCATGTTACTTAATGAGAAAAGCAAATAAAAAGACAAAATTAACAAATTTTTCCTCTGCCTTAAGCAGGTAAACAACAAGATTAAGCCAGTGTCCATTATTAACTAAGAGTACATCCCTGCCTCTTCTTTATCCCTTTTATACGATGCCAAAATCAATTTCATCCTCCAATTTTTCCTTTAAACAGACCCTCCAGGAATTATCCCTCTTGCCATAGTGAGAATTTACTCATATTCAACCAATCCGGAGTATTTGCCGGAGTTTGCAATTTTGTCCAATCACTGCATTACTTCTTTCAAAATGAAGTATGCAGCCTTAGGTGCTCTGCCTACACACTGAGGGAGCATGTGATGTCTTAGCTAAGCTGGCCACAACTATCATGATTTTTGTCAGTTCTGATTGCCCATCTGCACATCCGTGTAACCGCTCTTCCATGTCTTTTACAAGCAGTTGCCTGCTCTGTGCACTGTGACTGAGCCTTTCGTAGTAATATAGATGCTGGACATTTTTTGCACTGTGTTGGTTGATGCACAGCACATTAGATGCTGATTCATATTAGTTCAGAGTTGCAAAATGTATTTGTTTTAATACATTTCCACAGATTTCCTTAAGTTTTTTAGAGAACATGTTCAGTTGGCAGAGTGTATATATGGATTATCTATCAGTATTTTGCTGTAGCCAATTTTCAACACATTATTTTGACATAAACGTTAAAGAATATATAAATAAAAAAATATTTTTTAAACATCCTGAGTCTGTATGCATGTTCTTGGTTCTCAGAGGTACAATTATTTTGTACCCCTCTTTATTTTGACAGAAACTAACTATGTTTCATTTAAAATAAGTTAAGTAAATACCAGACTCAATCTTCACACTTTGCTATATTGCAACTACCTCCCTACTACTTAAAAATATTGAATCAAATTTTGAGGAATGCCTCTGCAAAATAAAACATACTCCTCAACAATCACAAAAATGGTTGTGAAATCCTGATGTGTCTGATTAAAGGCTTTATTATGAACACAGTGGAATCAGAGGCTAAATTAAGACTGTGGGAACTGTTCTAGCAGTGATTGTGCTAGTGTTCAACCTTCAGACAGGATGGCCTCAAAGTTTCTTAAGGCATTATAATACATTGATGCTGATTTGTGCACTTAGAAAGACAGGAGTAGACAACAACACATTTTTTGAAGTTTATTTGCCTTGTGTGATTCCTGCAAATCCAATTTCTGTGATTTTGTTCCAAGGCTTGTCATCTCCAACTGTCAAAACCTGTTATCATATAGTGCCAGCCAGCATTTTCCGCGTGAATTCAGTCTTTTTGCCTGATCTTTGCAGATCTATAGTATAGCCTAGTTACTTAGTTACCAAAAACATGTATTGCAGTCTGGTACAAAGTGTCTGTAAAAAGACACTTAAGGACAGCCATCAAATTCATTTAGAAAGGCAGGTTTTGAAACCACAAGCAAAATTGCAAAAAGGCACACCAGGCGCTCCACACTTCAACTGAATGCAAAGAAAAAAAAAATGCAATTACAGTAAATGCTATTATTAACATTGATTTTGTAACCGTTTTTCAAGGGCAAAAAGAAAAGAAGATCACAATTTATTCACACGCATTACTAAAAACCCCAGGAAGTACATTTCAGCCACTCTTGAGAAAAGAAGAATGGAAATGAAGCTGATCTACATTAGACACATTCAAGGCAGGAACACACCTTTGTCAGGAAGTTAAATAAATTCAGTGGATGTTCCTCAATTCCCCACATTTCCCAGAGGATCACTCAGAGAAACTCCCGATCTCCACGCTCTCAAAGTACCTCCACCAGCACACAGTTAACCACAGATCAGATAGAATAAAACTCAGGTTATTTAAACATTTTTCGGCCTGCCTGCATTCCCAAGCGTTCAGCACTTTTTTCACAAAAGAACTGTCCTTTTTTGTTAAAGCGACTGGCCCTTCCCTGTCATACATCTCTCTGCTCAGACCTACTTTTTTATGCAGTTAGCTGCGCTCCGGGCAAAATAACAACTTGCTTTTTTCCCCCAGACCGGGGCTGATGGCTTTTTCCCATTTTTTTTCTGTGGAAACACAGGGAAAAAAAGATTATTTCCATGCCAGTGACCATTTGTTGCCCTTCCAGTGATGTGTGACCCTGTTTTATTTGATTTCATTTGTTCACTTTTCATTACCATTATTCTTTTTGATTCGCAGAAATGGCAGAGCAGAGAGCTGAGACATCTATTTGGGGTGACAAAGCGAGGCCCTGTCCTGGTAACCACCACCTCAAAAATGAACTTTAAAAAAAATGTCATTGAAACTTTGTTGCTGAAAGTTTGTGGCACAGACAGAAATGGAAGCATTTTTACAGAGGAAACAGCACTCAAACATGCTTTTATTTCTTTCTGATTATTTGCCAGTTTTTTCAAGTTGCCCTCTTCTGAACCTGACTCATTTATCTATTTTGTCTCATCGTTGACCCTGTCTTTTGCATAATTTCATGCTCTGATTGCATCATTTCTGTCCTTCTTTACATACATATCAAAGAATGAGACCTCTTTGCAATGTGCTTTAACCTTTAGAGTACTGTCATTGTGCTGTACTGTTCAAATGTAATTACACAATTACATAAGTTACAGTCAATTTACATACTGTATCGACAGGTTCTGCATTTCAATATTTTTTTCCACTTGCAATGATGTCAACAAGTAAGAAATTATTCTATATAGAAATCATGATTCTAAATAGAATCTATCTCTTTATTAAGGAACCCTTGAAGAACCATCTTTTTAAGAGTGTAGAACTGCCAGTGAAAGTGAACAAGTTATCACTTCACAATCCCCTGATATCTGCAATGGGCAGGAGAATTTGATCTATGATGGGTTCTCTGTAAACTAAGCAGATCACTTAAGGTTTTGCTTATGCTGAACACTACCCAACCTTCCTTAGTTAAATTGAATGAAATTTGACTGTCTACACAGGCTACCTTTGGAGGTAGAAGTTACCATGAGTTAAGGAGCTCAGGGCATCTAGTACTGGTATAATTAAGACCATAAGCTACATTATTTGCTCCACCGGTGCCCTTCACACCGGGTTACCCCTGCAAACGAGATGGCATCACAACACCCATACTCACACCCTCCTTCGTCTCACCCCGCAATTAGAGGCTGGCTAGGAAACAAAAAAGCTGAGAGAAGAGATCATGAGTTATGAAAGAAAGAAATTCATGGAACGAGGGCATGTAAGAGAGAGAGGGAGAGAGAACGAGAGAGAGAGAGAGAGAGAGAGAGAGAGGGAGAGAGAGACATACAAAGAGAGTTAAAAAGCCTTTGGGTCTTCATTTCCTGAGGAGATAAGTCATTATCTCTCCAAATAAAATGTTACGCTGATTTGCTTCCTTTGTGGGCCAACAATTAAATCTCAAAGAGGGTGCGTTTGTCCTCTTTAACCCCATGTATCCCTCCAGACACAATTAACCACAACGCTAATTATCTGCTTAAAACAATAGCATATATGCTCAGTCATTTAGCTCCAACTGAGGCCTCAAA